>NC_056728.1:1033981077-1034293577 GCF_019279795.1 Protopterus annectens
TGTCAACATGGTTTCAGACCCTCACACAGCACTACCACTGCCCTCCTTTCCTTTACTGATTACATCAACAATCAACAAAACCTAAATAATCTTTCTTCTGCTCTATTTATCGACCTGCCTTAAGCATTTGACATGGTAAGCCACCAGATTCTCATAAACATACTAAAATCTCTGCCATTAGACCCACTTTCCATAAAATGGTTCCAATCCTACCTTGACAAACGACAGCAAGCAGTACTATGGCATAACACTCTATCCACCCATCTACCCGTTACCTTAGGTGTCCCTCAGGGGTCCATACTAGGACCTCTCCTCTCCTCTTCTCCATATTTATAAATGACCTTCATCTAGCTATCCCCAAGCCACTTGCATACAATATGCTGATGACTCCAAACTACTATGCTTAGCTACATCCTCCCAAGACCTTCACTCTCTCACCCAGAAGGTATTCAACATAGTAGAACAATGGTTCACACAGCGTTGCCTTCTTCTGAACCCAAAGAAAACCAAACTCCTCCTCTTCACTCCTACTCAAACGTCCTCTCCTCTTCATTTCTCTGTGACATCCACCAATGGTACCATAATATCTCCAGACTTTACCATCAAACTTCTAGGTATCACCATCGACAATAATCTGAACTTCAACATCCATATCTACAATACTATAAAGACTGTCAACAAAAAAATCATCACTCTGTATAGGATTAAACCCTTCCTTTCTCCTACTGCCAAAACTACTATAGCTCACACTCATTTGATCTCAACACTCCTTTACGCTTCTCCTTGTTTACTAATCTATCCAAGACTATCTTCAGCAAATTGGAATCATCCTATAATAACATTGCAAGATGTAACAGGAAACCCATTTAGAACACACCATTGTATAAATCTAAATCAGCTAGGATGGTTAGAACTAAAACATCTGATTAAATTTCACCAACTAACCATTGCCCACAACATTCTTTACAAACCTTTTAATACTCCTAGTTTATTTAGCCTCATTACTCCCTATAAAAATCTGAAATCTCTATGTTCTTCACACAAACTTCTTGCACACACCTCCAAATCTAATAACAGGGCTGGGGATTCTCTCTTCTCTTATACTGTAGGTAAACCCTGGAATCGTCTCCCTAATGACCTCTCCTCACTTACTTCCTTATCACTCTTCAAAAACAGACTTAAACTTTATCTCAAATCATACTGGCTATGCCCCTATACCAAACCAGATTAGCCATCTATCTTTTTATACTTGACTTTGCCTATCTTGTGCTTACTTTCCACTGTTACATCTTACTTCTTACTATACTTCTCTCATGTCTCCCTATTGTGCATAATTTCACTTTTCCTTATATACCTTTTTTTCTAATAAATTCTTAGTAAAATCACTTCACAACTAACTTCCTTTCTCTCATATTGTCTTTACCTGTACTTAGTCCCTGTACCTTTCTTTTTGCACTGTTTATTACTCGTGTCCTCTTTACACACCCTGTGCTAACCTCTATGCTTTACTGCACATATTACCACCGCTTGGTTATTTTTATTATATTTTTACTATTTTTGCTATTTTTTTTTTCTTACAAATGTTTTGCTTTTTGTTGTTTGTAATTTGTTATTTGTATTTGCATTGTATTCATGTCTTGGAGCTTATCTCCCTGGGCCTCTACTGAAAATGGACATATATTAAGTTAGACTAGCCCGGTCAACAAATGTAAAATAAATAAAAAAGTAACACTTCTTCAATTATTTTTTTTTTTATTGTTAATAATTTTAACCCAAACTCAAAACAGTTTTCAACACTACTTTTTTAAAACACTGAAGCAAGAAAATAGCATTTGTCCAGTGGCTGGCAGGCTAGCAAGTACCAAAATAAAGTGCACAATATACCAAAAAAAAATCACTTTAATTCCAACCAAAGAAAATGTAAATAAAATCACATTAGTTAACCACTTTCATCTTGTATAATGACTTTAGAGACTTCCTCAGAACCAAAAATGTTTCCCAGGCTCTACCATATATATATATATATATATATATATATATATATATATATATATGTATATGTATATATATATATATATATATATATAGAGAGAGAGAGAGAGAGATTGTTAATAGAAATTTATAATTCATTTAAGGACATAAATAAATAAACTTCCATCCTAAAAGGGTTATCACACATTAAAGAAAATATCCAGTCAATTAATTACAACACTGTTACCAGAAGTCCATTTCGAGCTCATGATAATAAAAAAATGATGATCCCTTAGAAGAAAATACATTATTATAATAATAATCCTAAAAATAATCATAATAAATATAAATCATTAAAAGTGTACTTAAAAAAATAATACATAAAACACATCAATTTTTGTGATCACCCTACATATGACTGTAATACAAAAAGTACCTTGCACCCGTTAGTTAGACCTTAATCAATAGATGTATATATAAATATTTAAAAATACTTACCCCATAAAAAAAATCTTCAAAAAAATGAATAATTAAGTAACCATAATTAAAGTAAATGAAACATTGTTTAAAGATAAACAAAACATAATTTAAAAATTCTTACTGTCTTCTTAATTTAGCAGCTCTCACTTCTAATACCAGCTTAACAGAAATATATCCATTCAATCTCAGGGGTGAAGCAGCATTTAGTTTTATTTGCCAAATGAATTCCTTGTATTACAAACAGTTCCCCCAATCATTTCTCCTTGGATTAATACTTACTTTGTCTATTAGAGCAACATAAAGGAATTGAACCCTGGGCAAATAGTAGAATGCTCATACAGAGCACTATTACTTTTATGAGCAGAAATATCATAATTGTGCTCATAACTTTTTTCCCTAAGGGCTTGTTCAGTCTTCCCTAAATAAAATGAAAAACATGTGCATTTAGAAAGGTAAACCACCCTGTTGTCCAACAATTCCCCTTTCAAAAATTTTACTTTAATATAATTAATTATCAACTGGTCTACTTGTAAAATATGTGAACATAACAGTATTCTTATTTCACAGTACCACATTTTGTTTCACTAAGATGTTCACATTCACCTTTTTCAAAACTATTTTTTAAGATTTTTCAAAGTCTTGCTTGTGAACCTAGGCTTGCTGCCAACAGCTGTAAATACTGCAGAGTTAGTTCTAAATATAGTCCATATTTTCTCTGTTATAGGTCTGACTTCCTGATATTTGTTATTGTATTTCAAAATAATAGCTGCACTGAAATGTCATCCTTTTTAATTTTAGGGCCATTTCCCAGCCCAATTCTGAGTAATGGCTTATATTTTGTCTCCCTTAATTCCATAATGTCCCTCAAAACATTCTCAAGTAATTCCTTACAGTAACCCCTATCATAAAACATATTTTTGACTTAACCATTTTCTCTAGCAAAAGCTCGGCATTGGGAACCATTCAAGCAAACATAATTATGTGTCCTTTAACCAGGCTTCTATTTTGGGTCAAAGGGTGGAAACTAAAAAAATGCAAACAGCTATTGCTAAAGGTGAGTTTCTTATAAATACTTGACCTAAAGCCCATTTCAGTCTTAAATACAGTAGTCTCGAAATAATTAACCAAGTATATATGATAATGGAATGTAAAATGTAAAAAGTCAATAGTACTATGTAACTACTCAAAAAAAAAAAAAAACAAAGAGTACCGGCTCAGAATTAAAATCCATTTATTACACACATAAAAACAATAGTAGGTTAGGCACTTTCATCTGAAACCATAGTCAGACTTAATCAGAACAAATTCTTCTGCACCTTTATTTAATTTAAACCAAAACCAACCAATCACAAACATCTCCTAGATTAATAAATCTGTTCATATCAATTATTAAAGTGAACATGTCACTATATACAGTTTGAAATCAAGGCTAAAATCTGATGACACTTATATAAAAATAAAACATTGTTTTTTCACAATGAGACAATCATGGCAAGAACTTTTACATTCACAGCTATAAAATATGATGTATGTATAATGATGAAACTAGTACTGAACCATAGGTTAAAAACATTGCATTAAAATTAAAAAATCATATTTAAATGAGACAAAATGAGATATATTTGGAGGTCAGGGGCACACACATCAAGCCAAAATGATATTTTAATTGTAGTAGTAGGGTGTGGTATATTTGGTCATTTGTAAAACCTGCTCAAGCTTTTATGTTGTAAAAAGGAAAGTGCTATTAGGAAGCACATGTACAAACACAATTATGATGTTACTTATATTAAAGATACAAATGCACTTTTTAAACATTGTAGAAAATATGTTGATAGTAATTACATTTTCTTTATTTTGCAGCAGCTGAAACAAGACCCGAGGGGGGAACTTGGGAAGCCAGATTAGAGTTTAAGGAACTGTACTGGCAATTAAAATTGGATGTGGCAAGGCCCCCAGGGTTAAATGATAACATTAGTATTAATAGTGTTTTAAAGATGTGAGCTGCAAAATTGTAAATTATTGAGTATGATTTTTAAATTTTAATACAATGTTTTTAACCTATGGTTTAGTACTATTTTCATCATTATGCATACATCATAATATTTTATAACTGTGTGAATGCAAACATTTCTTGCCATGGTTATCTCATTGTGAAAAATAAATGTTTTATTTTTGTATAAGTGTCATCAGGTTTTAGCCTTGATTTCAAACTGTATATAGTGACATGTTCACTTTAGTAATTGATATGAACATATTTATTAATCAAGGGGATATTTGTGATTGGTTCGTTTTGGTTTAAATTAAGTAAAGCTGCATGACAATTTTGATCTGATGAAGTCTGGTTTCAGATGAAAGCACTTAACCTATTATTGTTTTCACATGTGTAATAAAAGGGTTTTAATTCCAAGCCGGTACTCTTTGGTTTTTTGAGTATTGACTTTGTTTGATTTTCAGTACTATGTAACTAAACAATAAAATCTTTAAGCAACTCTTCTGACCCTTTCCATAAAATAAATATATAATCTAACAATGCAAATACACTTGGAAAAATCTAAAAAAAAAATCACATTTGAATACATGTTTTGTTTTCCAAGCATATAAACCAAATTAGCACACTTTGGGATGCATGCTACTCTCATCACAACCCCTGATATTTTTTGAACAATTCCCCTTCAAAAAATAGATATTTATGATAGAAAACCATAAACATACATTATTCAATCAATTTAATCTCATTTGCATCCAAAAATATCAACATCAGTAATCGTTCATGACTATATTCCATTCCTTTTGCTATCAAAATACAAGGAAAAAGATCAACAATGTATAAAAGCCCAACACCTGTCTCCTGTAGGTCCTCCTTTATCTACCTTCAAGAAATATCATGAGTCTTTTAATAGGTGATTTAAAAATCTATCAATCATGACTCCTATGGGATGGGTTTTAGACCTTTGTGCTGATACTATTCGTCTAAAAGGGAGTTCCAAAATATTCTTATGCACTTTTGGAATTACAAAAATGGTTGGGATTATGGGATTAGATCTCTTTAGAAATTCATATAAATCAGGGGAAATTCTTCCCTCAAGTTTTGAATCTTCTAATTGGAGACCATTTCTTCTATATATGATATTAATTTGGTTTCTAGACACAGGTTCATATGTTTTATCATCCTGTAATAGGTTAATCATAATCCCTTAGTAACTAATCAAATCAAATATAACCACTCCCCCTCCCTTATCTGGCTTCATTAAATGTATACTCTTGTCTTGCACTATAGCTCACATCACTTGCCTTTCGCTGTCAGTAAAGTTATGGTAAAGTGACTTTTTTAACCTATCAAGCTTGCTTAAATTCTCTATGGAAGTTTGTCCAAGGTTCATTTCCTTTATTTATTTATTTATTTATTTATTTATTTATTTATTCAGTTTGATTACCGGGGAGGTCCACTGGGCTGGGGAGCCCATTTTCAGTGGAGGCCCGGGGAGAAAAGCTCCACAGTAAGTTTATTAGATACATGTTTGACAATCATAGTAAAAAATGCATAGTAAAAAAAAATACATAAAAATACAAACAATATGGTTCAATCTCCAAAGCAGTAAACAATCAATACATTTACAATTAAGTTTAGGAGTAAATGAGTATACAGTGAAATAGTTGGAAGTAATAGTTAGTCATGAAAAACAAATAAGTGATTGAGAGTGGGGTAAGGAAGGGGAGAGGTTAGCCAGGAGTGAAGGGAGAGGAGGGTTTGAGAGACAAGGATGGAAGAGTGCAGTTACATTTCCTGTTTAGGAAGAACTAAGAATGAAGTTGAGATTTAAAGTCATTGAGGTTATTGCAGGGCCGTAGAAAGGAGGGCAGAGCGTTCCATTTTTTTGCTAGGGTAAAGGATATGAGAAGCTGGCCTGCTGGGCACTTAGGTTTATGAATGGTAAGCAGGTTTTGGTGAGAAGATCTGAGAGGTCTAGGAGGGGAATATGGTTGCAGTATGTTGGATAGTGCAGGGAAGTTTGAGGTTTGGAATAATAATTTGTGGACTGTAGTCAATTGATGAAAGTCAAGAAGGTTGGGGAGTTCAAGCCAGTTTAGAGAGTGAAGGGATTTGCAATGGTGAGAGGAGGATTTGGCACTGGTGGCAAATCTAGCAATTTTGTTGTAGCATATCTCTAGTTTGGAGGTAAGTGTGGAAGATAAGTTAGAGAACAGGGGAGAGCCATACATGAGAGAGGGAAGAAGATAAGTAGAGGCAAGAGTTAGCCTAGAGGAAGGAGAGTGGAAGTGGTTGTTTCTGTAAAGTAGGCCAGGTTTTATGTGTGTTGTTTTGATAATCTGCTGAATATGGGAGCTAAATTTTAGCTGATTGTCTATAGTAACAGAGAGAAGTTTGGCAGAGTGTACGATCTCTATTTGTGAGTTGTTAAGGCTGGTGATATGAAGGGAGTTTTCATGTAGAGGGGAAGTTTTTGAAGAGGAGAATAGAAGGATCTTGTTTTTTTTGGCGTTAAGATATAGGTGGTTTAGGAGCATCCAGTTTTCAGTGGTAGAGAAGGCATTTTGAGTCAGAGATTGGAGCTCGGCTAGGTTAGTGGCGCTGCAAATCAAAGTGGAATCGTCGGTGTATTATGTTTGCTATAATGGATAAAATAAGTATTAATCCAAGGTGAAATGATTGGGAGAACCATTTTGAAACAGGGAACTTGTTTGGCAAGTAAAATTAAATGCTAGTTCACCCCTGGGATTAAATGAATATATTTCTGTTAAGCTGGCATTAAAACCAAGAGCTGCTAAATTCTGAGGTCAGTAGACATTTTTCAATTATGTTTCATTTACCTTTAAATAATGATTTATTTCCTTTATTTATGGTTATTTATTTTTTGGGAAGAAATATTTTTGTGGGATAAGTATTTTTAAATATATATATATATATATATATATATATATATATATATATATATATATATATATATATGTGTGTGTGTATATAGCCGCAAGAAGATGATGATATATATATATATATATATATATATATATATATATATATATATATATATATATATATATATATATATATATATATATGTGTGTGTATATAGCCGAAAGAAGATGATGATATATATATATATATATATATATATATATATATATATGTATATATATATATAGTCTACTTTGATTCACTGAAAACTCGTTTTACTGAATTTCAATTCACCCTCAAAAAAATCTCTGAAAGCTCAAATCACTGAAAACTGATTTCACTGAATCACATTTTACTGAACGTACGTGCTGTAAATAAAATGTATATGCCCTCTTCCCCACTGTAGTGTGATTCTGGAGTTAGCATATATAGTAAGGGGGTTGTGGAGGGGCATAAGGATGCCACAAATCCTCCGTTTAGATGCATTATGTCCAACAAAAGGATTAAAATGGAAAAGATTTGTGAGTTCATTGATTCACTTTTGAACGTGATAGTCCAGACCACACTGTTCTTTTTAAAGGACTCTTGGGCCTTTTTAAATGAGCTATTTCTTCATAAACCTACTACAGCTGACTGGATGTTAGTTATGCTAGATATTAAATCCCTCTATACAAACATTCCACATACTGAGAGACCGGAATATTTAAGATAATTTCTGATTATACAGTCTGCTTTTTCTGCTGATAGGATTGACACTATTTGTGCTTTGATTTCTAAGGTGCTTCAAGGTAACTTTTTCCACTTTAATGGAGTTATTTATCAGCAGATGAAGGGGGTGGTGATGGGCTCAAAAATGGCCCCTGCATATGCCAATCTTGTCCTTACTGCATGGAAGACAAACACACTCATTACTCTACCTGGGTTTCAGCATACAAGTCTATATAGACATTATACTGAAGATATATTTTTTGTGTGGCAACATTCACAGCAAGACCTGGGCTCTTTCATTCACTCCCTATCCCACAACATTCCATTTCTCAATTTCAAAATATTTAGCTGTGGCTCCATAGTACAATTGTTGGACACAGAAATCACTCTTGACACTGATGCATGTTGGGATTCCAATATTTTATAGAAGAAGACTTCCATAGGAATTTTCTGGATTTCAACAGTCAGCACCCATTTTTCATGAAGTGAAATATTGTGAGGGGACAATTCATTAGATATTCCCGCATTATTAGCAATGAGGATAATTTCTACAACGAGAGGCACTTCCTGATCAGGTTGTTTATGAACAGAAATTGCCCTAAGCCTCAACCTGATAGAATTTTCACCAAAGTTAGTGAATCACAGGGGACCAAATTCAGACCAATACTTTAGTATGGTTTACAGAAAATATCCAACCAGCAAGCAATTTTGGAACGAGCCCCCAAAACACCCACTCAGAATAATACTATGAACCAAACCCCCTGTAACCTATCAAGGCAGCACCTTGGAAAATACCTTTAGCTTCTCACTTCCCATTTGTCTGGACCTTTATCCAATATGAGACATTATTTCCGGGAACTGGAAAATTATCAGAAGCAGCAGGGATATCGCGGCAATTCTGGGAGAGCACCTGATTTCTCTCACAAAAGAATAAAGTCCCTACGTGTTTCTTTTGAACACTCAGAATAAACCTTTTGGCATGAACAAACAGTAAATGCTGAAAAAACACCAGGCGTGTTTCCCTGCAGCTCTTGTATTGTTTGCAATCACATTTACAAAGGTGCAGACTTTATTTTCCAACATTCCAGTTTGACAATTATTCACCGTATATATTTTGATTACCATAGCTCAAATGTTGTTTATGCAGAGATATGTGATACTTGCAGTATTTTTTACATAGGTAAAAGTTCTCAGAAACTTTCCAACAGAATAAAAGAACATTGTGTGGTGATCTGCAACAAGGACTTGAAAAACACATTGAGTAAACACAGTTTGTACTGCACAGGGTTCAGAAAATTTAAATTCATAGTGTTAGAAGTGAGTGAACTGAAGTGGCAGTTGTTTCTAAATGCTGACTCTTTCCCTGGGCTTAATGAAACAATTAATATTAAATGTGCACTTGTTATAAAAATATGTATTAATGTGTGTATGCTTAATGCCAATTAATAACCAAGTATTTTAATACGCTTTTCATTCTATTTTTCATGCACTGTATTTTATATAAATTGAGTTTCATATGAGACTGAAAAAGATGCTTTTTGAAAATTGCAGTATGCTTTCTGAAACTTGCAAGTTGCCGTCTGACCTAGTAACTGCTAGCACAGCAATATTCATGTTTATGCCTTTTGGAAATGTACTTGAGAAGCAGGTGCTTATCTGCTAGGTCAGGAACGAATGAATGAACAATAATATATTCTGTAAATGTAATGCTTTTAGACAATTAGCTCTGTTCGAAGGATGGGAACATGTGCAGCTGCAGTAACTTAGAGATAAAGTAGACAAAGGATTATTAGAGAAATGAACTGCTAGCATTGTGCTTGAATTAGCCATAGTACCTTGAATGGTAACATAACATGTATCTGACTGGGAGTAATCAAGGCCATGTTGTTTTCCTCAGGACGTTTCACATAAAAATTGATAAATCAGCAGAAATTCATGGGAAAGATGGTCAGCAGATGATGATGAAAAAGGTGGTAATCTGTTACGTCAGCTTGGTAAGACATAACCAGTTTAAGAATGTATAAAAATGAAAGTATTTCCTGTTTCTGGATAGACAAACTCTGTATTAGCACGTTTTTGTCTCCTTGCTGCAAGATTAAAGTGCCTTAACCTGAACCTACCGTGTTTTGATCATTTTTAAAGTATATTTTTCCTTTGACAGCAGTGCATTTGCTTAGGTGACCCTGAACTACTTTCCTGTCTTTGCTTTTGATCTCTGTTTCACTTACTTGTTTAGGGTTTGTGTGAATTTTGTCTTCACCTGCTTGATTGACTTTGTACTTGTATTACCCTTGATTACATTCACACATAGGTAGCAGTTTGCATTTTCTTGTGTAAAAAGGACACGTAAGTTTCTTGTTGATGTTTTTTATTATACCAAAACCATTATTTATTGAACTTACCACTGCATATTTTTCTCTACAAGGTTTTTCTCAAGAAGTTATTGATACAAATAAAGACCAAAAGTGCTCAACACTGGTTCTGCTTTGTCTGCCTTGTCTGGTAAAAGAAGTTTTATTTGCATTTAGTTTTTTTTAAGTTTACTATATATATATATATATATATATATATATATATATACTTCAGCGTCACTGCTTGACAGAGGCACAGCAAAATGATAGGCATAGTTTTTATTCAAACTAAAGGGGTGGCGAAAGCCACATAACTATGGGCTAGGCTTATAAATGCCCTTGGGCAGATAGCCTAGTATGAACCTATGAACCTATGAACCTATATATATATATATATATATCTACTTCACATAATTGAACATCCAAATTTCAAATTGGCTGAGACCATATGGTCGACATTTGAATGTTTGACAATGTGAAAAAAAATAAATGACCAAAAAAAAAATTCAAAACAGTGCTAGCAGGGTGCAAGCCCCCTTGCACCCCCCCCCCGCTATTTAAATATACCAACTCCGAGATTGCACTACATTGCAATAAAGGGAAATCTTCCTGTTCTGTGCTCTGTGGACATCCCCATTCAGACCATTCGAACTTTTATCTGAAGGGGACCCATATATAAATAAATATATATATATATATATATATATATATATAAAGAGAGAGAAGTCTATATTATTTCATCGAAGTTTCGCATCTGCAAACCTCTGCTCCTTGAACAAAGCACATTGAACATTCACTGCAGCAAATGTTCACATCTATGAATGATTTGAACAGAAAAAGTATTTAGTTGGCCAAATCATGAAATTTGCCCTTTCCCCCACTGTAATGCAATCTTGGAGTTGGTATATATAGCATGGGTGATTGGGGGGTCAGAACCCCCCACATTGGGGGTTTAGAGGCACAGACCCCCAGTGGGGTGGGTTTAACATAATGGAGTGCGTGTGTTACAGTTATAATGTTGGCCAAGTAATTCCTTTCCCTATGCAAATCATTTGTTGATGTGAACAGCCACTGAAGTGAATGTTTGATGTATTTTGTTTGCTGAACAGCAGTTGGCTGATGTGAATTTTTGCTGAAATAATATAGACCCATATATATATATATATATATATATATATATATATATATATATATATATATGTATATCTATATTGCATTCAATAGCCTTAATACTTTACAAAAAAAAAGCTTTTAACGAAGATGGAAAAATGTTAATGTCATTCTTATGGTATCCTAAAAAGCTGTGAATTGCTAATAGAGATCATAACATTATAAGATAATGGGAATATGGTGATATTAGTTTCCCAGATGTCGAATCCTATTCCATTGCTGCACATTTTAACTCTATTATACTCTGGATAGACTCGACCTACATTAGTCAATGGAAAACCATTCATGTGCAGATTATACTAAATTTTTATAAGTTTATCAAATATATATAACAATCCATTCATCTGGTTAATACAATTTACCATAGAGGGAAATTAATTTCAATCTTTAGACTCTGCTCATAATAAATCAATTCTTAAAACAGTTAAGAAATATATTTTTAAAACTACATTAATACCAAATGGATTTTTTTGTGCATTCTCATTACACACCTCTAAATTTAATGAAACTCAGTGTTAAAATGAATTTATTAAAAAAAGGAATGAATTAGTATAATCTGATTGCTTTCAATATTTAATGAAAGATTATAAAATGGATGAATCTATTAGTCAGTTAATATTATCCATCAGTAAGAAATTAAATGAATTGGTAGATAACACGAGTGAAAAGGAACAAAATACTATTCCTGTATTATATGAATATATGAATGCTATCACTGAAGGTAAATTAACCTACAAAGCCTGTCCAAGTTATATAAGTTAATTATAAATAATATTAATAAAGGTGATGCAAAATTCTGGAACTTTTTAGGCAGTAGTGGATTGAGTGACTCAAAAGATGGTAAGAATAAAGCTTAACTTCAAGTTTATACTGGAAAATTTTTATGTGGAAATATGGGAGCGGTGCAGAATCCTGAAAGCCCAAAATTCTGAAGACCAAAATCCTGAGGCCAAAATCTCAAAAGTTCAAAATACTGAAAACTCAAAATACTGAAAACACACAGGATACCAACATTTACTATATTCCAGCACAGGTACATACAAAAACATATTACCTTTCTACTATATGCAAGGGGCCACACCTCCCTGCACCCCCCACACCCCCTGCCACTTAAATATATCAAATACGAGATTGCACTTCACTACACTAAGTGCAATCTTGGAGTTGATATATTTAAGTAGCAGGGGGTGTGATAGGTGCACATTGAGGGTGTAAGGGGGGCTTTCCCCCCTGCTTATACTTGGAGAAGAGTGATATGGTTTGTCTTTTATTTGTTTCTGTGTGTACTTGTGCTGGAATATAGTAAGTGTTGTTATCCTGTGTGTTTTCAATATTTTGAGTTTTCAGTATTTTGAGTTTTCAGCATTTTGAACTTTCGAGATTTTGGTCTCAGGATTTTGGTCTTCAGGATTTTGGGCTTCCAGGATTCTGTAGCCCTCCTGGAAATATATATGCATAGGATGTTTGTTACTCATAAAATCTCTAATTTTAGTAAAATGAATGCTTCAGTTTGTTGGAGAAGTAGTAAAATTGTAAAAGCTGATTGGATGCACATGTTTATGGATTATAAACACTCAGATGTATATTGGGAAGAGATAACTATGTTTTTAAGGGGTTATGTCCTGATAATTGTTCTTTAACTAGATCAATAATACTATTGAATGTTCCACTTCCTTTATCTGTAAAATCCAAACAAACAAAAAAAAAATGTTTGGAGTTTATTGGCAGTAGATAGGAAAGTCATTACAAAAAATTGGAAATCAAACTTGTCGCTACATTGAAAGATTTTTATTTAATTTAACAGCAATACTATGTAAACTGAAAAAAAGAAGTGAGCAGAATAAGATCTATAAATCATACTAAGGCTTTTAGTGGTTGGGACAGATTTGTAATTTTCTGTTTAAATACCAGGACTCTTAATGTGGTAATTGTTTAAGAGTACCTTCCATGAATCAGGGCACCCACTTTGCTTATTTTCATCTACGTGAGTCTAGCATGATTCATCCTGACACCATGGTATTGGGTGACTGTGACTACCCACTGACTGGGTATATTAGTCATGCTTAGAGCCACTTGCACAAAGGTATCTCAACCTCATTAACCACAATGCCCTGGACCAGTTGGTTGACACCCCCATAAGGGAGCCTACGTACTGGATGGTGTGCTTACCAATATGGGGAACCACTGTTGCACCCTCACTGTGTGCTCCTCCCTAGTGAGCTCTGGCAACTAATTGCCTCATTCATTTTAAGTATCAGACCTGACACCCTCCCTTGCAAAAAATAAAGTCATAAACATCAACAAAGCAGATTATAACCTCTTACAGGATGGTATCAATAGCTTCACTGTGCCTCCCCCTTCAGAAGGAACTGGCAACTATGCTGAGCTCTACACTAATGTCTTATACAAACAACTGTATAACTGCATTGCACTGACTGCACCTGATAAGTGCATATCAAGCTCCTCATGGAAAAACAATCCTGCCTGGTGGACAATTGCCATTAAATGGCTTTACAATAAGAGGAAGACATTGCACCATAAGAGTAGGAGGGAGGGTGCCCCATGAACTAGCAACACTACTTCAACAGCATGAACAAGCAGATAAGAGATGATGCAAAGTCCTCCAAAACAAAGTATGGGTCCAAATTACTTTCTTCCATAAAGGCCAACCACAAAGCATTCTACAGTTACATCTGTAACCAGAAGGAAAAGGCCTGATTAGAGCCAAACTCGTCCATCATGATACCACATATCCTGTTGCTGTAGACATATCTGACCCTATCATCCACATTAGCAATATCTGCAAGGATATGAGGCAGACCATTGTGAACATTATCAACAAGAATGTAGGTAATGTTCAATTTGTTTACCCTACTCAGTTTGGATTTGCCAAAGTGAGATTATGCCTGTTAATCCTGGTGGACTTCTTTGAGACAGTCTCCAAGGACCTGGCTGTTGGAAAAGCTGTGCACACACACCACCTGCACTTAGGAAAGGTGATTAACACTATGCCCCACTCAGGCATCATCCACAACCTCACCCAGCTAGGCTTCAACCCTTATATCATTAGAGGGGTTGTTACCTGGCTCACTGATAGAAATCATATAGTAAAAAGAGGGGAATCCACCTCCTATACCAGAGCTATAACCAGTGGTGTCCCACAGGGTTCGGTCCTGTGTCCTCTACTGTTTGGAATCCATTTCTCCAAAGTACAGGCACAACGTAAGTGTCTGTGACTGACAATGCTTCATGATGCCTGCTAGCTGGGAGTGGTCATAGAATCTCCACATCATGGCAACATCCTACATGAGAGTGTTACACGAACAGATGATTATGCCACACACTTGGCCATAAAGTCAATGCAAATATATGTATCCTCACACCTTTCAGTAACAGTGGAGTTCCTGCTAAGTACCACAGCAATAGCAGCACCTTACATATATATTCAGGGGTGAGAGACCTGGTGACACATGTTGACAGCTACCATAACTTGGATCACCATGTCTACACAGTGGAGAGTAGGGCATTCTATCTTGCTCGTGTAATACATGAGGGTATTTTCTCTGGTAAAATAATTCATAACCTCCATGTAGTCTTCCTTCATCCAGCCAATATTTGAGTGTAATGGCCCATTTGTTATGTACCTCTCTAAACAGCTGTGGCAACTGGGGAGACCACAAAGGGTCCTCACAAAGGTGATTCAAGTCTTCAGAATCTGTCCCATGGGGATTGCCTGAAATCACCATCATTGTACAGTGTGTCATACAGACTACTCAGAGGTGATCTCTGCCTTGCATATCAGGCACTTCTGACCATGCTTTATTGGAAATGCTGCACATGCATAACTTATCTGGACAACCAATTCACGCACAGTTAAGAACTTAACCTGGTATGTACATTACTAACACCTGCTGGAAGGAGATAATTGTCTACTGGAGGTTAACAAAACTTTGGAACAGACTTCCACTTCATGCCAAACAGAGCACCCCATTGGCCCTTTACAGACCAAATATGTACAACTGGATGGGTGACCATTATTACACCACAGTGATTCCACCTGTTTACCGCTGGACAGGGGCAATACCTGTTGATTGTGTTAATAAGGGTAAAACTTTGTCTAGAATTAGAAGACCCCTAGGGCCATTAGGTAGAATGAGATTAGAACCATGGACACCACCAGACTACCTACCTGCCTCAGTCCTTTGAGCCACAGAACCTGCTACATGAACAAGGAATCATTCATCACACCATCACCTGCATAAATGCGTTCAGTGCTATTCCCAGTTAAGTTACACACAAAATGTATGTTCAGATCATATATTACAGTGCTGATGCTGTGTGGCATACTAACTGTATGAGAAGTCATACAGCTCACCATTAGTGATATGGCAGTAACATGGGAATGGTGCTGTTTTGGGGGTGAGGAGGTAATGTACATGTTCTGCTAGGACACACATCTGACCACCATTTAAGCTCCCTGTCCAACATGTCCCTTGAATGATGTACCAGTAATCTGCTGCAGTAGGACTACATGAATATTCCATGCATGAGGCCTACTGCATACAAATGGTGATGTGTTAGTGGAATGGGTGTTAGCAGTCCCATGTGGATGTACTGTCTGCTGAAATAGGCCAGCAGCATATTGTACCCGGTCCATGGTTACAATGACCTAACATAACAATCCACTATAATACTGTGTTGGTTATTGACTTACCTTGCAAGTGCAGCAGTTGGCAGGACTGTATTTCAGGGCTGATTATGTGTGATGGAAGCAGTACAAATCAAATACATGGAAAGGTACAGGATGTAGGCATTGGCTGGCATCACTGTTACTATCTGTATGTGAATACGAGTAAGGTGCTAGTCCTTAGGTCCATAGGTTTTAACTGAATGTGCAGTGTGTTGTCTCTTAGCCAAAGCTAGGGTGTTCTGGGCATGCCTACATCTGCCTACAGGGACATCGGCAGGGGGTTCCTCCTCAAAGTACTCCTGTGACTGTGATGATCTAGGCACTGGTGGGGGGCTGTGTATCCTTCCCCTTTGCTAATGCTGCTGCAGCTGTTTCCACAGGATCAGATTGTGTAGCATAGCACATACTGTGAATATTTGTGCACATGTGGCTGGGGTTTAATGCAAACGTCCACCAGATATATCGAGGTGCAAGAACCATGACTTCAAAAGCCCAAACACATGCTCTATGATGTTCCTAGTTTGTGAGTGTACCTCATTATGGCATTCTTCAGTGGGTGTGTGTGCATTTATGATGGATGTCATCATTCACAGTTCCAAGGTGTAGCCAGCATCTCCCAGTAAATGGCCATGTGGGATGTCCCCTCTAGCAAAAATCTGGTACAGCTGTTATGTGTGGCAGATATGGGAGTCATGATAACTGCCAGGGTTGCCAGCAGACACACTCATGATAATCCCATGGGCACTGCACATGACTTAGTAGTTGATGGAGTGGTATCCCTTGTGGTTTACATAGATTCTACTCTGCTCATTTGGAGGTGCCTTGATGTGTACATGAGTGCAATCTATTGCACGCAGTACTTCGGGGTAGTGTACTACATGGTAGAAGTGTTGCATATTGCTGGCCCTCACTTCAGGGTCAAGGGGGAAAGATATGTACTCACTGACATGTGGAGCATAGCATCCAGAAACTGGTAGAGTATTCTGGATGCAGATGCCTGTGACACCCCCATCATGTCCCCATTTAGTCTTTGAAAAGTACCTGTAGCTAGTATCCTATGGGCTACACATACCTTTGTATCCACTGGGATGGGTTGCTCTCTGTTGGCTCTGGGTCTGAGTTGAGGATGGCAGAGCTCAGTGAACTCTTGTGATATGTCCCTGTCCACCCTGTAGTGCTCTACATTCTCCAGCTCATGTAGCTCCTGGAAGGTTACCCTGGGCCTGAACACTCTTCTCCTACTCAACCAAGGCCTATTGTCAGCAGTACCAGCAGCATTGCCTTCAGCCTCTAGTACATACAGATGTAGAATAGCTGCAGCAGCCTCTAGCATTATCTCAGTTAAAATTCCCAAGTGTGTACTCCAATGGTTCAGAGTACTGAAGGAAAACCAGACTGTAGAATGTATGCATATTTTATACAGTTGTGGAGTAGGTCCACCACGTGGGACTGGCTAATGTGGATGCATGTCAGCTGTTTAGAGTATCATTATGTTGATTTAAAGGCCCTACTGATTTGCATGGCTCAGCACTGAGTGCAGTGTAGCTTAGCATACAAAAGTAAATATTCTTAATGGAACATATCTAACTATAATTGATAGCTTCCTACGTCATCACTGTGCCTTGGGGAGCAGTTGGTCCATACAAAAACTCTAGGCTAAGCTAAACTATGCAGCATGACATGGAAACATGTGGACTTAGCACAAAATCTCCTAAAAGTAACATGAGACACCCCCTGATGTCATCCACATCCACTGGGAATATCAGCCCCATGTAGGCACCTACACGAAAGGGATTTGTGGACATGGTTGCTCTTTTTGGTGATTCAACAACTTCAACTCATTTGCATACATATTCGTGCTGACAGCCTGGATACTACATGGAACATACCCATGTGAACCGGGCAGCAGCACGAATGTACCGTTATACATACCTGATGCAAGGCCTTACAGTACATTTCTGAGAAATACATTTATTAATAGTTTTATTTTATCAATTTATTTTTGTTGTTGTATTAAGCATGTTTGCACACTGTGGCGCATAGCACAAACAAGCAGAGATTGGTAAAAAAAAATTAATTCTACATTTTCCCTTGCATTTCTAGAGATCACAATTTATTTTTCACCATTACTGTATGTGATGTAACCTTTTCAGAGGATTTATGACCATATTTGTGGACTTGCACATCCCCTTCTTTCCATATAGACTCCTGTACATGAAATATTTCTATGTACACTAGGAACACAGACACAGAATCTACACGGATGCATTTTGGGTTGTTCGATCACTTCCCCTGGCTAATTTGCATTAAATTCACCTGTTTAAATAGGAATTTGCATTCCATGGAACTTTCCCTGTTCACCCACTAAGTGAAGATTACTAAATCCAAAAATGTTTGCGCTCATGTAAGCATTACACCATGATGCGTACATGAAAAAAAAAAATTTGTACAGATTATTGAATCCCCCCACCACTGTCTAATTATGTCATTATCATAAGTAAATCATAATGTCATTTCCTTCACATTGTGGCTTTTTATATGCTTTCCTGAGTTATGTCATGATGATTTTTCCTAGGAAATATAAAAAGAAGAAATGTGGTATCCTTGCTAATAACTGTGCTGTAATTTGTTTAGAATTATCACACAAAAGATAATTGAATATGATATTTACAAAGAATGGGGGGGATTCAGTAATCCTCCGTGTAGGACGAACAAAGTCCTACTCGGAGACTGCCGTCTAAGAGTTAGACGCCAGCGCGTCATGCATATGCATGAGGGCGCGCTGACTCAACTCCCAGACTAACATGGAGCATGTAGGAGTGCAGGGGGCATGTCAGGCTGCTGAGCAGTCCAAATACCCACGCCCCTGCAAGTGCCTAACTCTGCAAATGTCAGCAGATATGAGCGAGTCTGCTCAAATGTGTTTACACCAAACACTACATTCCTCCATATTAAAAAGCCCTGTACAAATGAAATAAAAAGTAGAACAAATTTTTTTTATTATTCACCATATAGCTGCCCGTATTTGCACGTGCGTTCGTGAGTGTGCCCATTGCTTAGCTACAGTTAGCAATTTTGACATCGAAGAGCATAATAACAAATGTATATACAAATCAAGCCAAATACCAATAGTGTAGTGGTAGAGCCTTCGCATAAAGAGGGGGCATTCACGGTTCTAGTCCCACCACTCCCCTTTCTATGTTATGTTTTAAATCAGTATATAAAATAATTCCTGACATATATAAATGAAATTTTATTTAAAAGCATTGAAATGGCCAATGTATTAGCGAACAAAATGTATATATATAAATATAAGAAGGTGCGCAGCATTAAGGATATTGACATATACTTGCCCATAGCTAAGCAGTGTTGTACTCAGCGCAATATACTTGCCCATAGCTAAGCAGTGTTGTACCCAGCACAATATAATTGCCCATAGCTAAACAGCATTGTACCCAGCGCGATATAGTTGCCCATAGCTAAGCAGCACTTTATATAGCGCAATAGGTTTGCGTGGAGCTGTGCACCGCACTAACCAGTGCACCATAGGGCAACGTCGGGCAACATGGAGCAACGTAGAGCAAAGTTGAGCAAAGTTGCCCAAACACAGTCACACCCCCTAGCCTGTCTGGACAGTAGTAAAATAAAAAGCAATGACAAGGCTCAAACCCAGGACACTGTGCACCATAATCAAAGTACTGAACCACTAAGCCATGACAGCTTAGGAAATGCATGCACTGTTAACATACATATACTTATAAATGAAAGTTTAACCATTGCTAAGCAGGTTTGCTGTTAGCCGAGAATTTTCAAAAATGGCCAGTCACAAATAAGTGCAGGAAATGAGGCATATTTAAGCTCAATAGGTGGGAATGCACGCCACAACTGATTGTAGCTCCCATCTGCAGTCAGAATGGCTGGTGCTGGAGAGGGTACTCACTTTCGAGCGCAACAGTGGGGCATCGAGGAGTCAAAATACATGGTTTGGCTCCTTGTTCACCATCATGAGTCAAGACTCCTGCAGGGCCAGTTCCAAGGGACAGAGTACAAAGTGGAGGCTTGGAACCGGTTAGCTCATGATCTCACCAGTGTCATAGGCATCCCTCGGACTGGTGAGCAGGTCCGTCACAACCATGCAGACCTGAAGAGATGGAAGCAGGGCCAACTGAACCGATGGATACAGGAGGCCCATGACATGCAAGATGCCCCACTACTGAGTAGGTAGCCACGGAATGAAGCATGTAAGAAATGCTATTGTAGTCCATATAATGGATAGGTATGTCTCAATATCCCTTCATTTACTTCACAGCTGCAGGTGTCCGTGCTGCGAATCTGCAAGCCTATGCAGATAGGCTGCTAAGGCTGCGCCACCAGGTAGGTTAGTAATTATTCTGCATATTTTATCATATAAAATAAGTGAGAGAGCATGAAAAAGAGTGTTGTAACCCATTAATAAAGGTATAGTAAGTCTTGAATAAAGTCTCTGCATGTATTGTAATATAAAATTAGTGAGAGAGTATGAAAAAGTGTTGTAACCCATTAATAAAGGTATAATAAGTCTGGAATAAAAGTATTCTGCATGCACCAAACTATGAAATGAAAGAGAGAGCCACTACAAAAGTGTGTAATGTAATTAATAAAGGTATAATTCCTGGACTTTGTCCGTGTCACTTTCTTTGATATGTTGTTGTACCCTTGCATTATGGAAATAGTACAATTGTATTAAGTGATGTCAATCCACACTTGTGTAGGTCCATATAAAGTGGATTAAGGGAATGCCATTAGCTCTTAAGCATATATACAGTCCTCAACTCTTGGTTCATGGCTAGCATGTACAGGTTAATCTGGCACATGAGTAGCTTCTGATTGTGTTCCCCACAAATGTCAGTGTGCTGCTAGAAATGTAGGGGTCTGTGTAAATGTAGCTGATAATGTCAGCTGAAGACAGCCAGATATGTAGATATATAAATATAAATTAAATATATAAATACGTAGCAGAAACATCTGCATCTTGAACAGTTTGTATGTCAGATACAGGTCAGGTAAATAAACAACTATCAAAATCCATTTCACAATTTAATGGACACTGCCTAGTGTAATACATGTAGAGGATATATACCTGCAGTCAGTAGGAATGTAGAGTAAAGTTATAAGTATATATAAGTTGTTAATGGAGTGATCTTTTTACACCCTACTTTATGGTTATAAATAATGCCATTCCACACCTAAATGCGTATTTGTAATCTGAAAAACCTTGTTGGGATATATGTCCTATTGGTTCATAAATATCTGCATGTACTTTGATGCATGTGCCCTGTTCACATATCACAATCTTGGTGGCCTGTTGCCACCAATCAACCCTGCATGCTGTTGGAATGTCCACTGTTGTTCTAAATATGCATGTGTTATGCTTGCTGTTCAACTGTTGGAATTCTTGTGTGTTGGGTTAATGGGAATACTACTGTATGCTGTTACAACTAATTTGGAATGATGTTGTTGTTATTAAATCCTGCTAAACATAGAACGTATGGGAAGGCCATTCCCTGTGGACCCTCCTCTCCCACCTCAGCTGGCGATGGCACCTGGCACCAGCATGTCCGGTGCCTAGCCCAGGACCTCCTCCTCCGGTGGCCCTGTGCCACCTTCGGGTGGAAGCGCTGCAGGGGATGGGGCTCATCCCCCCATGCAAGCGTGGCCAGAGAAGGGCCACCTCTCACCCTCCGAATGGTCCGGGCTGTGGTGCGTAGGGAGATCAACTGTTCAGTCGCTGATCCCCTACGCCAGCTCGAGGCAAGAGTGACGCAACTCATGGGTGAGCCTGCCCCTCCTACACAGCCCCCAGCACAGCCACCCTCCGGGCTGTGAAGGTGCAGTGGTGACTGCCCATGGGTGGGGATGTCAGTTCCACTGTTGCCATCTGTGGGCTCATGGTCTTGCGATTTCCAAACATCCTTCCCCATCAATGGTGTTTACCCACCCCATGTGTCATATTCCGCCCCTGTATGCATCTTGTTTGTCTTGTCTGTTTACCTCCCCAATCTACCTCCCCAAATATACCTACTTTCCCTACCCCACATACCACTCTCACCTGATAAAAAAGGGGGCATTCTGCTCCCACAAAAATATTATGCCCCATACATAGCTGCCCATTTTGCACACATGTCCACTGGACACATAAACTGAAATTTAATTGGCAGTACAACATACTTTGTTTTCCTCACCCCTCTCTCATAGGTGGAAGGTTTCAAATTCCATCCAAATTATTAGTATATGCACAGCTGTTGCTGTTAAAGAAATGGGCAGCTATGGACCTTCCCTACACCCGTCCTGCACATCCCATGCTGATTTCCCTACTGTCTTTCCCTCTTTGTGCCCCTTTTTCACCACTTTCCTATCTCCCCATTTTCTTTTCTTTCACAGAAATTAGCGGGGGGAGGGTTAGCGGGAGTAAGCACTTTTAAGCAGTAGTTAGCGGGCTTGTGTGAGTGTGCGCATATGTGCGCTTAGCTAGGCATCATGCAAACCCACACAAACCCGCTTACAACTGCTTAAAAGTGCCTTAGTCACTCTGCATATGAGGGGCCTTGTTCTGCTCAGCAGGAAAATAAAACACAACTGCCAGTCTCGAACCCAGGACCTTGGACACACTAGACTGCATGAAGTACTACTAGGCCACAGTAGATATACAGCAAGATGTTGCTGAAATATATATATCATTCATCAGAATGTGTGAATATAAAGGATAGGTAGGAATGCCATAACACAAAATCTGTTCTGTGGAACTATACCAGCAGTTGTGGAACTGCATTACATGACTGTGATAACAGAACCAGACATTCTAGCAGTAAATACTGTTACAGCAGCACAACCCCCACACAGTATCATAGCAGGACAATCCCCACACAAATGTACAAAATACTAGTGTGTTCAAGGTACAGCAAGGATGTGGGTAGGCATACTCAGTACTGGAGTTGTCCAGTTTCATGAGTATCCTGTGATAACGTCAACATAATAAAAAGCACAAACACTGCAGAAGTGAGTACATTAATATCCACAGTATAGATGTACCCAAACAGTTCATGTGCCAAATGGAAACATCTCAATAACTACATATGTATGGCAGCTAATTGTAGATGTTGTAAAGAAACTCCATACTCTCATGTATCTTGTGTTAGCATTTCTAGGGGTGAGTACAATTCTACACTGTAAACTGTGTACTGGGAGAGGTAACATTCAGGTCTGAGTACAACATACAAATAACTGGCTACACCCTAAGCAACATTTAGAAGAAGTATACCAATCTTCTGACTTACACTACGGTGTCTACAGCAAACAAGCATGGGCCCCACTTTGGAAAGCTGAAAGGCCTATGCCTACCTGACCTAGCAATTTATAGCATTGGGTTGCTATGACAGTGAGTACTGCAATTACCACACAGCAGGCTGCATGCAATTACCAAATGGTGGCCACCAATTGGTGCAGAGGCCATCACATGCACATGTGCAGATGCCTCTAAAAGCAGCCTATACTTGCTGTCCACACATGCAATCATTTCATTGCAGCCACGGAGAGAGAGAGAGAGAGAGAGAGAGAGAGAGAGAGAGAGCAATAAATTAAGCAAGCAAGAAAGACAGAAAGCAAGACAGAGAGACACGACAGACAGACAGACAGACACCTGCAACAACAACAGCAACAGCAACAGCCACAGCAACAGGAAAAAAAATAAAAAAAAATAAAAATATATAAAAATATTTTTTATTACTACACACATGGAAATTAATAATACAAACCCATACAAAGTAAAGGTATATAACTGATATGTATTTACTGGCATGTAGTAGATGTTTTTGAAGAGTACTCTACATACTATGAATCATCCATATGTGGCAGCGGTACGTATCTATGCACAGATGCCCTGCATAACTACTGCCATGGAGAAATCAGTGTGTAGGTGTGTGCAGTGGGATATGACTGTGATATATGTAGTTCAGCATTAAATGTCAAACATCTGATCCATGTTATCTCTGTTCTGTACAGTAGTGTGTACAATGGTTGTTTGGGGGAGTAGTGCATACAGTTATATAAACAAGGATGTGACAGAGTAACAAATGCATGATAGTCATATTAATGTGTAGCTTAGCATTGGCAACAGCTGTACCAGGCTAGTATGCTAATCTAGCATTTGCAGCTATATATACACCCTCTGATATTACTGTGTGCTCACATGTGACACCTGTTCATGTTGCAGCAAGGCCCAGCAGGTCAGCTGTGAGGTCCATGGACTTACAACAGTGTGGACCTTGTGTGTGTATGGCACACACATATGGAGAGATGTGTGTGTGTCAGATATATAAGCATCTGTACATGTGCACAGAGCAAGTAACATACTGCAACTGTTTGTGAAGGGTGGACATATATATGTTGTTGAAGGTTGTTATGTGCATACTTCTATGTAGGTTGTAGTGTGTGGCAAACAAGACAGCATACAGTGCTGGTATATGACGTGTGGTGGTTAAACGCTGTGGTTATGAATTGTCAGGTTTTCAGTGTTGCAGCCAGTGAGGCCTGCTAAAGCTACATGTGCTAAGAACACCTTAAATGCATTCCGCACAACACTGTGCTATATTAGTACATAACAGTATACCTCGCAACCTTTGCATAATTGATATGCCCACCATTAAAGGTGGACCGTATATGTGCCTAGATGGCTATCTATATGTACACCAATTTGTGTTCATATTTAAGTGTATATATATATATATATATATATATATATATATATATATATATATATATATATATATATATATATATATATATATATGTATAGAGAGAGAGAGAGAGACAGGGTCCTATTTACTGCGACAGATGGCTGGTGACAAAGCCATGGACCCAAGCTAAATGTTGAAACTGCATTGGCATCCCTCCTGGCAAAAACTCTGTACCCATGAACTACCACATAGATGGTAGTCTACTTAACACCGAAAGTGTGATAAGAGACCATGTGACATAGGTGGACTGTAGTCTCCCCTTCGATAATCACAGTGACACACTAGTCATGTAATCTGTCTACCTGCCACACCTCATCACAAAAGGTGTGTCATCCAGGGAAATATACGTCAGTGTTCCCCTCAACTCATCACACATAAAGCCCATTATAGAGGATAATGCCCCATGTGGTCTGTACCTCACAAGACATCCACAGCAACTGGTAACGAGAAAGACATACCTCACAAAGAGTAATACCATCCTCAAACAGATGCCCTATGCAGACAACCTCACAAACCCACAACTACACTGTGTCGCATACCGCATAACCAGAGGTGACCTCTGCCTAACATACTAAGCTATGTTAAAACCAGAGCTGTTGGACATGCTGCATGTAAACAGATCACAATCTCTATGTGTTACACGCTCTAGGGACCAAAACCTTCTGACCACATCAAACAGCACCTGCTGGAGGGATAGATTTCCATCTCAGAGACATCCCATACTCCATAACAAACCTACTATCCATAGCAAACAAAGCTCCTAATTAGCAATCGTCATAAATATTCATGAAGATTGTATGGGAGATAGTGAATACACCCAGGAAATCACCTCTGCATCTCTGCTTGACAGGGCCACGTGAAATGCAATGACCTGTGTGTCAAAGGCCAGGGTAGCATATGGCTAGGCTTCTATAGGCCCTAGGGCCAATAGCCTCTTACCTACCTATGAAGTGATACACACCCACATGTACTTGTTGCAATAATTGCTATGTGAGTTTGACTGAGTGTGATGGTGAATGTGTTTTTTAATGTGTCAGAGTTTGGTTTATGTGTGATAGCTTAGTGGGAAGCTGTTTCTGTCATGGTATTATGTGTCCTAGCTGTGATCCCAGCAACAGATGTGTCTACAATTGCTAGGCTGAAAAAGCAGTATGCCATACGTTCTGACATAGTCCCTTGTTGTCGACTGGGGTGCCCATTGTAGGCCAAAGCAGTACATGCATGCTTATTGAGTGTTACTGCTGGTGAATCCACCCCTGTATGAACTGTAGTATTAGCTGAGGCTGTATGCCTAAACAGCACAGTATGGTGTACTTCCACATTGATTGGAACCACTGTTCCTTGTGTTCCCTGTAGTCCTCACAGATTACAAACCTCAGGTATACGGTCTCGTAAGTACTGACTCACAGTACTGTAAGGTACACAGGTAAAGGTCACCTGTGTTGCCATACCTATGTATCTGATATGTATTTCTGATGTGTGTGTGTGTGTGTGTGTGTGTGTGTGTATGGCTGTACCATGGCCTCGGTCATATGTGTGTTACAGGATGTAGGTGCATATCTAGCAACATGTATAGTGTAGTACAGCAGTATGCCACCTATATTCACGAATGTGCACATATGTTAGGCAGGGGTCTGCCATCAATGACTAGTGTGGTATACCAGTGATACTGTCACTGGACTTTACAATCATTGCAATGGATTACACTTTTCATGATGCATTAGCATGATATATACCTCCTGTGTCTAGGTTGTGCATTGTGTCACATACAGTGTGCCATGTACTGTTGTATAGTATTACATACTGTTGTAAGTTCGTTGCTGAGCAAAACGTGGTTTGATATATAGAGTGTGCCAGGCACTGTCAGGCAGTTGCGAGTTGAGTACTGACATGTGTTTTTGAAAGTGTGTATCCTCTGACAGCCAATAGGTTGCTATATATGGCAGTTAATTGATATCTGTACATAAGAAATACACGTGTACCTCATGACTTGCTCACACATATTATTTCATTGTCTTCCAGGGCTATGCCCCACCATCGTAATCCCGCCTATAGCATGGCGGAGGAAGAGGTAATAACATCCATCCTGGTGCAGCAGTATGCCCTGCTGTTCTCCAGAACCAGCCAGGACCAGCATGAGCAGACTGCGCTGTGGCAGGAGCTTGTCCGTTGGGTAAATGACATAGACATGCATAACCGGACATATGAGCAGGTACGCCATCACTGCAGTGATTTAATAAGACATGTCCGGCAGCGTGCGTCTGATATCCGCAGACAGCAGCTTGCCACAGGTGGGGGGGGTAGCCATCCATCCCCCCTCACCAGAGTGGAGGAGCTGCTCCTGAGCCAGGTGGATCCTGGCCAACAACAACCCCAACAACTAACGTATGTCATCAAGGAGGCTGAAGTCACCCAGCAAGCTGAAATGGAGCATGCAGGTAACATGTCATAGCTGTCGACTGCGGTTACCTCAATTGTTAGAGCATGCTTATGTGAGATGTGTACTGTGGAGTTAGACAATGTGGTGCCTAGTGTTGTGCAATGGTAATAATTAGGAATACAATCTGTATGCCTGTGACTGTCAACCGTTGTACTACTGTACGATTGCAAACACACAGTAGCAATGCAACACTTGTTGCCACTGACAAAGTGTCTCATATCCTTGTAGGTCCCTCTGGTGTGACAGCAAGGCAGCCGACCCATGCTGGTGAGTGTGTTCTACCTTTAATACTGCTAATTAAATGTGCATGTCATAGATGAGGTGTAGGCCATGTACACGTAACACACATACGCATAATGCATGCTGTGCATGTTTGCTGTGTGACTATGCACATCCCAGTAACGTGGGTGGCTGCCTATAACAGATACAATACACAGAGCATTCCACACACTTGTGGCAACACTGATGTGGACATTGGATAGGCAGAGTCGATACACATGCACACAACATACACAACACTGTCATATGCAGTACACGTTAACATGCTACACATGGCGTATTCAGACGTCCACTGTCAGGTCACACCACAGTATCCCACATTTCATCCACACAGCACACATAATATACCTGAGGGGTAGATGCCTCACATGTGTCTGTGCGACACACTTCGACACATTACACATTCATGGTAGGCAATGCCCCCTATTGTGCTCCTTACAACCCCATGTAACAACTGGCTGTGAAATGGTGACTGTAGCCATGGTAGTGCATTTCCAGTACAGCATGGTATGTGCCGGTGTGGCACACATTAGTAGTGTTGTGTGAACACATGATTCTGCATGATGATGGGTCATGGTAGTACAACCCATCCAGTTACAGTGACCACAGTACTACACATAGCATTACCTGCTATGCATCTCAGTGTTGTGTGTGTGCAAACATAGGCACCTATACACAATATGCATAGCAATCACCATTTGTGCAAAGTGACACTTATATGTCATGTAATGCTATTCAGTGTACAGGTTACATGACACACACTGTGTCTGTGTGATGTTTAATGTTGCAGTTGTGTTGTAGCATGCCATGTCATATCTGGCACTGGCATGTCCACAATATGTCCTACACTCACCATAACCACTGTACAATGGACATGTTGAGCAATGGTATTCCATCAGGTTAACATGCACCACTCATCCTGTGTGTATACTTAGCATGCATGTGCTAATCATGTGTCCACAATTATTTGCTGAAGACACAGATGCTCTAATCAGAAATGGATATCTATGTGACACACAGATACACATCCAGCCATGGTATGTATACCTGTGAGA
Source organism: Protopterus annectens (assembly GCF_019279795.1). NCBI lineage: Eukaryota > Metazoa > Chordata > Ceratodontiformes > Protopteridae > Protopterus > Protopterus annectens. The sequence continues at coordinate 1,034,009,908 of NC_056728.1, forward strand.
GATGGTGCACAGAACATTGCAGAGCTTATAATACTTGTGCAGCACTGTCGTGTCCATGTACACAGTGCATTCCATGGTGAGGCCAATCACTGAACAACAACACACATGCATCAAAGACATGTATAGTGTTAATGGCAAGGGCTGCCAACACCCGCACTGCATGCTGTTGTGAAACACTCGTCCTGCATGCTGACACGTGTGATATAACTGTTTGCCTTGTGATACTGTACCCCACCCTCACCCGCTATTGAGTATGCTCTGGACTGCTGGTGGTGTGTGTGTGTGTGTGTGTGTGTGTGTGTGTGTGTGTGTGTGTGTGCGTGTGTGCGTGTGTTTTAGTGATGAGTGCATTTGTGTGCATGTGTGCATGTGTGCAATTGTTCATGTGTGCATGTTTGCATGTGTGCTTGTGTTCATTTGTGCATGTGTTCATGTGTGCATGTTTTCATGTGAGCAAGTGTGCATGTGTCCATGTGTTCAGGTGTGCATGTATTCATGTGTACATGTGTTCATATGTGCATGTGTCCATGTGTCCATGTGTGCATGTGTGCATGTGTTCATGTGTTCAAGTGTGCATGTGTTCTTGTGTGCATGTGTGCATGTGTTCATGAGTTCATGTGTGCATGTGTGCATGTGTTCATGTGTTCATGTGTGCATGTGTTCATGTGTTCATGTGTTCATGTGTGCATGTGTGCATGTGTCCATGTTTGCATGTGTGCATGTGTGCCGACATCATGTACAGGTCGTAAAGTGTGTTTCCTGTCTCCCTCTCACAGGTGCTGACCTTGGGCTGGTTCACTGCAGCAGGAAAACTGATGTCACTGAACAAAACAGTGATACTGATGATAGGTGTGTTGAGGCACAGGCATGTTTGCCAGGGTCTGTCATTGGGCCACCAATCGACAGTACACAGCTGCCCACCCCATCCATGCATACAGTCATGCTGCCAATACATCATTCACCAATGCCCATAGCTGAGGGACAGCGCACAGTTGGCATTGGCCAGGACAGTGTGATATCCATGGCATATGCATCCCAACACAGCAGCCATACCCAGATGTCTGGAAGGGTACCACTGTATTCTGGACTGTGGTGTAGTTCCTGTGTTGTCCATTGCCTTACTTGGATAGAAGGAAATTTCTTTGCTCACCAGTGGGAGTGGGGAGCCTTGAGCAGCCTATCTGTCCCTGAAGGAGTGACCTCAGCACAAGAGCTTGTAGTAATTGGTTGTTTTGGACCATTTCCAGCTCTTTTGAAGTTCCCTGTTTAAAATCCGCATTTGCGTGGCTTTGCGCAATTGTGCGCATAGCGCAGCGCCGGTTAAACAGGCTTAAACTATTCCTGGCTCCGTCAAGTCTGTACTTCAATTTTTCCCATAAGAAAGCTCTACTTTCAACAAAATCAGTCTATTCGCTTTATCATAAGCCTAGCACTTGCTCCTAAAACCTTTCTTTTAAGTGAAGCACCCTTAAATTAACATAAGCACTACATCCACCTACAACCCGTGCTAATACCCACTTCCCTTCAAAGTCCTCTCTCTGACCCAGTTACACATCACCCCCTTATACTATTCTGGCATGTCAAGTGGTATATTACTGACGTCCTCTCCAGTTCAGCTGGTTAATCTGGGAATCCTGAGACAATGTTACAATTGTCTCATGTACACAGACAACCCTCTCCTCCTCCCAACAAACACAAACACATGTGAGAGATGCAACTATATAGCCAAACTGGAGGCTGAACTCTCTCAACACAGGACTAGCAAGACCAGACAGGAGGAAAAGGAAACCACACACACAACAAACCCAGTCTCACATAAACCAACCACAACTGCAAACCAAACACATAATAACACAAAGACATACTCGGAGGCTCTAATAAAAAAGTTACGGAAACAACAGAGGCTCCCAAAGCAGACATCCAAGAAAACACCACCTCAAAACTCTGCACATACAACATATAGTACACAAAGTCAGTGTGCCAAACAATCACAGCCCTTAAGGCAAAACACCATGCCTGATACACTAGTAATAGGTGACTCTATAGTCAGACACACTGACGTCCCGCTTACCAGGCTGAACAAGGAGAGGGTAACGGTGAGCTGCCTGTCGGGAGCTAGGATCTGCACATAACACAAGCACTCAGGTCACTCCAAAGCAAGTACAAATATGACTCCGTCATTGTCCATGCCGGCATGAATGACCTGAGGCGTACCTCCTTGGACTACATGAAAAGAGACATAGAGGAGCTCTCTGATTATGTAGCCCAGGCCGGTATGACCCTGACCCTGAGCAGCATCTTGCCCTCACCAAGAATGATGCCACAATACAAAGACAAGATGACCAGCTTTAATAATTGGCTCAATTACTGGTGTCATTCTAGGGGGATCCAATGTCTGTCTGCTTGGGATGACATGCTGGACAAGCCACGCTGCTTCGCAAGGGACGGCTTGCACCTGTCACCCCTGGGCCTCTGGATATTGGCTAAGGCTCTTGCCACCCCCATAGTGCCTTTTTTAGGCAAGGCTCAAAAGACAAACCCACCACCTTAGAAAACAATAAAGGAAAAAAACTAAGGGTAATGCTGCTCAATGCCAGAAGTCTAAATCTCAAGATGCAGGCTCTCGAAGCACTCCTCAGTATGGAGAGCATCGATGACTGTGCAGTAACTGAAACCTGGTTCAAGGCACCTGAGAGCATCCCAGCCCTACCAGGTTATACCTCGTATCATACATTTCGGCCCCAAAACCTGGCCTGAACCACAAAAGGAGGGGGAGTGTCCATATTCATTAAAGACACCCACACCTCCAGGTTAGTGGCAATGCACGAAGCATCGGAGACCATCCACGTGCAACTAACCATAGGAAAAACTGCTATACAACTTGTAGCATGCTACAGACCACCCTTGCAATCTCACAAACTCCATTCAGCCTTCCTGAAGACACTGGAGGATATGAATGTCTCACCAAATACCATCATATTGGGAGACTTCAACTACCCAAACATAGACTGGGTGCATTACTCAAGCCCCAACACCCTAGTTCAAAGGTTCCTGGAATTCATCAACTCAAATGTGATGGAACAACTAGTCACCTCCCCCACTAGGGGAAATAATATACTTGACCTGATCATCACAAACATGGGGACAAAATGCTCAACACCAGAAGTATACCCCTCACTAGTGAGATCAGACCATAAACTAATAACCCTAGATATTCATATCCCACCTCCACCCCCAGCACAAAAGACCACAGTGAGAAACTTCACAAAAGCCGACTTTACACTCCTTAGGACTGAAATGGTATCCTTCAAGCCCCCTGGGTCAGTGGAAACTACATCCCACACTGCTGAATCCTTCACAAATGCTTTCTACGGGCATCTCCAAGAATGCATGGATCATGCAATCCCAAATAAAACCAAGACCCTTTCCACCAAAGGCAGGCATCCTATCTGGTGGACCCTAGCCATAAACAAACTTTATAACAAGAGAAGGAAGCTACTGCAAGACAGAGCAAAATCCCATAAAGGGAAGGCATCCCTGATCAGCACTAGCAAAAAACTATGTTCACTAATAAAATCATCAAAGGCCAACTTCGAGAGAATAATCGCTAAGGACACTAAAGATAATCACAAGGCCTTCTTCAGTTATGTTAGAAACCTGGACAGAAACCCTCAGATATACGCAGAGTTAGTTCATAACTGCAAAAAATACACTGAACCCACTGATATTGCCAACATACTGGCAGACAGGTTCAGTGCAAATTTCTCCCCTCCCTCTCCCCCAAAAGACGAAATAAATATCTCAGCTGAATGCAACCTCCCTGAAATTTCAGATGTCCAGGTGAGAGCTGCCCTCAGCAAAGCTAAAAATACAGCATCCATGGGACCTGACGGTGTCCTGGGTTGTGTGCTACGTGAACTCCTAGAGGAGCTAAACCCACACATAAGAATGCTGTTTAATCTTAGCCTTGCTACAGGATATGTCCCTGAACACTGGCGTACAGCTACAGTGGTCCCACTCCACAAAGGTGGCACCTCTACAGTCCCTGGAAGCTACCGCCCCATAAGCTTGACCAGCCTGGTCTGCAAAGCTATGGAAAGGATCATTATGGAACTCATAAACAAAGACATCGGGGACCTACAGACAATTGACCCTACCCAGTTCGGCTTTGTAAAAGGCAGATCCTGTCTTTTAACCCTGGTGGACTTTTTTGAAACAGTCACTAGAGCCATCGATGAAGGCAAAGCAGTTCATACAGCCTACCTGGATCTGGCAAAAGCCTTCGACACAATACCCCACTCAGGCATCATAGACAAGCTCAACAGCTTAAATGTAAACCCGTTTGTCACAAGATGGGTTGCAAACTGGCTAAAGGACAGAACCCACAAAGTCAGAATAGCTGGAGCTATGTCAGACCCTAAGCCAGTCACAAGTGGAGTCCCACAGGGCTCTGTCTTGGGACCCCTCTTGTTTGGCATTTATTTCTCAGATGTGCAGGCAAACATAGGGGGGTTGTAGCTGACAAAGTTCGCAGATGACTGCAAGCTAGGTGCCATAGTCGACACACCAGTTGACACATGCATCCTCCAGAAGGGCCTCACAGCAACAGATGACTGGTGCCAGAGTCATGGCCTTAAACTAAATGCCAAAAAATGTATAGTCACCCCCTTTGGAAAAAACAAAGTACCCACAAATTACCACATAGGTGGTAATCCATTAAGTACGGAAAAAGTAATCAGAGACCTGGGGACCCAAGTTGACAGTGACCTCTCATTTGACACCTACGTCGCCAAAGTGGTTAGAAAGACCTTCTACCTTGCCCACCTTATCATGAAGGGATTCACATCCAGATCAAAAGATGTCATTGTACCCTTATATTCCTCCCTAATCAGGCCTATGATTGAGTACAATGCCCCATTTGGTATGTACCTCACCCGGCACCTGCAGCAGCTGGAGAGACCCCAAAAGTACCTTAACAAAAGGATCAAGGGTCTCCAGCATATGTCATATGCTGCCAGACTGAAAAAGCTCCAGCTCTATTCAGTAGCATACCGCCTGCTCAGATTTGATCTGTGCCTTATGTACAAGGCCATGTCCAATTCAGAATTAATGGACATGCTCCACCTCAAAAAATCCAAATCCATCAGATCCACGAGAGCTAAAGATCTAAACCTCAGCACAAATAGGAATAGGACATGCTGGAGGGACAGATTCATAACCCAGAGGCTTCCCGCACTCTGGAACAGGATACCTGTCCATGTTAGGCAGAGCCCCTCACTGACTCTCTTCAAGAGAAATCTGGACGAATGGATGGGTGATCGTAGGTTTACCCTGGGGGTCATCTCTGTGTCATTGCTAGATAGAGGCACAGTAAACTAAATTTAATTTAAATTGTACACTTTTGTATCATTACATGGAGTAGCGAAAGCCACATACACTTTGGCTAGGCTTATAAATGCCCTAGGGCAGATAGCCTAGTACTATACTATGAAACTATGAAACTATAGGCAGATGTCCAGGGGTTCTCGTAGGAGCACTGCTGCTCATCATGCCACTGGCAGACGTGCCACAGGTCTGACAACATCACGCAAGTTCCAGGCTGTCATGGAGACACAGGCACGTACGGAACAGTACACCAGACAGGGACTAAGGGCACAAAGGGCACATAACACCGCTGTCATTGACAGTATCCATGACCTAGCAGGTGCCATCCATCATTACACAGAGGTCACTGATAGACGTTGGGGAGAGATATTAGATATCCTCCGCAATGTCATGTCCATGTGTCAGGACAGTGCGGAACGGTTGAGTCGTCGACGTGGACGTATGCCAGCAACATCAGCAGCTGGCAGTCACCGTGGATGTCCCTCAAGCCACAGCCATTCCCGTAGTACCACTAGCAGCCCCAGCAATATTGGGGGTGAGCTGTCCATAGAACATCCTAGAAGACCACGTGCACGTGGCTTTGGACAGTCCCAGCAGGGACCTGTGTCCAGTGTACATCCATCACCTTTGGGGATAGTACCCAGTCTGGCTTAGTACCTGATAGTGTCAGTAGCACCCCTGCCAGGCACAGGTACCATATCCTTGGCCAGAGATGGTGATCTGTGAAGCCTCGCAGGTACAGTCTGTGACTGTCCCACTAATACCCGTATATGGCAGCCACATGGTGGAACTGTGTGCATGCAGACACACGCACATACTCCAGACACCTAGGGCTAACACATACCCACACACATTACATCAACATTGGCCCATTCCAGTATTCTTGCCCCTCACACACACACACACACACACACACACACACACACATATACATGTTGATTGGAAGGCTCACTGTAGGCCTCTGGCAAACCAACAACACACCCTGTGCATACCTCCTGTCATCTGTAACATCGATGCAGGAACAGGCTACCATGGTGCTGATGCACAGGGTGTCTTTATAACAGTAAAACAATGTTAGCATGTTGTCAGCAGTACAATGTAATGATATGCTTGAAGGTGTAGCTGAGCAGACATGATGCATTAATGCTCTGATTGTCATTGTAGTGTTGTTTACACCAGTGTTGGTTCCAATTGTGTATTGTCCAGGCACGTGCCACTTGGCTGATGTGTGCAGTATTGGCAGCATGTGTTAGAGGGTGGACAGTATGTGTGGGATGTGTGTAGCACAGATTTGCAGGTGTACAGTTGTGAACATGGTGGAGGTGCACTGTCTGCATGTACGCGCATAGTGGACACATGGCCAGGGTGACATGCTCTGTATTACACAGTAACACTCCATAGTTTCTATTGGTGGCCAGTATGCATTGTACTACACACATTTCGGAACCTGACTACACATGTGTGTATGACACTGTGCTGTGGCTGATACTGTTACTATCTGTCATTGTTTTGCATTCTGGTAGTATACATCACTTCCACAGCCTGACCATAACCAATCATTAGATGACGTCTTGCCAACCGACACACAGATGTAGAACACACAACTACATTTGGATCCTTCAGGTACTATACTATGCCAGTGACCACTGGCATTCACCTGCACCCATTACTGACACCACTCCTGTTTGGCATATAGCTCTCTTAGGTACAAGCAATCACAGTAGGGATATGTCCGTCCATGTCTGGTAATGCATACTGTGGCCTATAATGCATTCTCCAGATGACAAACACATCCTGCACAAGGGTATCATACAGACAGATGCCTGTTGTCAAACCCATGCTGGAAAGCTGTAAGCCAAACTAAGCATAGTCATCCACCTTTACGGAACATAATATCCCCACAGTACCACATAGGTCGTGGCCAACAACATGATGAACAGGTACCGATGTGTACATGCAACCAAGTGTTACGTCATCTGTCCTTTGTTAATCACTTTTCCAAAGGTATGTTCAGATCCCTCGGTGGATCACATAAGCAATAAGGGGTCTGCATGCATATCCACAAAGGGTGTTCAACACCTGTTATGAATAGTCATCATAGACAGACTTTGCTGCGTTTGAACAGGTCTGACATATACCTCGGCCATACACCCTCACACACACATTCCAATAGTAACCGTAATGACTTTGTGTGACACAGATGACCTAGGCCAGGGATCACTGCAGTGGCTGGGCTTGTCACAAGCATACAGATGTGGCCTAAGGTCTGGGAAGCAGCAGCACAGTCTGGCAAGGATGACAGCTGTGTTCTTGGAGAAAGCAGGGTTCCCACACATGCAATCATTGAGGTAACATGTACATATATGTATTTTCCACACAGCTAGCTCACATGTGCAATGCATACTGATATGTCATACAGTAGTAAAAGCAAAATCCACAACACATTGATCAACAGTGTCACACACATATAGCACACACTCACCATGTGTAGGATTCAAACCCCTACTTAACTACTTTATGCTACTAGAGGAGCACACATTAACATGACGCGCGATACACATTACTTGGAGTTCCCTTTTCCACAGGTGTATTTGTAGGATGGTGACATCATCAGACTTGACGCTATACACATTACTGGGAGTTCTCTTTCCCACAGGTGTATTTGTAGGATGGTGACATCATCAGACTTGACAAAGGTTAGTTTACCACTTTTGAGGTGTTACACTACTCTCCTAAAAGGTTGCTCCTTCCCAAGGAGAACATACACAGTTGCCCAGTGCAGGATTCAAACCCCTACTTCATGATACTAGAGGGGTATGCATTAACACAATGTGCTATACACATTATTGGGAATTATCCTTTCCACAGGTATATTTGTAGGATGGTGACATCATCAGACTATACAACGTGGGTTACATTAGGTGACATTAGATGGGCTACATTGAAGGAATGTCTGCACACTTTGGGCATGTGATCATCAAAGGTGAGTTTACTATCTACCTGTGTCCCCAGGGCCATAATGACTTTCTCCATACATGCTGGATTACCATCTATGTGGTAATTTGTGTGCACTCTCTTTTACCCAAAGAGGATGACTATGCATTATTTGCCATTCAGCTTGAGGGCATAGTTTTGACACCAGGTATCTGTCTCTGGAAGACATTTCTGGAGGATGTCTGTGTCATCTGTACAGTCGATTATGGACCACAGTTACCATTCATCTGCAAACCTGTTCAGCCATACACCTGCTATGCTTCCCTGTACTTCTGAACAGTATCTACTGAACATGTGGGGTCCCAGGACCAAGACCTGAGTGATGCCATTTTGACTTGCTTAGAGTTGGACATGGTACCCGCAGCTATGAACATGTGTGTTTGATCTGTGAGCCACTTGGCCACCCATCCTGTGACATAGCTGTTAATGTTCAAGCTGGTACACTTGTCCATGATGACAGAGTGGGGAATGGTGTAGTAAGCCCTTACTGAGGTCCAGGTGTGCTGTGTGGATTACTTTCACCTCCATCTATGTTCATGGTAACTGTTTTAAATAACTCAACTAGGTTTGGGAGTCAGGCTCTGCCTTTAACAAGGCAAAATTTGTAGTGTCCAGTGTCTGGAGATCTCCACTGTCTCAGTGTATGGGTTCCATGACAATTGGCTCAATAGCACTGTGGACCCGGCTGAGTAGATATGGTGGCCAATGGCTTCCAGGTTCTGTTTTGGCACACCCTTTGTGGAGCTGGATGACTGTTAGTGTATGCCATTCTTTGGGTACATAGCCTGTGGTACGGTTGACTCTGGACAGTGAATATAGATGAGTGTGTAGTTTCTTATGGGCCTAGTGTGAGATGCAGCCTGGCACAGCATACAGTCACATTGATGCTATGTCCTTAGCTTTGGTGAGGGCTGTTTTACCTGCATGTCCATGACGTCTGGGTCTCTGCATCCTTCTGTGATGGACACAGGCCCTTTTGGGGGTGATGGGGGGAGTTTACACTGAACTTGTACTCCTAGATGTGGGCAATGAAAGTTGGTTTGGTGTATTTCATTTCTTTTTTCAGTAGCTGACAGCATATTTGGAAGTTGACACCTACATGTCTGGTATAGCGACCGAAGGCTTTGTGGTTGTTATTCTTACATACCTTGGCTATTTGTCTTTAGAAACCGTCCTTGGATTATTTTATGAGCGATCATTGTTTCTTCCTGATAATGATCAGTGATGCCTTTCCTTTAGTGAAGTTGGATCTGTCATGTGTTCATTTCCTCCTTCTCTTGTCTAGTTTATTTATGGACAACAAACACCTGCTTGTTGTCCTATTTTTGGAGGAGTGCATCTTGGTTTTATTTCTGATGTCTCATTCCATGCATCCTTGTAGATGCTCATAGGATGCACTTTTAAATGTTCCTGCAGATTGCATACCATTATCCTATAGCAAGAGGTCTTCGGAACTTTCCACTTTGGTCTTCGGAAGCGTGCAGTTTGCTTTTGCAGATGTTTTCACAGTTGTTTCACTGACTGGGTGTGGGGGTGAGATGTGGATGTCCAGTGTGATTACGTCAGCATCTTATATTCCCAGCGAGGGGTTTATCTCTGTTGTGGAACACTGGTACCCTATGTTGGTGATGATCATGTCCAGTATGTTGTCACCTGTCGTGGGTGTGCTGCCAGCTGTTCCAGGGTATTGGAGTTTCTTAACTGTAGGATACATTGGGCAAAGGACGTTGTATACAAGTACTTCACACACTCAATGTTTGGTTGTTGTAATCTCCTCATATAATGGTGTTTGATAGGACCTTTATATTTGCCATTGTTCTCCGGAATACTGTGTGAGGTTCCTGAGACAACGTACGTGATCTGTAGCAGGCTATAATCTGATGGGCAGCTTTGCCCAATGTTAGTTGCACTTGCATGGTCTCCAAGGCCTCATGCTGTGCCAGTAACCTGAAGGTGTGAATATCCATAAGGTGAATTGCTACACCCCTTCCTTTTGTATTTCACCCGTGGTTTTGGGACCAAAGGTCAGAGTGATTGTGAGTGTTTTACGTGGATCATATCCAGCAGCACTATGTTTGACATAGCTTTGTATGTTAGGCAGTGAACACCTCTGAGTAGGCGATATGCAAGTACGGATGGGGCATTTTGCAATGGTCTGTGTATGGCATGTATTTCAGGCCAATAATGCTCTTTGTGAGGTATTGCTGCTGGCTTTCCAGTTGTTGTAGTTGTCTTGTGAGGTACATAGCAACAGTGGTGTTGTACTCTTTTATAGTTCTAGTGAGTGGTGAGTAGGGGGAACACTGCCCTCTTTTATTCTGCATGAGACACATTTTGTGATGAGGTGTGCCACATAAGAGAGTTTCCTGACTACTATGGGAATGTGCTTATCACAGTTGTATCCACTGTCCACCTGTGACCCAGGGTCTGTTGTCACACTTACAGTGTGAGGTATACTACCACCTATGTTATAGTTCTTGGCTAGAGAGATTTTAACAAAGGTGATGATAATGCACCTTTTGGCATTAAGCTACAGCACATGGCTTGGACAACAGCCATCTGTCTCAGTGAGGCCCTTTTGTATGATGTTCACATCTTTGGTGTTTACAATGATGGCTCCTAGTTTGCAGTCCTCTGGAAACTTCAGTCGCCGCAGACCTTCCATGTTAATGTTTACTTCAGGGTAGTAGATACTACACAGCCTGGGAAGTTATCTAGTCCCATGGCTGCTGTGATACTGGCTTTGGAGAGTGTTGTTTACCTGTGCAGCTGTGATGACAGCAACATTGCAGTCTTCCATTATAGGCATGTGCTCTTTCATGGGTGAGAGGGTGGTAAAGTTAACACTGATCCTATCTGCCAGGATGTTGCAAATATCAGTAGGCTCTGCACATTTAGTCCCATTGAGCTGTGACTCAGAACAGTTCTGAGTGTAACCATGAATTGGACCTGTCTGTTGGGCAGAAATCCCCTGCGTAGACAGTATGCAACAGAGTACATCTTGTGTTACATTCATTCTTGTTGCATGGGGCAACTATTTCAGGCCAGTAATCCTCTTGTTAAGGTACTTCATTGGTCTTTCTAGCTGATGAACGTGCCTAGTCAGATGCATCGCAGGTGTGTTGTGGTACTCTCTGACAGGTCTGATGACTGCTGAGTAGTGGCAACCTCCTATGACCTACATGCACAAACCTTGGCAGTTTGTGTGTACACATAGCAGGATTTTCAGACCACTTTGTGAATGTGTTTCATGAAGTAGAGATGACTATACACATTTGTCCATGGATCCCTCATTATCACATCCGTATTTAGCCTAAGTGTGTGAGCATGCCCAGTATGACCTTTCAGTATGTTACTGCCTGACATTTGATTCATTTCTTTAAGTGTGTAAGCATGCCCAGTATGACCTTTCAGTATGATGCTGAATGAAATCCACTACATTTGTTGGAGTGTGTGAGCACGCACAATATACACATTTATACTATATGTGTATGGTAAATCAAGGTGTATTTTTACAGCAGCCCTCACCTTTGTGTCATAGATCAACAGGGATCATGCTGTGCCTGAAGGGCTTCCATGAGACACTTTGCATAGACTTATCAATATTTCTACATACAGGGGGGACAGCTATTCTTTGTACATTTCTACCCGTGGGCACACCGGATTGTTACTGTGGGTGTACATAGGATGTGGGTTTCAACTGACACTTATACACATTTGCTGTGCCTGCACTGCTATGCACAGGACACCATTACAGTCTGTACTGTTGCCTATCGTACTGGCTTGGGGCATACTACTGTACTACAGATCTTAGCATCCATTGTCACATATATTAGCTTGCGACTTCAGAGCCTACACATCCCATATCACAACGCCTGGCCTGATATTCTCTGTCTGCATAGGAGTGTGGGTGAGGTTACCCATTTGCCTCATTAGAGGCATGATACAGCATTGCTTTGTGTTTCCTTTAGTGTGCAATTGTCCTGCTGTGTCTGTGCCGTTGCAATGCTAGTATGGCTTAGTGGTTCAGTACTGTGACGATAGTACACAGTATCCTTGGTTCAAGCCCTGTCACTGCTTTTTATTTTCATGCTGGCCAGACCAGACTGCTTAAGGAACAGTAAAGCAGTTATGAGCATGTTTAACTGACTTTGCTCAACTTTGCCCGACCTTGGCCAACATTGCACGAGCAATTTTGTTTACATATACTAGATATTGGTGACAGCTGCTTAGCACTGCTTTATATTGCTTAAAGCATGGCAATCATGCCTCAGGTGGTGCTGCAGGGCTGCCTATGTCGGATGCACATACTACACTCCCTATACATGTTTGGAAACACGTAGTGTCAAGTTAGGCATCCCTTTTATTTTATGTGCGAGTCAGAGAGAGGTATCATTTCCAGGGTTCCTACTGAGCCAGTGTATCTGCTATGCCTTGCCTCTTTGCCAAGGCCAAGGCATACTGAGCATGCCTCCTTCTGCCTACTGGGGCAGGCTCAGGTTGTTCCTCCTCCGAGTCACGCTGTGCCTGTGCAGGCCTTGACAATGTTGGGGGGCTGTTTGGCCCTGCCCCATGCTGTTCCTGCTGCAGATGTTTTCACAGGATCATGTTGTGTAGCATGGCACATACCATGACAATTTGGGTACATGTAGTTGGTAAGTACTGCAAGGCTCCACCAGATGTGTCCAGGCACCGGAACCATGACTTGAGCATCCCAAACACACGCCCGATTACATTTCATGTTTGTGTGTGTGCCTCATTATGGAGTTCTTGTTCTGGTGTGTGTGCATTTCTGATGGGTGTCATCAGCCACGGCTCCAGTGCGTATCCAGCATCCCCCACTAGGTGACCGTCAGGGATGTCCCCATTGGCAAATGTCTGGTACAGCTGCATCAGATGCCAGATATGGGAATCGTGGTAGCTTCCAGGGCAGCCAGCACACACATTCAGTATTATGCCCTGGGCGTCGCACATGACCTGGCAGTTGATGGAGTGGAAGCCCTTGCGGTTGATGTAGGCCCTACCCCGCTCACCGGCTGGTGCTTTCATGTGTATGTGCATACAGTCAATTGCACCCACTACCTCAGAGTATTCCGCTATTTGCTGGAAGAGACGCATATTGCTGGCCAATACCTCATGGGAATTGGGGAAATATACATGATCACCAACATGTGCTGACATGGCATTCAGGAACTGATGCAGTACCCTGGATGCTGATGCCTGTGAAATCCCCATCATATCACCAGTTGGTCTCTGGAAGGTAGCTGTTGCTAGTATTCTTAGGCCAACACATACCTTGGTTTCCACTGGGATGGGTTCCCCTCTGTTGGTTCTGTGTGTGAGGTGTGGCCTGCACAGCTCAACAATTTGCTGCAGGAGCTCTCTGTCCACTCTATAGGGCTCCACTATCTCCAGCTCATGTAGCCACTGGTAGGTTACCCTGGATCTGTACACTCTTCTCCGTCTCCTCACTGTGGGTTGCTCAGCAGCATTCACATTGGCACCACTCTCAGCATCTTGCACGTCGCCTTATAACAGCAATGACAGCCCCTAACATTTTTATGTCTCAGTTTAAGCTTTTTAAGTTTTCACTTCTCTTTGTTGACTGCAGTGTTGCAGTGTTTCTGAGAAAAACATGGGGGAATGTTGTTTGCAGAGTTTTAAGTGCTGGGCTGGGCTGGGCTAGTGTACTGCCTGTGTAATTGGCTGATTCTGATTGATTTCATCTGGCAGCTCTGCTAGTTCTTCTTGGTTAACTTCCTTCCATTTCTTTTCCTTCCTTTTCCCTTTCTGTTTCCACAGGGGGCAGCTCCGCTCAAACAAGTGCAAATACGTGCACACGCGTGCACACAGGCTTACACGAGCTTACACAGGCTTAGGCGGGTGCACATTCATGTATACTGGCTTAGACGGCCGAGCGCAGGCTTACACGGGCACACAGGCTTAGATGGGTTTACACGCATGCACACGCGTGCACACAGTGTAAACAGCTTTGCAAGAAACTTTAGTGATAGCCACGGTGTACACCTTCAGTTTCTGGGTTTCAGTTTAGACAACTGTAGACACACCTCTCCTAGTCCTGAGTAACTCACAGCAAACACATGCCACTCTGCTCCAATAAGCTTACAGTCTTTGTGATACATACCCCCTCATGATGTCACCCATCTTCTACTCTGTTCCTCCCCTTATCCTACTCTTACACTCTAGGGGACATGGTTCACATAGCAGGAAATATTGGGATTCACTATCCTTATCCTCATTTGCATAGGATTGCCTACTAATGCTTTGTTACATCTCTCACACTGAGCTTCCCCCCTTAGCAACCACTACTCAGTAACCATGTTGTCTTCAGGCTGCCATTCACTTGCATGGCAGATGAATATTTTGAATTAAATCATATTTGTGGCTTTTAAATTCTTGATTTTGTGATTTTTAGTGTGCCGCACGTTTGCGCGGCGCTGCTCTACGCTTAAACATCGGAGATCGAGGAAAAAAAAAATAAAATTATTTTTATTATTTTGCAACACATAAAAATGCCACTGGCCATATATTTGGCCACTGGCATGCTTCCTCAACTGGATGCATCCTTTATTTGGAGCTGTCATGGCTCCGTTTTCCTATTTGCAGAACGGTACTCAATTGCCAACCGAGTACATTTCTGCAAATAACACTACTCTTACTCGGACAGGTTAGTGTTTCTTGGATCACAAATTTACCTCATTTGCATAGCTTTCAGCAGCAAATGAGGTAATTTGCATAAACTAACCCTCTCCGTGCAAGAGTCGTTTTAGGAGCTCTCTTGCATGCCCCTGGCGGCTGTTCCTGGATTGCTCGGCAGACATGTTGGCTGCACGGAGTCTTACTCTACTCTTAGACTCCGTGCAAGCCTTCGTGAATCCAGCCCTATATCTTAGATATTTGCAATATACTAGTCAGTTTAGTTTAAGTACTAGTCTAGTAAAGATATCCTAACATTTGGCTGGATTTTTATTGTTTTATTAACATGTATTTCTTTGGGTAATAAATGACTATTAGTTGTAAGTATTTGATATTTTCAATGCATTCAGAATTTCCTCTAGTTTTAGCTACAGTTTTCAGAGTATAGGAGTTACCGAATCATTAATAAATTCATTAAAATAATATTGATCAGCTTTTGCTGCCATTTAAAAAAGGGAAAGTCGCAAGTTTAATGAAGATGTGGCATATAAACCTGGTGCCTAGAGAGCAAGATGACTTGTTTTGTTATGAGAAATATCATTCTAACATAGTGAACAGTGACATCTTTTCACATAAACATGTTAATCCCTTCATTTCCAGCTAAGGATGCACTAGCTGGAGAGGAAGAGATAAAATTAGATACGTGTTTGTGAAGTAACTTATGAATAATTGTACCATGTTATCCCTGGACTCTCGAGAAACAGCTGGGGACTGGACTGTTTTCATAGATGTAAAAGAAGGTTAATTTCTTTCTAAATTCTCTTGGGAAAAACAAGGTCAGACTGGTGGAAAACAAATTTTACTTATGTTCTTTAATGAGTAATTCTTTTTTGTTTACCTTGAGGTGCTTGTCATCTACTTGGTCATACTGTTGGTTGCTTATTTAGTCATTATTGCTTGCAACTTAGTTCAGCAATGTGTATAGACACAAAATGTAACTGTTAATTCACCTCCAACATTGAACATTAGTGGAGAAAGAGTGAGCCTTGTTTTAATGCCTTATGAATTACCAGTTTCCGTGCGGCTGGAAGTGAGAATATATAAATAATGGAGTGTGAGAGGTGATGTCCAACAAATGCAGATCCAAGCAGGCTTTCCACCACAAAACTGCTTAACTAGATGGTTTGCCTTTTTGCATGGCTATCTCTGGTCTGTGAGTTGTGCATTTAAAACTATTTTGTACTTTGAATAATGGGTTCAGTGCAGAAATAACGCAAACACTATATTTAGTGTATGCATGTTACTATTCAATAGCTGCGGTGGTGGTGCTGCGGTAGCGTTGTCGCCTCACAGTAATACGTTGTCCTGTTCGATTCTCAGCTAAAGTGTCTTCTGTGTGGAGACATGCGTGAATGGGCGTACCTTCGTTGAAGGTTGTGCGTTCAGGGCTGGCAACTCGGTACATAAAAATCTACTGCCAATCATTAGCGGACCGGAGTTCCGCTCTGGCAACCCCTAACCGGAAAAAGCCAAAAGATACAACAACAACAACATCATGTTACTATTCAACAAAGTATACATCTTTTTTCTACTGGATTCTTACCTGCAAATACTGAACAAAAGAAGCAGTAGTTTTGTTTCAAACAGAATATGACTATATGCTGTCGCTGGATTGTTAAATTTAACTTGATTACAAATTCAGGTTCAATTCCTTGTTTTTAATTACAGGTTGTAGTGCTGTTAGGGATGGTTAAGGTAGCATTTATAAAGTTATTTCTTGGGTTACTGATGAGAGCTACTATCTCCAGGATATTATATATTGAATAGTCATTTAAAGATGTTATGGTCTGTATTTTTAAGATTTAAGCTTGAATAAAATTGTGGGATGTAGTTATCTTGCTTAGCTTTTAGTTTATAATGGTGGCTTAGTAATCACTGATTGCACCCGATAACTGGTTGTAAGGTAAATGTTCACTCTGGTAAATTTTATCAGCTTTTGGTGCTTCTGTGATTACTTTATTTGTTTTGTTTACCAGAAAAGTCCAACTGGGCACAAAACCCTTTTTCAGTGTAGGACCAGGGAGACAAGCTAAATATACATATACATAAACTTAAAGAATGATATATTCTACTATCACATTTTCACTTACATACAAATACTAATACATTATAGTAATAAATAAGATATTATACATGTGTACATATTAGTAAGACTTGATAATACAAAACGTCTCCCAAATAAACTTAATGCGTATTAGGAGGAGTGTTTAAACAATGCTTCATTTTCAGAATTGAGGTGGTTCAACAGAATTTTAAGTACAATTATTTCTATTGTGGCAGTGGTTGGTAATCTTATATAGCCAAGAGTTAGGAGGGTTGCTTTAATTTAGTTTTTAAGATGTATGGTTTACAGTGAATCTAACAGGGTTTGGGAGGGAGTTCCAGGCCTTGGAGACACGGCTGCACTACAGGGCATTTCCAGCTATACTTTTTGAACCATGAGGAGATGCTTATCACTAGAGCAATGTTGCTGGTTTGGGGAGTGTACCTTTGTAGCAAAGAGCTTAGGGCAGAGCATCTATCGGGGTGATGCTCTACACTGTGTGCTACTTGTAGCTGAGGGAGCTAGTCTAGCCAGCTGAGGTGCTTAAGGGAAGTGCAGTGATAATAGCAAGATTTATTGAATGCAAATGTGGCTATTGTATTGAATCATTGCTCAAGTTTGTTCTTTTGTGAGGCCTGAAAGTTGGTGAAAATTGATGAGGCATATAGGAGTGTGGGAAGAAGATAGTGTTTGATGCTGTATAATAACCAAAATTTTTGGCCTGCTTTTTTTTTTTGATAGCTTGTTGATAGCCTGTTGTATATGGGTCTATATTAGAAGACGGAATGTTTAGGTGATCGAACACCTAAACATCAATCTTCTAATATCGAAAGCAAAAAACGCCGAACTGACGATTTCATGCAGGGAAAGATTTCCCTTGGCCATTCGCCAGAGTTTGCTATTTCCCTATTGTTGAGTGATCTCGGAGTTGGTATATTTAGTTAGAGGGGATGTGGGGGGTGAAGCCCCCCCACTTAATTTAGATGTAAAGTAATGTTTTTTGTGTTGTGGCTGAGGGATGTGTTTCCCTGGGACGTTCAACATTGTGTGGTTTGATATTAGAAGATCGATGTTTAGGTGTTTGATCACCTAAACAGTCAGTCTTCTAATATAGATCCGCTGTATATAAATCTCAAATGTCAATTACCATCAATCATGATACCTAGTAGTTTAGTGTTGGAGACTATTTAAATTATTGTGTTGTTGGAGGAGGTGATTTTGAAGTTTGCTTTGTAATCAGTGCCGGACGTTGGAGTGAAAATGAGTAGTTTTGTTTTCTTTGAATTCAGGATGAGGTCAAATTCGGCCATTTGAGTTTTGATAGAGGTGAAGGATTCCTGAGTGAGTTGTTGAAGCTGGAGTCTGGGTTGTGCAAATAAGGGTAGAACCATCAGCATATCAGATTAAGATGGCATGTTTAACAGCAGAAAGCAAACTGTTGATGTGCTGCCAACAATTTATTACTAATCATTGCAATTTATACTAGTCCTTTGCAGGTTTCCTAAGCCTCTGATCTTTTTAGTTAGGAAACCTCCATTAATTTTGTTTTTAAATCACTTACAAAATATGTTCATGTCATACATATTGTTTGAATGATGTATTACAAATAATTGACTTTAGCTGTTGTTTTAATACTAGCCCACAGCCACCATCTGTCATGTCTTACACCAGCGTCCTCTGAAGTTGCAGGTGTGCTGACTGTCGGTACAGACTATTAACCTTCAGCAATTGCATGCAAGTAGAAGTAAGAAATATTAATATCCAGCCAACCAGAGCTCTTGTGAAGGTTATTTTGAATAATTTACCATGGACTATAGTCAAATATTGCTAAACAGTCTTATAGGGAGTAAGATAAGTTATTACTGTGTACCAAAGGGGTAAAGGAGATCATTTCTTACGGAAATTGGTACACCTTGTTTGCTGTAGCATAGACTACATCCAGGCCTGCTGAATCTAGCTTTGTTTGTATGCTTGTTGTTTGTTTGCTTGTTATTTCCCTGAAATGCTAATACCACCTAAAACGCGGCTTTTCAGAGCTTCTGTGGATCCCTAGTGATATCTGCATTGCTTACTGTACTTATTTCCTTGTTTTACTTAAAAGAAAGTTACTGTTTGTCATTTTTGCATTTAAGTTACCTGTAACACAATGCATTTAAGTTACCTGGCACTTGCTCACTAAAGCAATTATATAAGTCAGCACTAAAAAATTAAAAGCACTACACCCTCACAAACTCCCCTTGAGTACCTTGTTCCCCATTGGCCCTTTTTTTTCAATTATAAAGGAATTCCCAATACTATTCTAGCATGTCTAAAGGTCAGTTGTCAATCTCCTCTCTGGTCCAGCTGGTGAATCTAGGAATCTTGAGGCAATGTTACAACTGCCTCATGTACACAGACAACCCTCTCCTCCTCCCAACAAATTCCAACACATGTGAGAGATGCATCCATATAGCCAAACTGGAGGCTACGCTCTCTCAACTCAGTACTGGTGTAACCAGTCAGGAGGAGAAGGAAACCACACTCACTACAATTCCAGTCTCACATAGACCTACCACGACAGCAAACCAAACACATAAACACACAAAAACATACTCGGAGGCTCTAAATAAAAATCTGCCTAAGCAGCAGAGACCTCCAAAGCAGACACCCAAGCAACCACTACCCCAAAACAAAACACGTGCAACACATAGCTCACAAAGCCAGTGTGCCGAACAGTCACAGCCCTTAAGGCTAAACAACACACCTGATACACTTGTAATAGGTGACTCTATCGTAAGGCACACTGACGTCCCGCTCACCAGGCTGAACAAGGAGAAGGTCACGGTGAGCTGCCTGTCGGGCGCTAGGATCAGCCACATAACACAAGCACTCAGGTCACTCCAAGGCAAGTACAAATATGATTCAGTCATTGTTCATGCTGGTGTGAATGACCTGAGATGTACCTCCCTGGACTACATGAAAAGAGACATAGAGGAGCTCTCTGAGCATGTGGCCCAGGCCGGTATGACCCTGACCTTGAGTAGCATCTTACCCTCACCAAGAATGATGCCACAATATGAAGACAAGATGATCAATTTCAACAATTGGCTTAAGTAATGGTGTCATTCAAAGGGGATCCAATGCCTGTCAGACTGGGATGACATGCTCAACAAGCCACGATGCTTCGCTAGGGACGGCTTGCACCTGTCACCCCTGGGCTTTCAGATATTGGTAAAGGCTCTTGCTACCCCTATAGTGCGTTTTTTAGGCAAGGCTCAAAAGACAAACCCACCTCCATAGGTATCACAAGGGATAAGAAACTAAGAGTAATGCTACTCAACGCCAGAAGTCTAAACCTCAAGATGCATGCACTCGAAACTCTCCTTAGCATGGAGAACATCGATATCTGTGCAGTAACAGAAACCTGGTTCAAGGTTCCCGAGAGCACCCCAGCACTACCAGTTTATACCTCATACCATGCTTTTCGGCCCCAAAACTTGGACCGAACCACAAAAGGAGGGGGAGTATCAATATTCGTCAAAGATACCCACACCTCCAGGTTGGTGGCACAGCACGAACCATCAGAGACTATCCATGTGCAACTAACAGTGGGTAAAACTGTCTTCCAGTTTAAAGCCTGCTACAGACCACCCTCCCAAACCCAGGAACCCCACTCAGCCTTCCTGAGAACACTGGAAAATATGAAGGTCTCTCCAAACACCATTATATTGGGCGACTTCAACTACCCAAACATAGACTGGGAGCATTACGCTAGCTCCAACACCCTAGCCCAAAGGTTCCTAGAATTTATAAACTCAAATGCTATGGAACAACTTGTTACCACTCCCACAAGAGGGGAAAACATACTGGACCTGATCATCACCAACATGGGGACTCTATGCTCCAGACCAGAAGTGTATCCCTCACTGGTAAGATCAGACCATAAACTAATCTCACTGGATATTCACATCACGACCCCACCTCCTGCCCAGAAAACCATAGTGAAAAACTTCTCTAAAGCAAATTTCACACTCCTCAAAACCGAGGTGGAATCCTTCAAAGCCGGGCCTGTGGAAAATACGGCCCAGACCGCAGAATCCTTTATAAATGCATTCTATGAACACCTTCAGGAATACATGGATCATGCAATCCCAAATAAAACCAAGACCCAATCCTCCAAAGGCAGACGTTCTGTCTGGTGGACCCCAGCCAAAAACAAACTATACAATAGAAGGAGGAAGCTACTAAATGATAGAGCAAAATCCCAAAAAGGGAAGACATCTCTGATCAATATTAGCAAAAAACTACGGCCACTCATAAAATCGTCTAAGGCCAGCATCAAGAGAAAAATTGCACAGGACACTAAGAATAATCACAAGGCTTTCTTTAATTATGTTAGGAACCTGGGTGGGAATTCCCAGATATGCTCAGAATTAGTCCAAAATGACAAAAAATACACCGAACCCACAGACATTGCCAACATCCTAGCTGACAGGTTCAGCGCAAACTCCCCCCCCCTCCCCACTAAAAGGGCAAATATCTATCCCAGCAGAGTGCTGCCCCCCTGACATCTCAGATGCTCAGGTAAGAGCCGCCCTCTCCAAAGCAAAAAGCACAGCATCAATGGGACCAGACGGTGTCCTGGGCTGCGTCCTACATGAACTCCAAGAAGAGCTAAACCCAAACATAAAACTACTGTTCAATCTCAGCCTTCCTACAGGATATGTACCCAAAGAGTGGCGTACAGCAACAGTGGTCCCTCTCCACAAAGGTGGTGCCTCAACGGATCCTGGAAACTATTGCCCCATAAGCCTGACTAGCTTGGTCTGCAAAGCTATGGAAAGGATCATCATGGACCTCATAAATAAAGATATTGGGGACCTACAGACACTGGATCCTACCCAGTTCAGCTTTGTTAAGGGCAGATCCTGCCTCTTAAACCTGGTTGATTTCTTTGAAACAGTCACCAAGGCCATTGATGAGGGGAAGGTGGTCCACACAGCCTACCTGGACCTCGCAAATGCCTTCGATACAATACCCCACTCGGGCATTATAGATAAGCTCACCAGCTTAAATATAAACCCCTATGTCACTAGATGGGTTGCAAACTGTCTCAAGGACAGAACCCACATGGTTAGAATTGCTGGAGCCATGTCAGACTCCAAACCAGTTACAAGTGGCGTCCCACAAGGCTCAGTCCTGGGACCTCTCTTGTTCGGTATATATTTCTCGGAGGTACAGGCCAACACAAAAGGACTGTGGCTGACCAAGTTCGCAGATGACTGCAAACTGGGCGCCATAATAGACTCTCCAGCTGACACAAGCATCCTACAAAAGGGCCTCATAGAAACAGACAACTGGTGCCAGAGCCATGGCCTCAAGCTAAACACCAAAAAGTGTATAGTCATCCCCTTTGGCAAAAACAAAGTGCCCACAAATTACCACATAGGTGGTAATCCATTAAGTACAGAAGAAGTAATTAGGGTCCTGGGGACCCAAGTTGATAGCAGTCTCTCATTTGACAACCACGTGGCCAAAGTGGTTAGAAAAACATTTTATATAGCCCACCTAATCATGAAGGGATTCACATCTAGATCAGGGGAGGTCATCGTGCCTCTTTACTCATCCCTCATCAGGCCCATAATTGAGTACAATGCCCCTTTTGGGATGTACCTTACCAGACACTTGCAGCAACTGGAAAGACCCCAAAAGTACCTCACCAAGAGGATCAAAGGGCTCAAACAGATGCCTTATGCTGCCCGGTTAAAGAAACTCCAGCTCTACTCAGTGGCATACCACCTGTTCAGGGGCAATCTGTACCTGACTTATAAAGCCATGTCCAACCCGGAATTAATGGACATGCTGCACCTCAGAAAATCCAAATCCCATCGAGCTACGCGCTCGAGAGACTTGAACCTCAGCACTGAAATAAATAGGACATGCTGGAGGGACAGATTCATAACCCAGAGGCTCCCTTCACTCTGGAATAAAATCCCAGTCCAGGTTAGGCAGAGTCCCTCATTGACTCTCTTCAAGAGGAATCTTGATGAGTGGATGGGAGATCATAGGTTTAACCCAGGTATCTCTTCTGTGTCACTGTTAGACAGAGGCACAGTATACTAACCTCGAAAAAGGGCATAGCAAAATTAATTTAAAATGGGTGGCGAAAGCCAAACACATTCTGGCTAGGCTTATAAATGCCCTAGGGCAGATAGCCTAGTATGAACCTATGAACCTATGAACCTATCATTCTAATGTAATGTTTCAATAACATACCAATTTCAATAGTTATTTTTAAGGTTATTAATTTCAGTTTTAATGCTGCCATATCTGTCTGAAAGTAAAATATTTTTCTGCTCTAATATCTCCATCCACTAAGTATTTCCTAAGAATTATTCTCCAAACATGCAAAACTGCACCCCTATGTATTCTGCCTGTGTCCCCCACTCCTGCACTGCTACTTTGAATCTCAGTCCTAACCTTTACCTTACGGTGATATTTTCCTCCTAAAGTTCAAGTAACAAGATTTTTATGTTCTAATAATAATTGCTGTTTGCTTACAGACACATTTGTCAGAGCACACTTCCCTTTTTGTATTGGCAGCTAAGAAAAGGGTAAACGGGAGGGAAGAGGGAGTGTGTTGATCGGTTGGTGAATTAGATTAGTAGGGAAAAGGTGAAGGACAGTATGGATGACTTTTGTTGATGGAAGGATCTAGGCTTGAATGGCTTGTTATGGAAAAGGGGGATTTAGTAATAGTAAGGGGCTGGAACCTGGCAGTGATTATTTAATGATGGCTTATGCTTGGTTCAGCCTCTTTAGCATTCTTTTCTAATCCTTGGCTGGCTAAACTCAATATTGTGACTGAGTTTCACCTGCTTCTGATTCAAGAACAAGACTGGCCAATGCTGGGTATCCATTTAGAGGGGGTAATTATTTTGATAAGGCTATGTCAATGGGCTGTGCAGTGGTTTGTGCCACCTTCAAGGTGTTTAGCACAACATTGCACTGAATATGGTAGCAAAGAGTGAATGACTTGAGTGTAGTACATTATTTAGGCAGCTTCTTACTGATGGGGGAAGGAAGGAAAATGTTGAGGAAGGGGTGAGATTATTTGCACAGTTGTGCTCAGAGTTGGTTGTTCCTTTAGGGAAAGGTAAGCGGGTGGGTCCTGCAAAGTTTCTCACATTTTTGGGCTTTGAGGTTGATGCAGAAGTAGGAATCTTCTCATGCCTGTAGATGAGATGGAGAAACTGGAGGACAAAATAGTTACTTTGACCAGTAACTCGAAGGTGAAGCTTAAGAAAGTATCAAATGTTTAGGGCTATAGAATTTTCTTGCAGAGCTGTGAGTCGAGGTTGAGCTTATACTAGAAACTTAATGAATCTGCTCATAGTGTTGAGGGTTAATAATCATTGGTTGAGAGTATCTGAGTTGGTTAAGGAGGACATGCACATATGTCTTGAATTTCTTCACCATTTCAATGGAGTGTCTTTCTGGCAAACCGAGTGAGAGTCATCCTAAGAGATATAGCTTTCTACTGATGTAGCTGGGACATTGAATGTGGGTGTCTACTTTCTGGATAAGTGGTTTTATGTAAACTTGGTCCCTGCAATGGCCAGTGGAATGGAAGAAGGATATCATCTGTTTTGGAGTTGATGGCCATGTGGGAAGCTACAGAGATGTAGCAAAGAGAATTGGGTAATAGGAGCATGCTTTTTTACTCAGAAAATATGGCAGCAGAGCAGGTGTTCAGAAAGAAAACAGATAAATCTAGGTTAGTATAAGGTTAGTACTGCAAAGTATATATATATATATATATATATATATATATATATATATATATATATATATATATCACACACACACACACACACACACACACACACACACACACACACACATACACACGTTTCTTCATTTAAACAATTAAAAAAAAAATATATATATATATATATCACACACACACACACACACACACACACACACATACACACGTTTCTTCATTTAAACAATTAAAAAAAAATATGTATATATATATATATATATATATATATATATACATATATATATACATATATATATATATATATATATATATATATATATATATATATATATATATATATATATATATATATATATTTATTTATCTATATACAGGTCTACTTTGACCCACTGAAATTATGTTTCTATGAAACATAATGAGGCAAACTCTTTTTCCCGAAAGAGAAATAAACCAAAACTAAAAAAAACACAGCCCCCCACACAACACTAACTATGTTTATGCAGGGGGGCAAGCCCCCATCCACACCCCCACTACTTTTATATTCTCATTCCGAGATTGCACTGCAGTGGGGTAAAGGGAATATTCCCTTATCCCCGCTGTGCTGCAATCTAAGCAACAGCTCCCTTTGCTGTTTGCTTAGTTGCCTTTTTGCTAATGTGTATTTTCAAAAAAATCCACTTTCGTGAAAAGGAGGTTGCTTGATTACATTTCTTTGAAACATAATTTTGATTGGTAGAGGTAGACCCATAAATATATATATATATATATATAAATATATATATATATATATATATATATATATATATATATATATAAATATATATATATATAAATGTGTGTGTGTAGAGAGAGAAAGATTCATTTAAACAGTGAAAAAAGATAGTACAATATTCTTTTTGGAAACTTTTAGCATATTTTGTGTCTTTAAATTGTCCAACCTTTGTGTTAACATTCCATTAATTTCCCCATAAAGTCATCAGGTTGTGAATGATCTCCATTCCACAGATATTATACATAAAACCAATAGTGCCACCAGCTGGACTCATACCTTATGATC
Organism: Protopterus annectens; assembly: GCF_019279795.1. NCBI lineage: Eukaryota > Metazoa > Chordata > Ceratodontiformes > Protopteridae > Protopterus > Protopterus annectens. The sequence continues at coordinate 1,034,035,873 of NC_056728.1, forward strand.
CTTCTTAAGTATCAGATTTGGGGCTGTTACATACATTTCAACCTCTTAGAGCAATCTGGGCAGTAGGGACAATTTTTAAATATTGCTCTTACAAACATAGAAAGTAGATAGAATAATAGGTTTTGCATTAGCATGAATTCTCTGAAGTGTATGCACTTTGAAATGCAAATGTCTGTAGTTATTTTCTGTCTTTCATATTTAATTATTTACCAGTGATTTGCTAGAAAAACAGAATTTTATGAAAAATGAACCAAAAATATGAGGCAAAAATCTGGAGATTCTGCGAAAAACTGTACAGTTGGGAGGTATGGGTTGTTAATATCCAATAATAAAAACTGAAAGCTATCCACACTAGCTAATAGAGTTCCAAGCAGTCATGAGGCCACAATTTGAATGTTGTTCCAAACAGTTTAATCCTTGAGCAGTGCCAAATGACGGAGCTATAATCTGCTTTTTTTTTCCCATCACATACTTTCAACAACAATTAGATTGATGACCACCTCTATTATAAATCTTAGTCAGTGAATGTTACCAATGATAAACAACTTCAAAATACTTGAAATCCACTACGAGTACATAAATAAACTCTAAACATGCTCTTAAAATTTTGTTCCTTTATGCCTCACTAATGAGCTCACCAATTATACTTAATGATTTTACTTTATGATTAGTGAGTCTATCTGGTATCTAAAAATTTATAGACGAAGATTAATGTTCTTTAAGTGATATTTAAAAAAAAATATATCTCAATTTGGACCAGTCAGGTGGGTTTAAGTATTTCAAGGGGATGGTGTAACATGGATCCTGAAAAGGGATTGCAATTGTAAGCATTACCTTCTTAATACTACACTTCCAGGAGGGTTTCTGGCAGATTACTGAACCATCTTCTGATAACAGCTATTAACAATTAATGATCTCACTCTTTATCCAAGCAGGCCAGAGAATAGGAGAGTTAGCCAACTGGTAATCTAGTGAATTCCATATTTTATTCCATGTTTATTTCCACATTCTAGAATCTTTGCTATGTAAATGCTTCCATCCTTTCCTGACCAAACTTCCAGGATCTCAAATTTTACTTTTTCCTTCAACCTCTATCATCTCCTTGAATCTTTGTATAATTTGTAATTCTACATTTAGCCAACACTTGACAAATAACTGTGGGTATTACTTAGCAATGCATTACAGAACTGCATGCTCCCTTGTTGTATAGATACCATTCATTTCTTTTTAGGCATTTTCAGGGGTTTACTCTCCTACAATAAGTCCAGCCATAGTTTTTAAAACTGGACAGGAAAGGATGTATTTCCTAGGAAAAGTATATGGCTTTAAAAGAACAAACATTTAGGTAGGCAAAACATAGTGATAACTCTAATCCTAGTAATAGAGGACAGATGCAGATCTATCCATTTAATCATCTGCATCTTACATTCATGAAAAAGGTATTCAAATTAAGCTTTGGGATCCCTCTAATTTGTTAGATAGTTTAATTTGCAAAAATGTATATTCTGATACAATCCATATTCTGAATTGTTCTCTGTTCTATTCACAAACTTTATTAAGAAGAATTAATATATATATTTGTTGTAGTTCAATATTAGTCCTGAAATACTTTCAAATTCTTATAATTTATGCAGAATGTGGGTCTGTCAGCCAAATATTTCATCATCTGTAAACCATAATGGCAAATAACTGAGTTGGTTTTGTTTTCTAATATTCATATGTCTATGATGGTGTTGTAAATGTGATACTAACATTTCTAATGATAAAGTAAATAATAATAGTAAAACTAAACATCCCTGTCTAGGCCTTCTGTGAATCCTAAAGGAAGAGGAACATATGCCATGTGTCAGTACCTGCACCAGAGGCTAATTGTTTAAAAGCCTACACCTATCTACAAATGATCATTGAATCTAAAATGCCTGCTGAGCTTTCCACATAAACTCTCAATCCAAATAGTGAAAGGCCTTTTTGATGTCTAAAAAGTAAGCAGCCGTCGGCTTTTTCTGTGTTTCACTGAAAAGAAAAATGTTATACCAGAGCCTCAATGGCTGCAGCCCCTAGCCTATTTTGAAAATGCTTGTTAGACAGGATGTATATGTCTGGGAAAAATTCTTTCCATTCTCCTTGCTAAATTTTTTATGTACAATTTTAATTCAGCTTGTAGAAATTTTTAAGAGACTGGTCTGTAAATCAGGTAAGACAAAATACCTTTACCTTCTTTTAGAAGAAATATTGAGGCTAACCATGGCAAATATGCAAAGATTCTTTTTTTCACATAAAAGCATATAACTTGGTCAGCTCTGGAACATGCTCAGATGAAAACTGTCAGTAAAATTCTGCTTTTAGGCCACCTGAGCCTGCAGACTGCCCTATAGTGATGGGTTTGTTTAAAAACTATAAGTCTATATCTGTATTCATAGGTGTTTACTAGGCTAATGGCACTGAAGCCTTTACAAGCCTAACTCAAAAAAATTGCCCAGGCACCATGCCACTGGATGTTAGTTCACAGTGCCCCTATCCAACAGGGCAACTGGAATAATCCTTGAAGTGAACTTTCTGTTACCCATCCACTCATCAAAATTTCTCTTGAAGAGGGCCAGTGAGGTGCTCTGCTTGACATGAATGGGAAGCTTATTCCAGAGTATGGGCAGTCTTTGGGAGATGAACCTGTTCCTCCAGCATGTTCTGTTAATTGTGGCAATGAGATTGTGATCTCTGGAGCATGTGGTGTGGGGGGATTGGAATTTCTTTCGGTGTAGCATTTCAATAGGGCTGGGTCAGACATGGCTTTGTAAGTCAAGCAGAGATCATCTGTAAGTAGACGATAAGATGCTGAGAACAGCTGAAGTTTCTTGAGTCTGTCCATGCAGGACATGTGTTTAAGGCCTAGGATCCTTTTTGTGAGGTACTTTTGTGGCCTCTTCAGCTGTTGTAGATGTCTGGTCAGGTACATGCCAAATTGAGCGTTATATTTGATGATTGGTCTAATGAGGGATAAGTAGAGACAGACGATGACCTCTTTCTTCCTGGATGCAAAACCTTTGGTTATAAGATGTGCCATGGATAAGGACTTTCTGACCACAGTGGCAATGTGGTGGTCGAAGGTGTGGTGGTTGTTGACCTGGGTGCCCAGATCTCTTATTCAGTGTTCGGTGGACTCCCATCAATGTGGTAATTCATGGGAAATTAGTTTTTTTCCACAGGGGATGATAACGCATTTTTTGGCATTAAGCTTCAAGCCATGGTTACAACACCAGTCATTAGTCTCAGACAGGCTCTTTTGTAGGATGTCTGCATCACTTGGGGAGTTGATAATGACTCTTAGCTTGCAGTCATCAGTGAACCTGGTCAGCCAAAGTCCTTCTGTGTTGGCCTGGACTTTTGAGAAGTAGGTGCCAAACAGGAGAGGGTGCAGGACCAAGCCCTGTGGGACTCCACTCGTGACTGGTCAACAGTCTGACTTGGAATCTGCAACTTTCACTCTGCGGGACCTGTCTGTGAGTCAATTTGCAACTCACCTAGTGATGTAAGGATTGATGCCTAGCTTGGTAAGTTTATCAATGATACCTGAGTAGGGAATGGTATCAAAGGTCTTGGCAGGGTCGAGATAGGCTGTATGCACCGCCTTACTCTCATCCACAGCCTTAGTGACTGCCTCGAAGAAGTCAAACAGGTTCAGCAGGCAGGATCGCCCCTTGACAAAGCCAAACTGTGTGGGGTCAAGAGATTGGAGATTGCCTATATCTTTGTTAAGCAGGTCCGTGATGATGTGCTCCATAGCTTTGCATACCAAACTCATCAGGCTAATGGGGCAATAGTTCCCAGGGTCTGTAGTTGCTCCCCATTTATGGAGCAGGATGACTGTAGCAGTGTGCCATTCATTAGGGACATAGCCTGAGGTAAGGCTGTGATTAAACAGGGCACACAGATGTGGTGCCAGTTCATTTTGTAGCTCATGTAGGATGCAGACAGGGATATTATCAGGTCCCATGGATGCTGTATTCTTGGCTTTGGACAATGCAGCTTTTACATGTGCCACAGAAATTGTATGCAGCTTTTACCTCTGCCACAGAAATGGTGGGTAGCAGACTTTCCTCTGGTATAGTGATTGTTGGGGGGGGGGGTAAAGTTGGCACTGAATCTGCAGCCAGTATGTTGGCTATATCTGTTGCCTCAGTATAGGAGGTGCCATTGTGTGATAACTCATAGCAAATGTGGGTGTTCCTTTAAGGTTTTTGATATAGCTATAGAAGGCTCGGTGGTTGTTTTTGGTGTCAACCACAATTCTGCCTTCATAGCTGGCTTTAGAGGATTTGATAAGGGATATCAGCTTTTTATTAAGACCGATAAGGGAGGTTTTCCAGTCTTGTGACTTCATTTTGTTTCTGCAACAGTTTCTTCTTTCTGTTGTAGAGTTTATGATGGCTGGGGACCACCAAATTGGCTTCCTTTTTTTGGAGGAGTGATTCTTAGTAATGTTTGGTATGGCAAGGTCCATGCATTTGTGTACATGCTCGTACAGTGCATTGGTATATGATTCGGCAGTCATACAGCTATTTTCCATTGACATGGGTGTCAAGAAGTTAGCCATCTCTGTTTTTAGGAGCCCAAAGTCAGCTTTAGAGATGTTTTTCAGGGTGGTCACCTTAGCAGGGAGTGTAGGTGAGATGGAGATTTCCATGGTGATCAGTTTGTGGTTAGATTTATCCAGGGAGGAATTGACTATAGGTGTGGAGCAACAGTCTCCCATGCTGGTGAAAACCAGGTCGAGGATGTTGCTTCCTCTAGTGGGGGCCAGAATGAGCTGGTCCAGGGCATTGGAACTGATAATTCCAAAAAGCGTTGGGCCTCCACATTGGTACTTGAATAGATTTCCCAACTGATGGAAGGGTAGCTGAAGTCACCCAGTATGAGAGTATTGGGTTGGACCTTGATAGATTCCGGGGTGTTTAGGAACTTGAAGTGAGAGTCTAGGGACATGTTTGGGGTTCTGTAGCAGGCTATGATTTGTATCACCATCTTACCCAGTGTTAGTTGTACCTGAAGCATCTGGATGCATTGTGCTGGGCTACCAGTCTAGAGGTGTGTGTATCCTTTAAGAATATGGAGACACCACTGCCTTTGGAGCTTCTGGCCATATTCTGGGGCTGAAAGGTATGTAATGAGTTGTAGCCTGGGACCACAGGAGTGCTTTCTGCCTCTTTAAACCAGGTCTCCATTACAGCACAGATGTCGACATTCTCCATTTTGGGGAGAGCTTCGAGCAAGTGCATCCTGAGATTTAGACTTCTAGCATTGATCAGCATGACCCTTAGATTACATTTGTTTGTAGATGTTATGGTGGAATTTTGGTCTTTGGAACACTGCCTAAAAAAAGGCACTATAGGGGTGGCAAGATCCTTAGCCAGTATGCAGAATCCCAGGGGTGACAGATGCAGGCCATCTCTGGCAAAGCATCAAGGTCTGTCGATCATGTCATCCCAGGCAGACAGATACTAGATCCCCTTAGAATGACACCAGAAACTTAGCCAATTGTTGAAGTCAATCATTTTCTGCTCGTACTGTGGTATCATTCTGGGTGATGGTAGAATACTGCTCAGGGCTAGGGTCATACCTGCCTGCGCCACATAATCCAAGAGTTCCATCACATCTTCTTTTCATGTAGTCCAGGGAGTTTTGTCTCAGGTCATTCATACCCACATGGACAATGACTAAGTCATATTTGTGCTTGTGGAATGGCCTGAGTGCATGTATTATGTGGTGGATCCTGGCACCTGATAGACAACTGGCTGTCACCTTCTTTTTCAACCTGGTGAGTGGGACTTCAGTGTGCCTCACAATTGAGTCTCCTATGATAAGTACATTGGGCAAAGTCTTTTGCCTTAAGGGCTTGGGTTGAGGGGCACACTGTGGTGGTGAGCTATGCATTCTGTCATTGGTGTTGTGTTGTGGTGGTTGAGTGTATTTCTGTCTCTGGGGTCTCTGTTGTTTGGGTAAATTTTTATTGAGAGCCTCCACGAAGGTGGGAATATGGTTCCTCTTTCTATGTGTGGGTTGTGATGATTGGTGTTTTGGAGGGCTGTGTGTTCAATGTAGTGAGCTGCAGGTGTTGATTTTCTTCTCTTGACCAACTAGTCTGGTCTGGGTTGGAGCATGCACTGCTTCCTGTTTGGTGATATACGTGCATCTTTCACAGGTATGAGTGTTGGGAGGTAAGCGGAGAGGGTTGTCTGTGTACATTAGACAGTTGCCACACTGTCTCAGAATGCCCAAGTGCACCAGGTTAGCAGGAGAAAGCACAGGAAATTGCCCTACAATCATACCAGGAGGGGTGGTCATAACTAATAAGTACTGGTGCTGTTACTGCACAAGAACAGCTAGTGCTGATAGCACCTAAGTGTGCTACAATAAATGCTACAAAAGCCTGTTAAAGTGCTAGCCATTTAAGCTAATTGAAGTGCAAGAAGTAAAAGAACAACTAGGGGAAAATTGAAGAGTAGACCTTCTGGCACTGGTAATACTTTACCTCAGCTGAGAGCCACTGCATGGTGTGCAAACATGGGCTTTTAAACCAGAAAGTTGAAAGGGATGGAAAAAATACCTAAATAGCCAATAAACTACAATTTCTGGACCAGAAAACACTCCTCTTGTGATAGATAGGCTACCTAGTGCTTACCACTCCCATTGATAAGCTAGAAGGCTTCCCTCTAACACAGAAAGGTCTGGGGGGGGCTAAGAAACTTACAAAACAGTCCTGAATACAGCACATCTGTATCTGGACTAGACTAGTAAAAGCAGTTAGAATAGTAGCAAAACATATTTAAATGCAGTACAAGCTAGCACACTTGAATGTGTAGCACTATTAAGGCAAATACAGTTTAAATAAGTTACCTCCACCCAGAATGTATCAACGTGTAATTGTTTGATAGTGTACTGAGATTTATAATGTTATTGATACCTTCTGACTGCTACCTGATTTATCTTAAATATATTCTACTGAGGAATGTCATGCTCATTTAAAGTTGCACCCATATCAAACAATGTTGCAAACTAACAAACAAATAAACTAAACAAAAACCAAAATAAAAAAAATGCAACTCTTCCTGATCAGAGCACTTTTATTGACAAAAACTTGAGTATTTACATTTCAGGTAGAGCTAGGTACAGAATTTCTGTATTTACCTGGAATGAAAGTGTCCATGTTTCTGTCAATACAAGTGCCCCGAATGGAAAAAGTTACATTTTTTATTAAAGTTTCACCAATGGAAATTTTATGTTGCTTTTCCCTCAGCTTCTGGGCTGTCAATTTTGGTGAAGTTATATGTTTCTGTAATGTCCTACACCTCCATTTTTCCCATTGATTAGTATATTGTGATATTTTATCACGCTATAGTACTTCCTAAACTAAAAAATACACCATCTTAAAACAGGTCTTTACAGTTCCCAGCTTTATAAAGCAGTTCTTTGATACTGACCTCCATCTAAAAACAGGACTTTACAGTTCCCAGCTTTATAAAACTGTTCTTTGACACTCACTTCTCTCTCTCTCTCTCTCTCTCTCTCTCTCTCTGTAAAGAGACTTACCCCAGGAATCAACAAAATCCATGCGAGAATAAGACTATTCTTGCACGGAGTGGTTCATGTCCATTTAGCACAGTAGTGCACCTTGAATATTCATAAAGGCTCACTGCTGCACTTCCTATATAGACACAAAATGTGAACAAGTGCAGGGGGCATGTCCAAGAAATGCACAGATACTGAACATGCCTTCTGCACTCAGAAAGTGCCGTACGGCACTTTGTAAGCCAAACTGGCATAATATTAGAGATTTAATCTAATATTATGCCATTATTTCAGTGTTCGTGGACACTGAAATGAGATAATTATCATTTCAGTGTCCGCAGACACTGAAAGAAACATCAACATGAAGTAAGCAATGCAGGGGGTGTGTTACAGGTTCTGTGACACACCCCCTGCATTGCTAAAGTGCTGTACGACACTTCTGCAACCTGCTAAAGCAGGAAATGTGTGTAAATGCACACATAATGGGGGATAAATCCCTCAAAAGGTTAAAAAAACACATAAACAGCCTTCACCAACATAGAAAGTTGATAGAGAACAGGTTATGCATTAGCGTGAAATATGGAAGGGTAGTAGTCTGAAAGCAAATGTATGCCAATATTTCCTCACAGCAGTGTAGGTTGACAAAGGCACACATAATGGGGTAATAAATAATACATTAGGGACACATCTGAAAAATTTACTCACACACTTAGAAAGTTGATAGAAAACAGGGATATGTATTAGCAGGAGTTCCTGAAGGACAGAAGCCTGAAAGCCAAATGAATGCCATTATTTCACTATTGCAGTCCTCAATGAGTTTGTCAGAACACCACAAGACTCACTTATATAACATAATAATATAATAATAATATACACTTTTTTTTTCTAGCCTAAGGAATGTTCAAGCATAGGTAAGCAGGTGTGCATGTTATGGCCATCTGCTTAGTATAGCTTAAACATCCTAGGAGATAACTGCAAATATGCAAACTAAATTTTTAAGCTGAGATAGTGTAGTGGTAAGAGCCCTGGCTTTACCTGAAGGTGTTTATGGTTTGAGTACCAAGACAGCCAACTTATTTTTCTATGGGAAAGTAGTGTTAAAATATTTTTTGTAAACTGAAATAATGTAAGAACTGTTTTTGTCAACCAGGGTAGTGTACCAGATCCAAAAGTGAGATGTCAGTCTAGAAAAGATGTGACATACCCATATAAACACAAGTGCCCCATACAGCATAGTCACACAAGAATATAATTTAATAAAAGCACATGGGGGGGGGTGTCATGGAAGGTAAACGTAAAATTATAATATGTCAAACCCACTTACAACTGCTTAAAAGTGCCTTAATCACTCTGCATCCATCAGACCTTGTTCTGCCAAGAAATAAAATAGTCAGCCTTGCCAAGTCTCAAACCCAGCATGCTGTGCGCTATAAGCACAGCAACATACCACTACATCATATACACTTTAAGAGCCTGCAATGCTTTAACAAACATATCATGCGTTCTGGTCATTTAACATTAAGAAAAAAACATCAGTCCCAAATCTCAACCCAATGACCCTGTACACTATAGTTAGAGCAATGTACCACTATACTAACTGAGCTGTAGAACTAATGTTGTTTTTTCAAATATATCATGCAATAGAGGCATACAACATTAGGGAGAAAGCTCTGTGGAATCATTCTTGTGTTGTATATAGACATAGATACATACACACATGCACAGGCATATATATATATATATATATATATATATATATATATATATATATATGTGTGTGTGTGTGTGTGTGTGTGTGGGGGATGTCTGTTGAAACATATATATGAAATAATGGATAAATAATATAGATATGCATATGTATATATATATAAAGGATATGTATATATATATATATATATATATATATATATATATATATATATATATATATATATATATATATGTGTGTGTGTGTGTGTGTGTGTGTGTGTGTGTGTATGTATATATATATATATATATATGTATATACACACATGTATATATATATATATATATATATATATATATATATATATATATATATCTAAATGTATGTACATACCATGCAGTGCAGTCAGACCTCAGAACCATTCCTCTCAACCTCTTAGTGCAAGACACCTGTACAAAGGCTGTAAAAGGGGGGGAATGGGCCAGATATAGGGACATATTTCAACTATCGCTGTTAGAAATGAAGACATTTGCTACAGCAACAGGGTGCATTTCAGCAGCCAATTACTGAAGGATATTAAGATGGAAACTGAAATGGTATGTTATTTTTTTACTGACATAAATCCTTGTATCCTCACAGTGATTTACCAGACAAATACAAATAAATTGTGGAACAGAACAAAAGTATGGGCCAAACATCTGGACATTCTGTGAAAATCTTGGCTTTGGAGAGATATGCTCAGAACCCCTTAGTGCAATGAATCTGGACCAAGCCTGACAAAGTGGGGGGATAAAGGCATGAAAATAGGGACATATCCAAAAATGTGAGTAGATAAGCTGAGAAAGTTGATGTAGCAGCACTGTATGTCCTAACATATATTGACTGATTTATCACGTCTGTGACTCAATTGCTTCTCATTAGTTAGTGACCTCAATCCCCGCAACATCCCACTGATGTGTCAGGAATACATAAATTGGCCAGACAACTGGACATCCTACAAATTTGTGGATATAACACAACATTAGGGAAACTACACTCAACTGACAAGCAACATCCAAAGCACAATCAGACTGTCAGAACACTACCCAAATCCAGCTCTGGTGCTGTACACATGCATTTGCAAATATAACAGGCACTACAAGGATGCAACACTTGTGGAAAACAGACACTGATGTGAAAGTGCATACCCACAACCAATTGCACCACAGTCACAGCGACATACCAGTAAGTAAACTGAATGCTACAGTATAATTACTGTGTGAGCAACATTATCCGGTTTGCCAGTCACACATTACCCCTACATATACTGCCCCAAGTCCCAGTGTAGTGGGAATCTTGAGGTGTTACGGGACATGTCACTGTCTGCAGGTACAAACATATACAGGTGATAGGGAACCAGAAACTGGAGCAGCATGCACAATCAGATAGAAAGGGCCCATAACACTCACATGTATCCCTCTACACAGCCCAAATAACATGCACATATTACACTGTTACACAATCCTGACAGTCTGTTAACAATGGACAGACTTCTGAAATGTACAGTTTCCCACAGAATGTATAAGTACAGGACTCATATTTATGGCTGTATCCTTGTTACATGTTTGGGGGTCTAGGACATCACTGGGATGGTAGCAGGAATGAAGGCAATAAATAATGATACTACAAAAATGTCCACCCAAAAACATTTTCACCACAACCACAGCAACATACGTGTACCTAAAATGAACTCCAGAGTACAATGACTGTCTAAACAAACATATCCTGATTGCCAGTCAAATGCTACACTGACGTATACTGGCCAAAATCACAGTGTACTGGGAATCCTGAGGTTTACAGGACATTTCACAGTCTCTCCCTGCAAGCATACAGACCTGATGGACCACCAGCAGCCATAGCGGCATGCACAGTCAGATAGGTAAAGGATGTATGGCACTGACATCTGCTACTCTCCCTACCCAGCCCAACAAACATCTACACACAACACTGCTACACAATCTTGGCAGTCTGTTTACAATAGCCATACTTACATAACTGTCATATGTACAGATTTCTGCAGAATTTCCTGGGTGTGGAACCATAATTATGGCCACTGCCACATACCATGTCCAGGAGTCTGCTAGGACACTGGGATGATAACTGGAGTGCAGTTGGTGATTAATAATATACCAAACCTCTGCATCTCAAAGTGCAGGACATCTGAACACCGGATGATGCACTTGAGGGACAGGGGGCTGGAAAGAGGGACATATCACACATAATGGTGTTACAAATTGAAACAGTAGCCGGTGTTACATGTGTTGTTGTAACATAACATCCCTGAAGGATACGATGTGTGGAACACCAATGGATGTCAATAGTTAGTGACTACAATCCTCATATTACCCTACCAACACCACAAAAACAAAAGTTGTTTGAGGAACTGACCAAACATAACAGGCAAACCTTTGGCCACTCTGTGGACAACATGCCAGTTGAGAAGTATGACAGAGGCATATCACTGACAGATGTCAAGTCACTCAGTAAATGCATGTCCAGAAAAACCCTGTCATTCTAGCAACCCCCATGTGTATAACAGCAGCAATGACAGACAATCTGTACCCCATTCTGGAGCTTTTTCCCCATGTTGTTATGCTTTCTCTACATGTCCTGTCCTGTGAGGTATTCCCACCTACTGTCTGTGAAGCTGTAGCCCTCACACCTCCATAATGTCCCCTGCACAAGCAAGGAAAAGGGGCAAGGCCCACATGAAGGATGTCCTATATGTTGGAACTAGCAGCCGTGTTCAGGCCCACACCACAATATTATGTGGGCACCTACATAGCTGTTTGGCCTCAGCAGTACCTGACAGGACAACATCAACCCCCTCAAGGTAGGCTGAATGCCTGTGGTGGACAGCAGCAGTACACAACTACCATCATAGGTGGAAATAATCACAGGACTGGCCAAGAAGGAACAGGTGCCTCATCGGCAGCCATGTCACCATGTTCTGCACAAGCAAATGAGGTCACAGGTGATGTACACTAAGCTGTCTTTGAGTGAAAACTGGATACATCCACCAAGGCCAATCACTAGGCCTTCCAGACATGTGTCTGCAATTCCAGAGGCAACACACATATCTGCTCTGTAGTGGTGGTCAATAACACCACATACATATATGTCACAGATATAGGCAACTGGCTGCAGACAGGTGAAGTGGAAACTTCACCCCCCTGTCCCCCCATAGGTACACATGTGCATGTACAGCACCTGCCCCCTGCCCTCATGATAAGGAACCAGGTCTGTAATGCCCTCTGAAAGGCAACCCACAGAGGTCTCCATAGGCCTGATACAATTCCTGGCTGCATCCTACATGAACACAGGCATGTTCTCCCAGCTCCATTACACACTGTAATCACACCAAGCCTTGGCACCATCCACATCCCATCCACATGGAAGATGGCCAATGTCATCCCTCTACACAGACCTGAATGAGGAATAGAGGATTCTGCAATTAACTGGCCCTCACTGGGGGAAATATGACACATCAGGACCAGGAGTGCAATGCAGGCTGATACTATGCAGATAGATTACAGGGGTATGGTATGGTTGTGAGTGCTGGCTACTGGTATGCAATGTATATGTTCAGGTTCTGTACATACTGTTGCCAAATGTATGAGGGCCTGTGATGTGTTTCCCTGTTTATGTCTTCCAGGTGCAATGTTTCATCAGTGAAGGGCAACTTTTTCAGTGGCTGAGACAATCATAATCATAGAAGCCATACTACAGAACCATGCAATAATGTTTGGCTGGAGTCAGCAACATCTGTGAGGGAGGACCACCCTGTGAGATGACCTTGTCCACAGGTAAACGATGTTGGCCTGCACGCATGTACATACGAGCAGGTCTGGTATCGTGCAACTGACCTCATACACCATGCCCAGCAAAGGGCTGCTGCCATGGCCAGGGACCGCACAGCCACAGGTTGGGGCCCAGCCATGCAGCCTCAACTGACAGCCACCGAGGAGCTCCTCGCTAACATTGGGGCGCCCATCCCAGTACAACATCAGGGTACAGACCCCCACATGCTTGAGGTGGGTGGCACCCAGACAATGGATGAGGAGCGTGCAGGTAAGGCGCCAGTGGAGATTACCAGACTAGTGTATAAGACATATTTGTATCTGTAGAGGTCAGATTGCAGTTGTGGATGTGGTCTTCTAATGCACAGAAGTACACATCTATGGTGAAGGACAGCAAATTGTGTAGTACTGGGGGTTGTACTGTAAATGTGCAGACATGCTGAATCCATCCTGTACCAATGCCGCATGTTAGTCTGCTGACAATACCTCTCTCCCACAGCTACCTAGGTCCCTTTGGTCTGCATGTGGGACAGCTGCCTAAAGCTGGTGAGTATGAAATTGCTCTGTTGTGGTTTGCCAATAACCCAGTAATGTGAAGGGTATGCAATTTGCCATGCACACAACTGTCACTAATAGCTGTATTGCTTTATGTGTATGTTCACTTGTGGTGGGGTTAGCTGCATTGCATCACAGTAGTTACCACAGGGGCCTATCTGAAGAGAATGTAACATTCCTGTAGTATAACTCACAACTTGTCAGTGCAAGACTTCTGGACCGGGACCAGCAAAATGGGGGGACATACGGCCTAAGATAGGGACATGTGTGAAACATCACTCTTATACAGTGGATATAAACAGTATACACACCCCTGTTAAGATACCAGGTGTTTGTGATATATACAAACTGTAACCACAATATGTCAGTCCACACCTTTTCCAACCTTTAATGTGACCCATAACATGAACAATTTACTTGTACAACCAACCTGCTGGGCACCAAATATGGAGTATACAAACCCTGTTGAAAAAGGCAGACCCAGCAAACAAACCAGCAAAAAACACAATCCACAGCACCACGGAAAATGAGACATCCAACCAAAAGTTTTTTTTTGTAAAACCAGCTTTAATCCTTAAAAGTATAAGCACTTTCATTTTTGCACACCAAAAACTTCTTCAGATACATTTAAAAATCCAAACAGAACTGTTTAAATCTCCCTCCATGAAGTTATAAACACACCCACAATACATTACATCAGCCAGAAAGCTAAATTCAAGCCATGGGCACATGGTCCTGGCCGGTCCTGTCAGGGACACGGATCCAGCAGACAGCATTCACCATCAGGAAGCAGTAGTGCATCTGGTCTTGGGCCTGGTGGTGCCAGTGATAACCCTGGCAGGATCAGTTCCCATGTCCTTGGCTGGAGATGGTGAACTGGACACTCTGCCATGTACAGTCCACAGCTGTCCAACATACCCCAGTGTAGGGCAGCCACATGGCATGACTGTGTGCATGCATACACACACACATCTGTATCACAGGCAGGTCATCTCCAGACACACACAGCACCTCTGCACAGCCCACCTATTGGATATCCCTCCAAACACACACACATGATGTCAACCATATGGCCCAGCCTAATCCTCTGGCAAACCCACACTACATCCTGTGCATATGATGATACCTGCACCACATCCCTGTCATCCATAACATCGATGCAGGGGCATGCAAATATGGGTCTGATGCACAGGGTGAACATAGTACAATGTAGCTACATAATACTGTGTAAGGTGCTGTCAGCTTGCATTTGATATGGTATACATACAGGTGTATGTACCTTATTAGCCAGGATGCATTATTGCTGTTAGTACCAATGACTGAATGTAGTCTGACATGCTGTATTCTGTTTGTGATCCAGGTGTCTGTGTGTCTGCAGGCTGTGGCCCTGCAGACATTCCAAAAAGGGAGTATGGCAGAGTGTGAATACACTAACCGCATCATAGGCAAGGTACAGCTTTATATGTACATGTACCAGGTATGTATGCATGCAACAATCTGTGCGGACACTATTGTCAGACAGTGTGACCTTGCATACATAGCCCTTGTCACAGACAGGTAGCCTTCGGACATGTCACCTCAGTGTTGTGCGGTACTACAGGCTCATACATACAGAACAAGTTACTGCAGTCAGCAGGTCCCTCACAAGCTTATCCATTACATTAACTACAACTGATTCACCTACCAACACCTGTTGGCCCTGTCATTTATTTCCCATACACTCAACCCTGATGCAGTTGATAAGGGCATGCATGATACCGTGTATGACAAATTTGTGATATGTATTCCTGAGTTCACCGGGTGGAACAGGGAGACAAAATGGTTTATCATTTGCATACAAACAGTACGGACTGACACAGCGGATGTGCATACAGTAACACAAACACAGTTGGCAATAGACAGATTAGTAAACCTACATTTACACTTTGATGTACTGTAGTACTACATACACATGACATGCCCCGCATAGATTATATGCATAAGACATAACACACTCTCTTACAACAAGTAATGTTCTGAATGCCTTCATGGATGGTGAGATAACCCACCAGAAATAGCATGTGGAGTCATGTATTGCTCCTAGAAGCCTGGGCAAATGATAGGGTAGCAGACATTGTATCAGCATGATGTTTCAGTCAAGTATGATAACTGATGTGGCATGTTTGTCACTACACTCACTGTGGCCGATTTGGCAACAATATCACATACATTGGCATTGTTAAGGGACACTGACCACATATAGGTTACAAACATCTGGATATTCCATAGACATATGTACAAAGGACTGGTATGGCCTGCACAATGGTTTAACATGCTGCATGTGAGGCAGATGCCATTACCATGTTATATAAAGTAATGCCATCGGGAGGTGGTAAACAGGCATGGATGGTGCACACATCAAAATGGCATCAGCCAAGCAGGATATGATTTTCACCCAAACACACACAGTTACCAGTACTGAGATTAGAACCTCTACCTA
This sequence comes from Protopterus annectens, assembly GCF_019279795.1. Lineage (NCBI taxonomy): Eukaryota > Metazoa > Chordata > Ceratodontiformes > Protopteridae > Protopterus > Protopterus annectens. The sequence continues at coordinate 1,034,051,996 of NC_056728.1, forward strand.
TCTAGTTATTACTACAATAATATTATGCAGTTATCAGATGTGCCATGGAGGTTACATGATTTCACCTCGTCCCAAGATACTTCTAAGGTGAATTACATCAGCAGGACTAGTAAAGTAGGGTGATGGGACGTGTACAGGGTGGTACACAACTTAAAATATGATTCTCACACAAACAGTTGCCACTTTTGAGATTAGAACCCTTATCTATATAGTTATTTCTACTATACTGTTATGCAGTTATCAGATGCTCCACAGAGCTTACATGATTTTGTCTAGTCCCAAGGTACTTCTAAGGTGAATGGCATCAGCAGACCTAGTAAAGTAGGGTGATGGGAAGTGTACAGGGAGATACACAACTCAAAATGGTATAACCCAACACAGTATATGATTCTCACACAAACACACAAACGGTTGCCAGTATTGAGATTAGAACCCCTACCTATCTAGTTATTTCTACTATAGTGTTACACACTTATCAGACATGCTATGGAGCTTACGAGTTCACCTACTCCCAAGATAGTTCTAAGGTGAATGGCAACAGCAGGCCTAGTAAAGTAGGGTGATGTGAAGTTTACAGGGTGATACACAACTCAAAAGGGCATAACCCACACACTATATGGTTCACACACACACACACACACACACACACACTTACTTGCCAGTATTGTGATTAGACCCCCTCCTTATCTAGTTAATTGTACTATAGTGTTACACAGTTACTGTATGCGCTAAAGAGCTAACTGGACTGACAACTGTCCAAAAGTACAGATAACTGCAAAGCTGCGGTAAACTATTACAGGTGCCAGAAAGTCTGCCTTCAGTTTTTCCCTTAGATCTTGCTAATTCTTTCTCTCTTGCACTTCAAATAGCCCAATAGCTTTGTACTTCAACAGGTTTTTGTATCAATTATTCTAGCACACCTGAGACCCATTAGCAACAGTAGTCATTCCTCACAGAATTAGCTCCAGTACTTAGTAGTTATGACCAGCCCTCAATGCATGATTAAAGTGCAGTTCTATGGGCTTTTGCCCATTAACCTGGTGCACTTGGGCATTCTGAGGCACTGTTGCTACTGCCTCATGTACACCCTCTCCTCTAAACTCCCAACACTCAGACTTGTGAGAGATACTCATATATCACCAAATTGGAAGCTATACACTCTCCAGCAAAGACTGGACTAGTTGGTCAAGATGAGAAGGGTCAACACCTGCACCACACCACATGGAACACATACCCCTCCAGAACACCCACTATCACAGCTCTGACATATAAACAAAAAACACACACCCACCTTCACAGAGGCACTCAATAGACATTTACCCAAATAGCAGAGACCACTAAGACAGACACCCACTCAACCACCACAACACAGCATAAACCACAGGACACATATCTCACCTACATAGTATGCCCCTCAACCTAAGCCCCTAAGGCTAACCGCCTTGCCCAATACAGTAATCATAAGTGACTCAATAGTGAGGCACACAGATGTCCCACTCACTAGGTTCAATATGGAGAAAGTAACAGCTGTCTATCAGGTGCCAGAATCCAACACATAACACACCCAGTCAGGTCAATACACAACAGCTACAAGTATCACTCTGTCATTGTCCATGCGGGTGTGAATGACCTGAGATGCACCTCCCTGGATTACATGAAAAGAGACATGGTAGAGCTTTCAGATTATGTGGGCCAGGCAGGTATAACAGTAGCCCTGAGCAGTATACTACTGTCATCTGGAATGATACCACAGTGCACACAACAAATGATTGACTTCAACAATTGGCTTAAGTGTCTGATGTCATTCTCAGGGGATCCAGTATCTGTCTGCTTGGGATGACATGATTGACAGACTGTGATGGCTTGCCAGAGATTACCTGCATCTGTCACCTCTGGGTTTCCATGTACTGGCTAAGTGTCTTGTTACCCCTATAATGCCTTTTTAGGTCGTGTTCCAAATCAAATTATCACTGAAACAGCTATACATAAATGCAATCTGAGGGTCATGCTGCTCAATACTAGACATCTAAATCTCAAGAGGCAGTCACTTGAAGCACTCCTCAAAATGGAGAACATTGACATTTGTGCTGTAACAGAGACCTGATTTACAGCAGCAGACAGCACTCCTGCACTACCAGGCTATTACTCTTTCAACAACTGTCAGCCCCAAAATATGGACCACAGCTCCAAAGGTGGTGGTGACTCCATCATCGTAAAGGATATGCACAGCTCCAGGCTAATATACCTGCATAATGCATCTGAGATACTTCAGATACAACTGACATTGGTTAATAGTGGAGTCCAGGTCCCCATCCAATTTCCTAGACTCACAATCCACATTCCTCAACACCCTGGAATCTATCAAGGTCCAACCCAACAATCTCATACTAGGAAACTTCAACTACCCCTCCATCAACTGGGAAAGATACTCAAGCACCGATACACTGGCCCAACGCTTCTGGAATTCATCAGTCCCAATGCATTAGACCAGCTCATTCTGACACCCAGTAGAGAAGGCAACATCATTGACCTGTGTTGATTACTAACATATGGGACCATTGCTTGACAACAGTAGTCAATCCCTAACTGGTCAGATCCAACCATAAAGTGATCACCATGGAAATCCACATCTCACCCACATCCCCCGCAAAAGTAACCTCCTTGAAAACCATAAACATCTCCATTGCTGACTTTGGACTCCTAAAAACAGAGGTGGCTAACTTCACAGCACCCATGCCAATGGAAAATACCTGCATGACTGCCAAATCATACACAAATGCACTGTACAAACATGTACATAAATGCATGGAACTAGCCATATCCAAAAGAACCATGACACTCTCCTCCAAACACTGGGGGCCAGTCTGGTGATCTCCTGCCATTAATAACCTGTTCAACAGAAGGAAGAAACTGTTTCTGAAAAAGGTGGAGTCCCAAGAGTGGTAAAACTCCCTTATTACCCTCAACAACAACTTGCGATTCCTCATGAAATCATCTAAAGCCAGCTATGACCGCAGAATTGCAGCAGACACTGACAATAATCACAAACCATTTGAGAGTTATATCAAGAACCTCCATGGCAATGCCCAGAAGTGCTCTAAGTTACTGCACAATGATACCTCCTATACTGAGCCAACAGATATTGCCAACTTTCTTGCCAACACATTCAGTGCCAGCTTTACCCATCTCTCCCCCCTAAGAGGACAATCAGAATGCCAGAAGAATGCCAGGCACCCAAGATTACTGCACCCCAGGTTCAACCTGCATTGTCCACGGGCAACAATACAGCTTCCATGGGACCCACACATTTCCCTAGCTGTGAACTCCAGCCACTAATGCAGAAACATTGTGGTAAATACAGTAAAAAAGTAAACAGACAAACCAACATGTTCTTGTACAAGAAACAGTTTAATAAGATAAAATCATCAGAGACTTAGCGCTTTTGCCTTTTACAATCCAGGCATCATCAGAGTAAAATAAAAAAATCACAGCAGTCACATTAATAGAAAATACAGACTGATATTTCCTGTAACATCATGCATTCAAGAATAATGTACTAGCTTGTGAATGACATCAGTATTGTTAGAACTGCTGCAATAACAGAATAATATACTAAGTAAGAAAACCATGTATATGTTGTTAAATATTGTTAAAAAATATATATATATATATATATATATTTAAATAAAATTACATAAAAACTGTTTGCATTCACTCAGGCTTGTAAGACCCTGTATTTAAACCTGTTTTTCGTTTTTTATCAAGGTGCTTGAGATGGAAATTGTATGATTAATTTCAGGTTTCTCCCTGGCATTGAGTCTTAGTTGCCATTCAGTTTTCTTGATCTTCAGATCAAGGTCAACATCACCCCCTCTTGTACTGGCCAAAACTCTATCAATAACTTTTGTTTGTAATCTCTGTACTGTATGTGTAAAGGGCACTGGTACACTTTGCATTTCTAATGCCCCTGTTGTGTTCTATAATCCTGTCATGCAATTTCCTGGTGGCATTGCCTATATAAAATGCAGGGCAGGAAATACAGGTGACAATATAGACATTTTAGTGTTACAATTGCAGCACCCTGGACTCTGTAAGTTACTGCCATAAGAGTCAATCTGGACATAGGGTCCATCATTAATAAATCTACAACTTGAATAGAAGCTACATTTATGCATCCTGGAGACATAATTGTCCTTTTTAGTGTCCTTGTCCCTCTTCAAAATTTCTTTAATATTTTGCCTCTACTAAAAACAATCTTAGGCTCTAACCCTAATTTGTTTTTCAGATCATCATCTAATAAGGCTCCCCAAATTTTCTTCATGCTCCCCTTTAAATGTGAGGCATCTTGATTAAATGGTAAAATCATAACATAATTTTTGGAGGCTTCATCGTGATTTTCATTACTATTACTGTGACCCCCTTTAAGGATGGGTAGGAACCCGGTTGCACACTTCCTGATTACTTCTTTCTTAGTTGACAGTAAAAGCTTAATGGGGTAGCCCCCTATCCTTGAACATCCCAATCAACTTATGCAATTCTTTAGAAAATTTCTTCTCATCACTGATCAACCTGGATAGCTTGACCATCTGTCCCTTGACTATGCTCCTACATTGGTGTTCAGGATGACAACTGTCAAAATGCAATAATGTAATGGCATAGGTCTGTTTCCTAAATATGTTGGATGATAGTTCTCCTGTACAGTTGTCTTTTGTGAGAAGAATATCTAAATAGTCAATTTCATATTGGTGTACCCTACAGGTGAACTTTAGGTATGGAGCGGTGTTGTTGATGTAATGCAAAAATTTTGTCAGCTCAGTGGTTGTTCCTCTCCAATCTATAAGTATATAATCTAAACACCCGTAATACACATGTATCTTGGATGTAAAGGGGGAAGAAAATACATGCCTCTTTTCCCATTCAGGCAAGAACAGGTTGGCAAAAACCAGGGCACATCGCCCTCATGGCCACACCTGATTTTTGCCAGAAAAATTCCCCTTCGAATAGCAAAGAATTATTTGTAAGCACCACTTCTAACGGGTCAACCAATAAATTTACTCAGGTTTGGTTCAAATGTCCACTTTGTGATAAAGATTCTGAAAATATTCTAAGCCAATGTCATGGGAATCACAGTTAATAAGATAGCCACGTCATTTGCCACAAGTATGCCGTCCTTATCAAGCTTAGATGTTTTTAATTGTTCTAAGCAATGCAAAGGATCTCTTAAGATATAAAGAAAATTGTTGGCCACTTTCTTAGAGAAATAATCCACAAATGTGGCCAATGTTTCAGTTTTTGAACCTAGAGTGGCAACAATGGGTCTAAAAGGTGGGGGGAGGGGTTCATTGATATTTTTGTGAATTTTAGGTATTTTGAAAATTATCGGAATTCTTGGTGTATCTACTTTCAAAAAATCATACTCATCCACTGTTAGAGTATCCTGGCTTAGAGCATCAAATAAAAAGATGTCAATCTTAGCATATGCTCTGTTAAATTCACTAAGAGAAACTCTCTGATAAGTGTATTCCTGATTGACTAAAGAGTACATCCTACACACATAATAAACCTGCCTCATAATGACCACCCCACTGCCCTTATTTGGCTTCATCACATGGTATGCTTTAATGTCAGATAGTTCTCTGAGTGCTAACCTTTCTTCTTTGGATAAATTATCACAACTTGAATGACTTGCTTTGTCTAAAATCATTTTCCACATGTTTCAAACAAATTCACTAAGGGGTTACAGAGAGGCAAGAATGTATTTTTCTTTCCAATATAAATGCTTCTGTTCTACATTCTTGATTCTTATTTAGAAAAAACAACCTCAAGTTAAGTTGTCTGATGTAAAGCCTCAAGTTAATCAACAGTCTAGCAATATCAGGCTTAAAACTCGGAACAAAACCAAAGCCTTTTTGCAAGAGGGAAATATGTTCATTTTTCAAAGAAAAATCGCTCAAGTTATGTATAGTTCATGTCTTAAAATTCACAATTGATGCTGTAGAATCATTGTTAACCAAGGCATTATTAATGTTAACATTTAGTACTGTCATATCAGCATTATACACTTCAGACATTGTGACACTAGCATTCAAAATATTCAGTTCTTCAGGTGTCACCACAGAATCTAGTACACATGCCTCCCTCCACGTCTGGTTCCCCCTCCACCAGTTCTTCCCCCTCACAGAATGACCCATGGGTGCTCTTTGAGGGGAGCAACCATGTGGAGGTTGATTTTGTTGTTGATTGATCAGGCATTCTGAATGCATTAGTGGAGGTGGTTGCTCTAAGAAATGTTCATCATAATCACCCTCACTGACATTAGTTTGGTTGTGTTGGTTGTTAAAATTATTACTGTTGTTGCTGCTATTACTAGTAGCACTATTCATAAAGAAAACATTGTTTGTAACAGGGGGAGTGTCTGGATACACTCTTTTATGTACATAATCAGCTTTGTCCCTATCTAATTTATTCTGTTTATGTTTACAATTGGTATCAGAAAAGTTTTTATGTCAGCAAATAGTCTATTGTATCTAGCAGGCATCTGTTCAAACATAAGATCATTAATGATACTTTCTTTAATAATTTTATATCACCTTCAAGCTTCAAGAGCTTGCACTCATTGTCCTTGATAATAATATTCATCACCTCGAGTCCAGTCTTGTCAAACAGTTCAAGTAGCTCCTGGTGCATCAAGAAACCCTTTTCTGTACCCACTGGAAATGTCCATACTCGGAAGTCCTTTGGAACTTGTTTTAATTTTGTAGATTGTACCAGAAAGGCATTGTCTAACTGAAAAGATTTACATTTCTTTGCTAAATGTTCCAAGTTGGTTATTTGAGTGGTAAGATATCCAAAATGATTCCCCTGTCATTTACAATGCAAAGTATAATCCAGTAATGGAGTCTGGAACAAACCATTCAAGCCACTGATAGCAGGGGGTGAAAAATTTGCATTATTACCATCAGTTCCTATAGAGTCCATTACTGGAGTGTGCAGAGTAAATAATTCTTCCTGCGTCGATGTCAAAGTTTGTTCAGGCACGACTTTGCATTTTAATTCATTTAAAATTTCATTTAATTCATTTAAATTTAAAGGCAGGTATGACAGTAGCCCTGAGCAGTATACTACTGTCACCCAGAATGAAACTGCAGTACAAATAACTAATGATTAACTTCTACAATTGTCTTAAGTGTCTGATGTCATTCTCAGGAGATCCAGTATCTGTCTGCTTGGGATGACATGATTGACAGACTGCGATGGTGTGCCAGAGATGGCCTGTATCTGTCTCCCTTGGGTTTCCAGGTACAGGCTAAGTGTCTTGCCACCCCATAGTGCCTTTTTAGGTGGTGTTCCAAATCAAATTCCCACCATAACAGCTATACATAAATGCAATCTGAGGGTCATGCTGCTCAATACTAGTCATCTAAATCTCGAGATGCAGTCATTCGAAGCACTCCTCAAAATGGACAACATTGATATTTGTGCTGTAACAGAGACCTGGTTTACAGCAGTAGACAGCACCCCTGCACTACCAGACTATAACTCATTCAACACCTGTCAGCTCCAAAACATGGGCCATAGCTCCAAAGGCAGTGCTGCCTCCATATTCATAAAGGATATGCACACCTCCACACTAGTATACCAGCATAATGCATCTGAGATACTTCAAGTACAATTGACATTGGGTAAGAGTGCAATCCATGTCATAGCCTGCTAAAAGTCCCCATACATGTCCCCAGACTATCAAGCCACATTCTTCAACACCCTGGAATCTATCAAGGTCCAACTCAACACTCTCATACTAGGAGACTTCAACTACCCCTCCATCAACTGGCAAAGATACTCAAGCACCAATACACTGGACCAACGTTAGCTGGAATTCATCAGCTTCAATGCCTTGGACCAGCTCATTCTGACACCCAGTAGAGGAAGCAACATCCTTGACCTGTACTGATTACTAACATATGGGGCCATTGCTTGACAACAGTAGTCAATCCCTACCTGGTCAGATTCAACCATTAAGTGATCACCATGGAAATGCACATCTCACCCACAACCCCCACAAAGGTAACCACCTTGTAAAACTTCTCCAAAGCTGACTCTGGACTCCTAAAAACAGAGGTGGCTAACTTCACAGTGCTCATGCCAATGGAAAATACCTGCATAACTGCCAAATCATACACAAATGCACTGTACAAACATGTACATAAATGCATGGAACTAGAAATACCTAACAGAACCATGACACTCTCCTCCAAACACTGGAGGCCAGTCTGGTGGTCCCCTACCATTAATAACCTGTACAATAGAAGGAAGAAACTGTTGCTGAAAAAGATGGAGTTCCAAGAGTGGTAAAACTCCCTTATTACCCTCAACAACAACTTGAGATCCCTCATGAAATCATCTACAGCCAGCTATGACAGCAGAATTGCAGCAGACACTGACATCAATCACAGAGCCTTTGAGACTTATATCAAGAACCTCCATGGCAATACCCAGAAGTGCTCTGAGTTACTGCACAATGATACTTCCTATACTGAGCCAACAAATATTGCCAAAATTATTGCCATCACATTCAGTGCCAGCTTTACACCTCTCTCCTCCCCAGAGGGGACACTCAGAATGCCAGAAGAATTCCAGGCACCCAGGATTACTGCACCTCAGGTTAAACCTGCATTGTCTACGGGCAACAATGCAGCTTTCATGGGTCTCAAACATATCCCTGGATGTGTTCTACATGAACTAAAAAGATACCTGGCACCACATCTGTGTCTCTGTTCTGCCACAGCCTCACCTCAGGCTTTGTCCCTCCCAAATGGTGCACTGTTTCAGTCATCTCTCTCCATAATGGGATAGCAACTACAGACCCTGGGAATTATCAGCCCATTAGCCTGATGAGTCTGATATGTACAGCTATGGAGCACATCATCAGGAACCAGATCGACACAGATATAGGTAATCTCCTAACTCTGGACCCCACACAGTTTGAATTTGTGAAAGGGAGATCATGCCTACTCAACCTGGTTGACTTCTTTGAGTCATTCACCAGGGCTGTGTATGATGGTAAGGCACTACATACAGCCTACATCAATCTGGCCATAGCTTTTGATACCGTTTCTTAGTCAGGCATTATTGACGAACCCACCACATTAGGCATCAACCCCTATATCACTAGGGGGGGGTTGCAAATTGGCTCACAGATACAACACACAGTGTGAAAGTAGCAAGCTCCAAGTCCGACTGCCAACCAGTCATGAGTGGAGTTCCACAGGGATCACTCCTGGATATTCTCCTGTTCAGCATCTACTTCTCAGTAGTCCAGGCCAACACAAAGGAACCCTGGCTGACCATGTTCAGAGACAACTGCAAGCTGGGAGCCATCATTAACTCCACAAGTGATGCAGACAGCCTACAGAAAGGCCTCACTGAGACCACTGACTGGTGTGGAAACCATGACCTGAAGCTTAACACCACAAAATAAATAATCAGCCTCTTTGGTATAAACTCAGTTTCCACTAAGTACCACATCAATGGGAGCCCACTGAACACTGTAGGCATTATAATAGATCTGGGGACACAGGTTGAAAGCAACCTCCTTCAACCACCACATTGCCACTGTGGTCAGGAAATCCTTCTATATGGCACATCTCATTACCAAGAGTTTTGCATCCAGGAAGAAAGAGGTCATCATCTCTGTGTACTCTTCCCTCATTGCACAAATCATCAAGTATAATGGCTCATTTGGCATGTACCTCACTAGACACCTGCAACAGCTGGAGAGGCCACAGAAGTACCTCACAAAGAGGATCCTAGGCATTAAACACATGTCCTACACAGACAGACTCAAAAGACTCCAGCCATTCTCTGTCTCATATCACCTACTTAGAGGCAATCTCTGCTTGACTTGCAAAGCCATGTCTGACCTAGCTCTTTTGGAAATGCTACATCTAAAGACATCCCGATCCCTATGCACCACACACTGCAGGGACCTTGACCTCATTACCAGAATCAACACAACATGCTGGTGGGACAGGTTCCTTACCCAGACACTGCACATGCCCTGGAATAGACTTCCCATACATGTCAAGCAAAGCACCTAGATGACCCTGTACCAGAGAAATCTTGATGAGTGGATGGGTAATAGAAAATTCACCCCAGGGATCACTCCAGTAACTCTACTTGATAGAGGCACTGGGAACTAATGTCAGGTGGCACACTGGCAGGCTGCTTCTATGGGATAGGCTTGTAAAGGCTCCAGGGCCATTAGCCTAGTACCCGCCTATGAACCTATAAGGGGAGTGACATTAGCATGACTGATAAAATAGACCAGTGGGTGGGAAACTTATCAGAAGACTTCTTCATACAAACATACACACTTATAGACCCATAGTTGCCAGATCTGAGAGTAGAACCCCTGTCGTTCTAGTTATTTGTACTAGAGTGTTACACAGTTATCATACATGCTACAGAGATTACTGGGCTGACAACAGGGCAAAGGTGCTGATAAGGGGAATGACATCAGCAGGAGTGAGAAAGTAGGGCAGTGGGTGGCAGACTTATCAAAATACTTCTTCTTACAAACATAAGCTCATTTGCCAGATTTATACTATAGTGTTATGCAGTTATCACACACACTATGGAGCTTGCTGGGCTGACAACTGGCCAAAGGTACCTATAAGGTGAATGACAACAGCAAAAAGTAGTGCACTGGGAAGTGTTGTGGGTGGGAATGGCCGAAAACTGTTTCACCTACAAACAAACACACACTCCCTCACTCTTGCACACACAACTGTCACACACACAGTTGCCAGTATTGAGATTTGAACCCCTATCTAACTAGTTATTTGTACTATAGTGTTACACAGTTACTGCAAGTGCTACAGAGCTTATAGGGGTGATTGGTGTCCAATGGTACTTCTAAGGTGAATGACAGCAGCAGATCTTGTGAACTAGGGCAATGTGAAGAGTACTGAGTGGGAAGCGACTCCTAATACTTAGACCTGCGGACACAAACACAGAGGCACACATAGGCAGGTGATGTGATATTATGAACCCAACCTCAGTACTGTTACACAATGGGGCTAACCTTTTATGCTGGCACATGCAACTGTTTAAAACTGGCATGCCACTGTCCACAGCAGGACATCACTGCATTCCATTCAGGGTATCTGTGTGTGTGTGTGTCTCACTCTGTCTGTATTTTCCTGTGTCTCTCTCTCTCTATCACTGTCTGTTTCTCAGTTCCCCACATCTATGTGTGTGGATGCTTTACATATGTAATCTGTTGCCCATGTATATATATATATATATATATATATATATATATATATATATATATGTGTGTGTGTGTGTGTGTGTTTGTGTGTGTGTGTGTGTGTATCTCACACAACAGATGCAGCTATATCACATATGGGCCACCTACAGCTAGCTTAGGGTTATCCTGTCTGATATGTGTGTGTGTGTGTGTGTGTGTGTGTGTGTGTGTGTGTGTGTGTGTGTGTGTGTGTGTGGGGGGGGGGCATTTGAGGTATACATAGCTGTCTGTATGCACAGACATACATACACAATACAGTCATATATATTCCAGTGTGGTTTCCAACATGTCCTATGATTCTCTAAGTGTAGGAGCATGCCCAGTGTGAACTTTTATAGTTAGAGTGGGAGTCCATTCCAGAGATAGGTGCACTCCAGTCCAGGGTTTTGCTTGGGACGTTCTTCAGTGTGCTTGTTTTGTTTAGCAGACATTTTCTGACATATCTGAAGTCTGAAACTGCAATGTATTGTGTCATTACCTAGTGCCAGACATTCTCAGATCATCGCAGTGCTTTACCAGAGGAATACTAGTTGTATGATGCATAGACCAATATTATGAGGGCAGCTATGTAAATTCTTGCCCAATAAGGCCATTTGTGAGGTGTGGCTACAGCCAGTTTAGTGATGACATGTCTGTGTAAACAATCCAGCAGCCTGGTGATATACTGGCTGAGGATCTCCTTCTTGTGTGGTATCTTTATAACCTGAGATGTCATATCCTTATATGGACATACCTCTCACTGGTACATTTTTTTGGCAGGTTGTCCAGGTGTTTGACTAGAGGTTTCATCCTTTCTATGTAAACTTGTGTTTTTATGGCAAGTTAGTTACATATAATTGAAGAGTGATGTTACAAAATAATGACAGAGTTATTATTTCAGACTACATAACCTTCAGACAATTCCCGTTACTGCAAACCCCTCACCCTACAAACTTTCTCAGTATCTAAGGGCGATATTTACAACACAAGCCTATCATTGTGCCTTTGTTTCACTTTTATTTCTGCCCTTGTTCAGACATCTTGCTGTTAGAGGTTGGGAGTTATGGGTGTGGGTACAGAGTGCATTCAACTGTGCAGGCATGCCCATTATATGTAAAAGCAAACATAAGAAAAAAGGATTATTGAGAATGACCACTGGCATAAATACCAAAAAGCTCTTATAGTCACAAAATCCTTGGCACCTCTGCTATACATCCTTCAAGATGTCACTAATATGTGTAGTATATTCCACATAGCACTGTGACTTCCAGGTATGTCGGTGGCAGAGCAGTGGGTGTCACTGACATGCATAACAGTTGGCACTGCAGTTATCTGCACATGGTCCTGTCAAAGGCATCACTGTACCTAGGGCACTACAAGTTGACTGCCAGGAGAACATGCTGGCCAGATCCAGACAGTATTACCCACACACACACATAGCTCATTGACCCCTGCATATTGTGGACAGGCAATATGTTTTTATTTGTTTTGGTACAGCCTTGCCAATGTGTGCTATGCTTCTATTTCACTGCAAACATACATGTTACTGCATTTGTGTGGGTATATGGGGGGGGGGGCACACCTGTCAACTGCAGACATTTGCACAGACTGTGATAATATTTGCTTTACATTTAGGTTTCATTTACCATACTATTGTGCCCTGTCCTGGGTACTAGAGGCATATCAGAAAAGAGTCCAAGTCATATTGTACTAGCATACATTTGAGTTTCAAATTTCTTACCCTTCATAGCCGTACTGCAACTGTGGGTCCTGCTGTGCTATCACTGTGTGATTCTGTAGGGGGGGGGGGGGTAATTCAACATTGCTGCCATTTTTGTGCTTTTACCAGTCATTATTCTGTGGTTTCCTACAGCTGACTTGCTGTGTGGGTGTAAGGGGTTGTTATTGGACCCCCACTCTGATATCCTTGCCTGTGACCTATGACATCCCCCAGTTAGTTGTCCCCACACATATACTGCAGTGGGATTTGCCACCTTGGGTACTACTGCATAATGTGTGGAGGCCAGTTTTGGCCAGACATTTCCTGGTGTCCCACATAGCTGTCAGTTGTGTGCTGCTATCCCAGTAGGCCACCCCATTCCCTTGCATGCATGCAGCATTACCATAGATATGCTATTAAAACATACTAATTCATTTATTATTAAGAAGACTGACTTACCTTGTGCTTGCAGCAGTTGTGAAGACGGTGCTTGAGGGCTGCCTATGTTGGATGCACACAGTACACTGCCCATACATGGTAAGTTACAGGTAATGTGATGTGTGTGTCATCCATTTTACTGTGTGTGCGAGTCAGAGTGAGGTGTCTGTCCCTGGGATCCCTACAGTTTCAGTGTGTGAGCTATGCATTGCCTCTTTGCCAAGGCCTGAGCATACTGGGCATGCCTCCATCTGCCTACAGGAACAGGCTCAAGGGCCTCCTCCTGTGAATCCCTCTGTGCCTGTGGGGACTTTGGCAATGGTGGTGGGCTATGTGGCCCTTCCCTGTGCTGTTCCTGCTGCAGCTGTTTCCACAGGATCATATTATGTAGCATGGCACATACTATGAACATGTGTGCACATGTGGCTGGACAGTATTGCAAGGCTCAGCCAGATATGTCAAGGCAGCAGAACCGTGACTTGAGCATCCCAAGCACATGCTCTATAATGATCCTGGTTTGTGCATCTGCCTCATTATGGTATTCTTGTGTGGGGGGGTGTGCATTTCTGATGGGTGTCATCATCCACGGCTCCAGTGCATAGCCAGCATCCCCCACCAGATGGCCATTCAGAATGCCTCCACTGGCAAATTCCTGGTACAGCTGTGACAAATGCTAGATGTGGGAGTCTTGATAGCTTCCAAGACTGCCAGCACACACATTCATGATAATGCCCTGGGCATTGCACATGACCTGGCAGTTGACAGAGGGGAATCCCTTGCAGTTTATGTAGATCCTACCCTGTTCACTGGGTGGTGCTTTGATGTGGATGTGCATGCAGTCTATGGCACCCAGTACCTCCCAGGTATTCTGCTATATGGTGGAAGAGATGCATATTGCTGGTCCTCTCCTCACGGATGTTGGGGAAGTAAATGTGCTCACCGGCATGTGGTAGCATGGCATCCAGGAACTAGTGAAGTAGCCTGGATGCAGCTACCTGTGAAACCCCCCATGATGTCCCCAGTAGGTCTTTGGAAAGTACCTGTAGGTAGAATTCTTAAGGCTACACATAGCTTGGTATCCACTGGAATGGGTTCCCCTCTGTTGGTTCTAGGTCTGAGTTGAGGCCGGCACAGCTCGGTGATTTGCTGAAGTATTTCTCTGTCCACCCTGTAGCGCTCTGCTATCTCCAGATCATGTAGCCCCTGGTAAGTTACCCTGGGTCTGAACAATCTTCTCCTCCTCCTTGGTCTGTGACTGTTGTCAGCATTATCCTCCTCACTGCCCTCAGCCTCTGGCACATACTGATGGATCAAAGCAATGGCAGCACCTAACATTTTTCCAGTTAAAATTCCCCCGCATGTGCACACCAATGGTGCAGAGTTTGTGGGGAAAAAGCAGACTGTAAGGTGTTTCCATACTTTATACTGTTGTACAGCAGATGCTGCCTGTATGATTGGCTGACTATGATGAATTCCACCTGCCAGCTATGTTATTTGTACTTGACTGCTTGAATTCTATTTTCCTATTTTTTTCTTTTTCCCCTACCCATTTCCTCCCTTTTTAAGCCCCGGGGTGTGCCACGCAAACCCAGTCCCCAAATGTAAACAGTCCTGCTATTTCTGTTTTTTTGTTTGTTTTACATGAGTGCGTGCCATTTAGGTTATGTAAACATTAAGATATTCCCCTCTTCTAGGTGCGGACATGCTCCTCAGTTCATGGAATAACTCAGTACAGCCTCAGACACATCCATTGCTTAGCTCTTCTTAGCAAAGCTTATCTCTGCACCTTAGGGCTGCAATGTGTTTACAACATGCTTTGCACCCCCCCTTTCATGTCTGTTGCTCCTCCTAGTAACACCATCATACTAGAGCACCTACACGGTTAGGTGTAGTTTGGATCGTAGCAGATTTTTGTGATTCAGTAAATTTCCCCTCATTTGCATACCCCACTGCCTTACTCCATAGTTACTGCATTTACACAGGGCCTTTCCCCTTGACAACCACTGTTCCCTGGTATTGTTTTCATTCTGCATGCCATAGACTATGATGGCAAAATGCAGATTTCCCTTAAAATTGAGTTTTTACATTTTATTTTTATTTCTGTCACATTCCCATTTGTGAGCCACTGCCCTATGCTTAAACGGCCGAGATCGGCCAAAAAAATAATTTGATTTTTATTAAAATCAAACAGTTTTCCATGCCAGTGGCCATATATTTGGCCAATGGCATGCCTAAACACTTTAATACATGCTTTTCTGAGACCTGGCATGCCTCTATTTTGTTATTTGCAGAAATGTATTCAGTTAGTAACCGAATATAATTCTACAAATAACACTGTTCTTGCACGGATACCTGGCTGCTTGGTGAATTGCTAATTCACCTGATTTGCATGTTTTTCACCAGCAAATGAGGTAATTAGCATTTTGTAGCCATATCCATGCAGGAACAGTGTAGGCACGCTTGTGCACATCAGTTTGGCTGTTTGATGGATCGCCAGGCAGCCATTATTCTGTGCAGGAATGCCTACACTGTTCCTGCACAGAAATTTCAGCTTTCTGAATTCTGGGGTTAGTGTTCCATCTTTTTATGTTTTAAACGTTTATTTGGGTTGCATGATATGGATTTAATCTCCTGTTTAAAACTCTCCCATCTTTCAAACACAATCTCTGTGTTGTTATTCTGCTGTTATTCTGAAATATTCATAAACAGGTTTAGTCAGCCCTGCCCTTACGTCTTTTTTTTGTAATAAAGCACAGTTTACTTTCCAAGACCTATATGGAGTTGAGTCTCCCAGGCCAAATAGTTTCTCCCTTTTAATTTCACCAAATGTTTTGGGTTTCTAATACCATGACGGGATTGGACCCCATTCCTAAGTCAAAGTATGATTAAAGTTCATGAAATTAGTATTGTTTCAATCTTTGATGTCAGCCAGAAGTGCTCTTCACATCACCCACAATGTGCTCAGTAATGACTCCTTCTGCAATTTGTATGGGGTTTCATGTATTGATAACATATCTAAATATTATGGCAATTCTTTTTTATAAGATAAGTTACTCCTACTACAATTGGAACTGTCTGGGTATCTTTATTCCACATTGCTCTCATTTCTGCCTGCAAATCCTGACATTTTATGATTTTATGTCTCACTGTATGCAAGACACTGTAGTCAATGGGTGTAGTGATTTCAATGATCAATGCTACTTTTGTCTTTTTTCATGGACCACTATATCTGTTTTTCTCACATCTATCTAATGAACTGTTGGTAATGGGTGATCCCATGTGATGTAGACCATCATTTTCTATGATGCTTTGTGGCTCATGTTTCCAGTGTTTTTCAGCCACTTTAATAACATAATGTTTGCACAATCCCCAGGGCAACAGTCTTGCCACATTATTATGCCTTTCAAAATATAGTCTTTTGGCCATTAGTATGTCACAACCAGCATCAAGGTCTGTGACAGTTTCTAATTCTGTTTTACAAAACCTGCATTTGCCTGTTTCTCCCACATGTTCAATGGACTTTGTAAACCAATGTGTATGTAGCCCACTATCTTGGGCTGCCAATATTAACCTTTCTTCTTTTGGTTTGAATTCACTTCTCCTTAACCATCCCTGTGTTCTATCCTGATCAGCATGAGGTTCTTTCAGCAGTTTTCTATACTTGCAACTATATTTATGCATTTTCCACATTTCTTGCCTTCTCATCTGATCCTTCTTCTTATGTTCTTTCTTTTGTTTTTTTGGCACATTCACTTGCTGCCTGATTTTTATCTACTTCTGGTTTGATTTCAGTTCCTGCTTGACACTGATATGCTTCTGTTAGACAAAGCAGGTAAGTCATCTTAGATTTATTCTCCTCATGTTTCAAGACATTCACTATGTTTGGGTCTTGTCAGATCAGCAGATATATGTTCAGACCCACAATTGCAGATCTATACATGCAATCGATTTCAAGGAGGTCCATACCAACTTCGGAATGGGGAATATATAATCTTAGTATGCGCTGATTTTTATACATTATTTGATGAGGACTAATCATTCTTCTTGTTTTCCTATCTAATCTATCCAACATATTTTTGGGCCAGTCAGTCACTCCAAAACTATAAGTTAGGACAGGAAGAGCAATTATAGCTTGAATTTTTTTCCTAGATGTAAACACTGTTTCCAGAATTAATTTGTCTTCTAAAATATTCCTTTTATGTTTTATTTGCATTTGTTCATTTTTATTGTTGATCCTTCATCACTTTTAAAATATTTACACACTTCCTCTTGCTCAAGTTCTTTTATATCACATTATTGTCCCAAACTGATGTTTTCTTGGTGCTGCAGTTTTCCTGCTTTAAAGATTGCCATTACACATTTATCAAGACTAAATGACATTCTTATATCATCTGAAAAAGTGTTGAATACTTGCAGTTGTGTTTTCAGTTCCTCATCTGATGTGCTATACAGTTTTAAATCATTGACAAAGTGAAGATGAGGTCTTTACACTTTGTTGTTTTCTAGGAGCCAAATTATAGCCATGACCTAATCTGTTAAGCAGACAGCTTAATGGGTTAAAGGCAAGGCAAAACGGTGACAGAGAGTCACCCTGGAATATCCAACTTTGAATTTTTTCCCTGGAATTATTGTTTGTCCTTTATCATGGCTTAACTGCAAAGTGGTTTGTCACTGTTTCATGGTCACTGTGATGTAGTTAACCAGTGTAGGGTACATCTTATACATTTTTAAGCACTCTTTTATCCATGAATGTGGGACACTCTCAAATGCTTCTTTGTAGTCAATCCTTGCCTTGCTTAGATTCTTTTTACAGTTCTCCACTATGATTTTAACAACAAATCATCCTTTGCTTCATATGACTTTCTTTTATTGTCCTTTTGTTCTATTGTCTTAATTGAGTATTCTTCTAAATGACTATAAACTCTGTTGGCATCAATTCCAGTGTATAGTTTATACATCGTCAGTAGTAAGTTATTGGTCTATAATTTTTAGGGTAACTTGTTAGTTCACTCTTAAGTAGGAGCATTGTTTTTCCTCTTGTTAGCCAGGTTGGTGTCTGTTCAGGGTGTGCATATAAGTAGTTTTTACTCATGGCTAAATCTTTGTGCAAAGTGTTAATAATTTTAAGCAGAAGTTAGGTACTGCATCTGAGCCTGGAGTTTTCCAATTGGAGGATTTTTTTAACTTTGTATCAATCTCTCTGGCAGTTACTTCATCCCATTTCATATCCTGTAAATTTAAACTTCTTATTCTTTCTTTTACTTCTTCTATCCATTTAGCATCTTTGTTATGTTCCACTAGATCTTCATAACATAAATACTTCTCCAAAATATATCTATTTTTTTGTGTGTTTTTTCAATTCCTTTTACCTTGTTTTCCAATTCTCTATAAACCTTTTTTGGGTCATCAATAAATTGCTTATTTTGTACTTTTCCTTTATATTTATCTGTGTATTCTATGTTTTTTCTGATTGTGCTGATATTTTAGTTTATTATTTGCAATAGTGCATGATAAATCCCGATCCGTTATAACACTGCAAATTACTTTTATCACGTCTGTCTTTCTGAGTATTTTTGTTGATCTGTTCCCTCTTCTATACTCTTCTAACAGTGACACTTCTTGTCTTAATTGCTTTATAGTTTTCTCTATTCTATGCTTCCATGATGGTATTCGATTTCTCCCCTTCCTTTCCCTTACTACCGTGTGTTTATATGGTAGAATTTTATCTGTTATTGTTTTAGCTGCACAGGAATATATTCAGTTTACTCATGTTATATTGCATGGATCTCTACGGACAGTCCTAACTACTGTGTTCATTTGTTTTATCAGACTTCTGACTTTTTGGGTTTTATTGACCTTCCTCAGTCTATTTATTTCATTAATCTTAATATGTCTATCTATCTCTATTAAATCAAGCAACTCCTTTCTTAGCTCATTTTCTTCCAAACTGAGGGCACATTTTTTGTTCTTCATTTCCTGTGATCATTCTATAGAAAGCTCCATAAATCTTCCTGTGGCACATTGTCTTCAGTTTCATCTTTTGGCATTCATTGCTCTGTCATATGTGAACTCACTGGCCTATCACTCCTCAACATTGACTGCATCAGTGTCACCGCAGTCTCCTTGTTCCTTCCTTTGCTGTCCAGCTTCAAATGAACATTTATACTGGTTTCCTGTGGAAGGCTCCAGACTATCTTCATATGGCAACTGACCAGTTGCTTCTCGTTCCACTGGTTTCTCCTTAATTTGGATGTCCATTGATTTATCCTGCTGTGGTGCTTCCTGAGTTAGACTTTCTACACTGAATCATTCACATCGTGGACACTCCATAACCTTAGTTTCTATTTCTTTAACTTCTCCATTACTAATCTTCTTTTATACTTTTCCTCTTTGACTTCTTATTTTTTGTATTGTAAAGTTTTCCATGTCTGGATTCCTTTGGCTATATTTCTCTGCACATATCTTTGGTGCTGCTCTTTTTATATTGATTAGTTTTGCTTTTTCCTCTGCATAAATATTACACCATATTAAATCTCTTTTTCTTTCTCATGGCCATATTTCTTCTTCAGATGTCTCCTGATCTTCCGTTTTCTCCTTACTTTGGGGACTGACTCCACCATGCTGTTGTGTAATCTGTGTTAGACCTTCTGCACCAAATCCTTCACACAGCAGGCACTCCATAACTTCAAATTCTATTTTTTAACTTCTACTTTACTAACCTTCTTTTCTACATTTCCTCTTTCTGATATGATTTTTTAATGTGAAAATTTTCATATTGGGATGCCTTTGCTTGTATTTCTCTTCAAATATCTTTGAGGATGCCTTTTTTGTATTGATTAATTTGGCTTTCGACTTTGCATAAATATTGCACCATATCAAATTCTTTCCCATGCCTAAATTTCTTTTTATATTTTTCAAAAATCTCTAGGTTTTGTTGTTTATAATTTTGCACTTCCTCAGATGATTCTTTTTCCAAACAGATGGTCAATGTAATGTTTTTTCAGAAATCTGTTGTATTAATGAACACAAATTTTTATTTGAGGCTTCTGCCAATTTTTCTTGTGGAAGTATTTTTCTTTCATCTAATTTCCCTCTTAATCTTTTTTGTATATCTTGTGTCTGGGAATTCTGGGCTTTCTACATAATAGTAACAATACACAATTTCTTTCTTATCTTCAATAGTCCACTCTATCATCTTTATGGCTCTTCTTTGTCCTGGCAGTTTTTGTGATTTTTTGTGGACTGTTACTTACTTCTACAAAAGTGTGTGTGTGGGGATCATCATAGTTCTGTAAGTGGGGGGGGGGGTCATCATAGTTCTGTAAGTATGATTTGATGATTTAAAATAGCACTATTCTACTAGCAATGCCATCTGGGAGAATCACTCAAGCCCCATATATCTGATAGCCTAAATTCCTTGAAAATATGAAATTTATCACTTAAAACTGGCAGTTAAAAATACACCAGAATCTCCATGTACTACCAGCTACATATAACATCCTTTAAACCACAGCTTAAAAAAACACATACTCAACTTACATCTCCTTGCTACAGGTAAAAACCCCATACTTTCTCCTATTTTTTTTTCCTGTGAACTAAAATCTGCTTCCTGTCTTAAAGTGAAATCAAAACTATTTTGAATGACTTATTGCTGACAGAAATGCATTATTACAATTAACATCTCGTGTTGCATTATTACATGTTGTATTATTACAAACTATTTCTTCATTCAATAGGTTTCATGAATCTAAAAGTGAAGTCTGCACACTGATATCCATTGCTGTTATTTTTATAACTCATTAATACCTATGTGGTGTGGAATGTCACACGTGTAGCAACGTATACACATCTCCCATTATTTATTTAAGATTTGTTTACCAGGAAAGTCTGACAGGGGCAGAGTCCATGTTCAGTGGAGGCCAAGGGAGAAATGTTCCTGACACATGTCTTTGAAATGTAGGAGGAAACCAGACCACTCAGAGGAAACCCATGAAAACACAGGTGAACATACAGACTCCACACAGAAGGCACCCCAGCTGAGAATTGAGCTGCTGTAAGGTGACAGTGCTAATGACTGCACCACTGTGCTGCCCATTTTAGACCATTTTCTGGAAAAAGAAACTTAAAAGCATAAGATAAACCAATGGAGATATTTTGTGAACAATAAAAGGTATTCAAACAGTACAAATAGCAATGCTTTCAGTAAGAAGTATTCTTTACAGTGATAATAATCAATTCATTCATAGTCTTTCCATAGACATTATGCCAAGGATTTATTAAAGCATACATGGTCACTTTTGATGGTGTTCACATCACAGTGCAACATGCACACAGCTGCGGCAAAATTTGAATTCAGTATAGCATGCAAATCAACCAGGCAAATAGGCTGGAACAATTAACAATGGAGAAAGCAACTGTGTAGACTCCTTGCTGGTGTTCCTTGTGTATTCAAAAACTTTTCTAATACAGCCACAGAACAAGTCTACACGACATACCTCTCACCCTCTTAGAACAAGAATTCTGGACAAAGCCAAGAATAATGTGGAGACAAAGGGCCAGAAATAGAATCCCTTTTTAAATATTGCTCTTACAAACTTAGAAAACTGATAGGACAAGAGGTTTGCAGCAGCAGCAGTTAACAACTCTTCGTACCGCTCAACCTCCCATACAATACCTCTCAGCCTCTTAGCAAAAGAAATCTGGATACATTTTAAATATTGCACTTATTAAGTTAGAAATTTGCTAGAATAAAAGGATTTATGTTAGAATGCATTTTCTGAAGGTTATGAAGTCTGAAACTCAAATGTCAAGTCATTATTTAGGGACTTTAATCCTTAGATCATTCCAGTGACCTCTCCAAAAAAAAAAAAATATATGAGGCAAAAACTGGACATTCTGCAAAAATCTGTACAGTGGAGAGGTATGCTGGATCAAAGGCTCAAAATAGGATTAAATGTAATAACCTCCATTCTGTGTTTAACAAATATTCATCTCCCCTTTAGTTTCCCTAGCTAAATGGTTGCCTTTTCATGTACAGTCAGGGTTGTCAGCATGGTGAAAATACAAATGAGGTCTAAACTCATTAGAACTGCTGAATCCCAAAAAGTCGGATCTGTGTAGGATGTTCACATTGTGTAGGCACTCCCTCAGTGTTTATGTTTATGGGATGGAAACTGCGATTGTTGACACCATCAGGTCGGTGTGTCGGGTTACAGTTACAAAGTGTTGCATGTAGGTCTGTGAAGGGTGGAAATGCAAGTAAGCAGTGCACAATTCATAGGTTCTGTTTCATTAACATCCAACCTCCTCTTCATTTGTTTGCAGCTTGTGTTTTCTCTGTCATGTTTTTAAAAAGAGAGAAATAGTTAAAATGAGGAAAAGCACTGAGCCGACTTTGAGTCAAGTGATTTATCTTTGTTTTCTTTCCAGGACCTATAAACGAGAGAGGAAGTATACTCCAGATCTTGGGATGTCCATCGACAATTCTGATATCTTGACAGGACTGAATCTTTTAGGAACTCTTGGTTGTATATAGGTAAGAAGAAAAGACAACCTGTGTCAAAGCAGACAATTAGCAAAATGGTTCTCTCATGCTATTACCTTTTGCTTTTTGGAAAGAGTTGGATTTTAGAAGTAGTTACTTGGTCCTTATGCATACCTTTTATAGAGCACTGCAAACTAGATTCAGTGTCCATAGGACAGGCTCTGTTAGGGCCATTCTCCATGGGCTGCTAGTCCCTCATCCGTTCTCCCTCCTACAAGTCATACCTAAGGCTACTGCAGCAGTGATCAATATGATAAGCATAGTAGATGAACATAGTACAGTTGTGTGAGTAAAGTTACCATAGTAGATGTTCACATGATCATTGCTGTAGTAGCCACTCCCTCCACCCCCCCCATTTTTATTTCTTTAGCAGGGTAGGGGCTTACCTTTATTTTTCTAGCACTGACATTTTCAGGGCTCTAGCCTCCCTCTCTGTTGGCATAAAAGTGTTTGAAGGTGAAGGTTTAATGCCTAAACTTTTCTTTAGCTCGTCTCAAGTTGATTAACTGTTTGGGTTCATGCAATGTGCCCTTGAAGCTTTGGAAGCTGGCTGGCTGTTATATCCTTAGTAGGACATAACCTAAGTTAAGGACATGGTGGCAGTGGTCCTTCGAACATCTACTGTTGTGATAAGTTTACTTTCACAACTGTAGTTTTTGGGCACCTGGTATAGTTTTTGGTGCTCCATTAATTAGTGATACTCTTAAAACTAGGTTAGCTTAAGTCTCTGACAGTCCCACATTTTATTGCTTTGTTCCATGATAGCAGGAACTGCACACTATGCCATCTGCTTCAAAGAAGTTCTTGTAAGGGGTCATGCATTTCCCCTTCACTAAGGACATTGCCAACAGGCAGAGAAAGCAGGGTTCTTGATTGTTTTGGGAGGCATATATTTCAGTCCCAGTGGGTGTCTTGTCATAAATTAACAGACCCATATGGGTACAATACAAGATGTTTTGAAGCAGATTGCTTATTTGCTTAAATGTACTGCAGATATCTCCATAAGAGAAGATTTCAAAATGGACACAAACTGCAGATAAAGAATGGAAGTAATGTTCTATGTTGTTAAATGTGGTTACAGTGTCATTGTATCTTTTTTTTAACTGATTACTGTGGTGCAAGCTATTAGTAGACGTACATGGTTAAGAACCAAACATTTTCCTTGTGATGTAAAACCAAGGTTTCTAATTTGGTCCTAGCAATATCGTGGTGTTTTCTTTTTACTCCTCTTATTTTTATTTTTTTTTGCAAAGTTCTGCCACAGCTAGAAGGAAAAGTTAAAAAAGTGTATAATACTAAACAAAGTTCCACCCTCCCCCATTTCCTGAATATAATAGGAATTACCTTGAAAAATCGGGGCTTTTTACAGAAGACAAGATACACTTTGTAAAGGTCATGGAGGCATGGGATGAAGTAGCAGTACAATGCTTCCTCTCAGTAAGGCAAGAGCTTTCTCCTTGCAGTTATCTAATATCACTTGTGTCCTGTCCAGTCTCATGCAGCATTATAGTAGGCAGTGGTTTCCTTTTTGTAAACCAGTTTCTTCTGATGACATCAGGCTAGTGATTTAAAGACATAATGCCAGGGGAGTAAATCATCAGAGTTTTGCATCAAACCAGTAGTAAGACCTATACTTTGGAGGGACAGATTTGTCTCCTAGCAACTGTGGTGTCTTTGGAATAGGCTGACAATTCATGTGAAGCAGAGCACCTCTATGGCACTGTTCAAAAGGAACCTAGATGAGTGAATGGGGGCACCGTAAATTCATACTGGGAATAGCGCCTGCAACCCTGCTGGACATGGGCAGTTGTTACTAAATACAATCCTGGGTATTGACTAGAGTATCTAGGTATTACATTGGAATGAAAAGACTAGGCTTGAAATTACTTCCGAGTTGATAGCCTAGTAACCTCCTGTGATCCTGTGTGATCTATGACATACACTGTAGAAGATGTCAGTACTCATGTGATATGTCGACATAGGCCTGGATTTTAACTCTCAGTCCAATGCACTTTCAGAAAAACAGGATGGGTGTCTTATCCGTTTTTGCCACACAGGTTTGCAGCAAAGAACTGAAGTCATTCATCAGATGACCAACTGCAATAGAATGTACACTGATATCAAGCTTTATGCTACCAAAGGGAGGATAGCATAACGGTTAAGATATTTGCCTAATAGACACAATATGCAGGGATTGATTTTCACATGGGTTAATTGGCTAGTCTTAAATCTGTAAACCTTTTTCTTATATTTGGACATAGCACACTTAGTGATCACACAACCTTTTATGATTATTACTTGCAAATATACAGCTCTGTCTTTCTGTGTTTCCTGGTCATTCATCAGTTATCTGATCAGTACTCTGAGACATGCAGTTTGTAAGCCATGCTATATCATTACCCTTAAAATGTGTGAGGATATTATGTCAATAATATGATATGCATTTGCAAACAACTGAAGGGCAGGTTGGATGGCACAAACAAGCATAGACTGTGCTTTTAGGGAAGGAGCGAAGGTGAGTTACTGTTATGGCACAAACAAGGATATGTTGCTCTTGTTACTCTCCTTGTTTTGCATCCTGCCTGTCGATTGATCTTGTGATGGTTGTGAAGTCAGAGACTGCAATGTGTATCATTACTTTCTAACTTCTTTCATCAACAATTTTCCACTACAAATGTACGGTGCTCATCATAAGTTATCATGCCATCATATTCATATCTTAGGATTGTATGACAGCACCATAGTCAAACCTCATCAGAACACTAATTCAGAATAATGCTCTTTTTTGCATGTACCTCTACAGACACACGCAGTCTGGAGACAGCACAGTGCTTTCTCAATAAGATAACACAGGGCCTACAAACCACAGCATGTTGTATGTGGATAGATTTAAAGCCATGTCACTATCATCTCTCTGTTATAGAATAAGGTCATGTCTGCTTGGCCTCCAGGCCAGTGTCTGACTATGCCTTGGTGGGATGATCACATATCCAGACATCTGATATATCCAGACTGCTGATGACATCAGCAGTGTCCTTTGAGAATATGGAAATAACATGTTGTGGCAAAAGGCTCTCTGTAATGTCAAACAAGAGCACACACAGTTGACTGCAGTGAGAATAGAACCCCTACCTATGTATGCAGACTACAGAACACAGTACATAACACAAGCATCACAGAACAAGTATGACTTTTTTAAGACTGCAGCTGAAAGTACAGTTATGTAAAAATCTTACCATAATGGTAGATGTCCTTGCCTTCACTGCAGTGCTATTTCTAAATATATGGGATTCACTGCTGCAGAAGTCCAACTTCCGGCCAGTCTTCCAAAGTCTTCTGAATTTAAAAGATATGCCGAACATCACCATGCACTCCCTGCATAAAGTAGGGCATAAAGATGATGCTCAGGCCTACCAAAATCAGAACTGATTGCCTTAGGAGGAACATCAGTCCAAGAAACCCAAGAGATAACCTGTACATCCAGGAAGGTAAAGAACTAGGGGGATGAATACTGTAGCAGTGAAGGCAAGGGCATCTACTATTATGGTAAGATTTTACACAACTCTACTATGTCCTTACATTCACTGCTGCAGTATTCTTAAATATATGGGAGAGAGCCAAAGCTCAAGAGGAAACTTAAGAGGAGAAAGTGGTAAAGAGCCCCTTAAAAAATGAAGAACTGAACTAGCAAAACCAGCCCTAGCTCTAGAGATACCACCCAAGTTGTAGTGCTTGGTAAAGGTTGTGATAATATGGGCAAGTGTCATAAAATGAGTAACAAAAGGAAATAGCCTTAGAAATCCAAGAATAAATAGTTTGCTTGGATACAGCAAGTCCCAAACATCTAAGATGAAAAGAAGCATATAACTGATCAGATTTTCTAATAGCCTTGGTCATATCCAAATAAACCCTAAGTTGCCTATGCATATCCAAAGTATCCAAAGTATCGGGCACCCTCTCACTGTCAGTTTACAGAGAAGGGAAAAAAATAATCAGATTAATAGACTGATTAAGTGATAGCTCATTAACCACCTTTGGCATAAAAGAAGGGTTAGTGCGCAAGAACACTCTGTCCTCATGAAAAATCAAAAAGAAAGGACAAGCCATAATGGCCTGCAACTCAGACACCCATCTGGCAGAAGTAAAAGCTAATGAAAGAACATTATCCAAGGAACAATGTTGCAAGTAAGCTGAAGTAGCAGGTTCAAAAGTAACCTGACTTAACTTCTCCAAAACAAAATTAAGATCCCAAGAAGGAGGAACAGGCTTCCTGGGAGGTCTAATATTAATGACACCTTTAAGAAATTCTTTCATTTTAAATCTAGCAGCTGAAGGAGGAGAGAAAGGCAGACAAGCAGAGGTTGCTGGTAGATGGGCCTTAGTAAAAGAATAGGCCAAACCAGCAACAAGCAACTCACACAAAGTTGAGAGAACCAAAGGAGCATCCAAAGTGAGTTGGTCCAGGTTAGGAGAGAGAAATCAAAAAGAAAACCTCTTCCATTTGGATAAGTAGGACTTCCTAATCATAGGTTTCCATGTCCTCAGATAAAAAGGTGTCTATGAGGAATCAAAATCCCATCACCCACAGTGACAGTTCAAGTATGGACAGGTGGGGCTGGATAACAGATCCCTTGTCTTGTGTAATTAGATCCACCCTGTGAGGTAACTTGTGATGATTGCCCCTGGCTAGATGCAGACGTAGAGGGAACCAGTGCTGTTGCGGCCAAAAGGGAGTCACAATATTTTTGGAGTATCCTGTTGAATTTTGAAGAGGACTTTCGGAATAAGAGGAAGGGGAGGGAATGGATAAAGAAACAACCCCTTCCAAAATTCCTGTATTCAAACTGGAGAGACAGCCTTACAGAACTATCTTCAAGTTATAGAGTTGAGTATATTTTCTGTGTTATTCTGTATTATAGAGCTAAATTGTCTGCTTGATATCTGTGTCTTACTGCTCTGCAAATCTATAAAAAACAGTATATATATTTTTTATAATTTGCACATTCCTTACATCTGTGTTGAAACTGGTTCCCCACCCCCTCATTTCCTGCCTTGTCTTTCAGCTGATATAATTTAGCTAGTGCTGTGTCTCCTTTTAATTAACAACCTGTATTCAAACTGGAGAGACAGCCTTACAGAACTATCTTCAAGTTATAGAGCTGAGTATATTTTCTGTGTTATTCTGTATTATAGAGCTAAATTGTCTGCTTGATATCTGTGTCTTACTGCTCTGCAAATCTATAGAAAACAGTATATATATTTTTATAATTTGCACATTCCTTACATCTGTGTTGAAACTGGTCACACCCCCTCATTTCCTGCCTTGTCTTTCAGCTAATATAATTTAGCTAGTGCTGTGTCTCCTTTTAATTAACAACCTGTATTCAAACTGGAGAGACAGCCTTACAGAACTCTCTTCAAGTTATAGAGCTGAGTATATTTTCTGTGTTATTCTGTATTATAGAGCTAAATTGTCTGCTTGATATCTGTGTCTTACTGCTCTGCAAATCTATAGAAAACAGTATATATTTTTTTATAATTTGCACATTCCTTACATCTGTGTTGAAACTGGTCCCCCACCCTCCACCCCCCTCATTTCCTGCCTTGTCTTTCAGCTAATATAATTTAGCTAGTGCTGTGTCTCCTTTTAATTAACAACCTGTATTCAAACTGGAGAGACAGCCTTACAGAACTATCTTCAAGTTATAGAGCTGAGTATATTTTCTGTGTTATTCTGTATTATACAGCTAAATTGTCTGCTTGATATCTGTGTCTTACTGCTCTGCAAATCTATAGAAAACAGTATATATATTTTTTATAATTTGCACATTCCTTACATCTGTGTTGAAACTGGTCCCCCCCCTCCCTATTCTTGGTTGTAGTTTAAATTTGGTGGCTTTTGCAGTGCCCGCCCCACTGTAGATTTGATCTAAGACACTCCCCCAGGACATCTCTTTACCGCATTCTACCTAATAAATCCTTTCTGCACTTGCTTTTAGTCCTTTTTAATTTAATTACATTTTTTCAAACTGTCTGTGGACTAATATTGCTACATATTCAAGTGTGCCAGCTTGCACTGCATGAGAATTGTATTTACTACTGCTTTTGCTACTTTTCTAAGAAAAAAAAAAATCTTCTGCTTTTACTGTACTTGTGTTTCTTCCTACTTTATTTTGCTTTTGCGTCATCTTAAACGTTCTCAATTGTATTTATTACTGCTTGGTGTAACTCATTCTAAGCCTTTTAGTTTAAACACTTGGGCTTCAGACCAGTTGTTTTACATTGAGAGGGTTTGTGGTCTGCACTGTAGTGGCAGAACAGGTAGCTTACATCCCTCTAAGTTGGGAACTGCTGATTGAGAGCTCAATGTCTGTTATTCTAAAAGTATATTCTGGTTTAAGCACTTGGGCTTTCAGGCCAGTTATTTTACATTAAGAGGGTTTCATGGTCTGCACTCTTGTGGGAGGAGAGGCTGGACTCTTCCCTTCTGAGCTGGGAATTTCTGGTTGAAGGCTTATAGTGCATGCATATCTGAATTTCTTCTTACTGAAATTGGTACACCTTGTTTGCTGTAGCATAGACTAGATCCAGGCCTGCTGAATCTAGCTTTGTTTGTATGACTTGAGCACTAATCCAGGCATTATTTAAAGTATTCAGTTGTATTTATTAATGCTTGGTAGTAACTTGGTTAAAGTGTAGCTATCACTCTAAGTCTTTTGGATTAAGCACTTGGGCTTCAGACCAGTTGTTCTACATTAGGAAGGTTTGTGGCATGCACTGTGGTGGCAGGACAGGTAGCTTTCATCCTTCTAAGTTGGGAACTGCTGATTGAGAGCTCAGTGTCTGTTATTCTTAAAGTGTATTAGCTCTGATTTAAGCACTTGGGCTTCAGGCCAGTTATTTTACATTAAGAAGGTTCGTGGTCTGCACTCTTGTGGGAGGAGAGGCTGGACTCTGCCCTTCTGAGCTGGGAATTTCTGGTTAAAGGTTTATAGTGCCTGAATATTTGAACTGTATCTTACTGAAATTGGTACACCTTGTTTGCTGTAGCATAGACTAGATCCAGGCCTGCTGAATATAGCTTTGTTTGTATGCTTGTTATTTCCCTGGAACGCTAATTCCACCTAAAACGCTGCTTCTCAGCGCTTCTGTGGATCCCTAGTGATATCTGCATTGCTTACTGTACTTATTTCCTTGCTTCGCTTGAAAGAAAGTTACTGTTTGTCGTTTTTGCATTTAAGTTACCTGTAACACATTGCACTTGTTACCTGGCACTTGCTCACTAAAGCAATTATAAGTCAGCACTAAAAATTAAAAACACTACACCCTCGCTCCCCATTGGCCCTTGTTTTCAATTATAAAGGAATTCCCAATATTATTCTAGCATGTCCAAAGGTCAGTTGTCAATCTCCTCTCCGGTCCAGCTGGTGAATATGGGAATCTTGAGGCAATTTTACAACTGCCTCATGTACACAGACAACCCTCTCCTCCTCTCAACAAATTCCAACACATGTTAGAGATGCAACCATATAGCCAAACTGGAGGCTAAGCTCTCTCAACTCAGTACTGGCATAACCAGTCAGGAGGAGAAGGAAACCACACTCACTACAATTCCAGTCTCACATAGACCTACCACGACAGCAAACCAAACACATAATCACACAAAACATACTGGAGGCTCTAAATAAAGATCTGCCTAAGCAGCAGAGACCTCCAAAGCAGACACCCAAGCAACCGCTACCCCAAAACAAAACACATGCAACACATATCTCACAAAGCCAGTGTGCTGAACAGTCACAGCCCTTAAGGCTAAACAACACACCTGATACACTTGTAATAGGTGACTCTATTGTCAGGCACACTGACGTCCCACTCACCAGGCTGAACAAGGAGAAGGTCACGGTGAGCAGCCTGTCTGGCGCTAGGATCCGCCACATAACACAAGCACTCAGGTCACTCCAAGGCAAGTACAAATATGACTCAGTCATTGTCCATGCTGGTGTGAATGACCTGAGACGTACCTCCCTGGACTACATGAAAAGAGACATAGAGGAGCTCTCTGAGCATGTAGCCCAGGCTGGTATGACCCTGACCTTGAGTAGCATCTTACCCTCACCAAGAATGATGCCACAATATGAGGACAAGATGATCAATTTCAACAATTGGCTTAAGTATTGGTGTCATTCAAAGGGGATCCAATGCCTGTCAGCGTGGGATGATATGCACGACAAGCCACGATGCTTTGCTAGGGACGGCTTGCACCTGTCACCCCTGGGCTTTCTGATATTGGCAAAGGCTCTTGCTACCCCCATAGTGCCTTTTTTAGGCAAGGCTCAAAAGACAAACCCACCTCCATAGGTATCACAAGGGATAAGAAACTAAGAGTAATGCTACTCAACGCTAGAAGTCTAAACCTCAAGATGCACGCACTTGAAACTCTCCTTAGCATGGAGAACATCGATATCTGTGCAGTAACAGAAACCTGGTTCAGGACGCCCGAGAGCACCCCAGCACTACCAGGTTGTACCTCATACCATGCTTTTCGGCCCCAAAACTTGGACCGAACCACAAAAGGAGGGGGAGTATCGATATTCATCAAAGATACCCACACCTCCAGGTTGGTGGCAAAGCACGAAGCATCAGAGACTATCCATGTGCAACTAACAGTGGGTAAAACTGCCTTCCAGTTTATAGCCTGCTAAAGACCACCCTCCCAAACCCAGGAACCCCACTCGGCCTTCCTGAGAACACTGGAAAATATGAAGGTCTCTCCGAACACCATTATATTGGGTGACTTCAACTACCCAAACATAGATTGGGAGCATTACTCTAGCTCCAACACCCTTGCCCAAAGGTTCCTAGAATTCATAAACTCAAATGCTATGGAACAACTTGTTACCACTCCCACAAGAGGGGAAAACATACTGGACCTGATCATCACCAACATGGGGACTCTATGCTCCAGACCAGAAGTGTATCCCTCACTGGTAAGATCAGACCATAAACTGATCTCACTGGATATTCACATCCCGACCCCACCCCCTGCCCAGAAAACCACAGTGAAAAACTTCTCTAAAGCAAATTTCACACTCCTCAAAACTGAGGTGGAATCCTTCAAAGCCCCCGGGCCTGTGGAAAATATGGCCCAGACTGCAGAATCCTTTATAAATGCATTCTATGAACACCTTCAGGAATGCATGGATCATGCAATCCCAAATAAAACCAAGACCCAATCCTCCAAAGGCAGACGACCTGTCTGGTGGACCCCAGCCATAAACAAACTATACAATAGAAGGAGGAAGCTACTACATGATAGAGCAAAATCCCAAAAAGGGAAGGCATCTCTGATCAGTATTAGCAAAAAACTAAGGGCACTCATAAAATCATCAAAGGCCAGCTTTGAGAGAAAAATTGCACAGGACACTAAATATAATCACAAGGCTTTCTTTAGTTATGTTAGGAACCTGGGTGGGAATTCACAGATATGCTCAGAATTAGTCCAAAATGACAAAAAATACACTGATCCCACAGACATTACCAACATCCTAGCTGACAGGTTCAGCGCAAACTTCTCCCCCCCCCCACCAAAAGGGCAAATATCTATCCCAGCAGAGTGTTGCCCCCCCCCGACATCTCAGATGCTCAGGTGGGAGCCGCCCTCTCCAAAGCAAAAAACACAGCATCAATGGGACCAAACGGTGTCCCAGGCTGCATCCTACATGAACTCCAAGAAGAGCTAAACCCAAACATAAAACTACTGTTCAATCTCAGCCTTACTACAGGATATGTACCCAAAGAGTGGCGTACAGCAACAGTGGTCCCTCTCCACAATAGTGGTGCCTCAACAGACCCTGGAAACTATCGCCCCATAAGCCTGACTAGCTTGGTCTGCAAAGCTATGGAAAGGATCATTATGGACCTCATAAATAAAGATATTGGGGACCTACAGACACTGGATCCTACCCAGTTTGGCTTTGTTAAGGGCAGATCCTGCCTCTTAAACCTGGTTGACTTCTTTGAAACAGTCACCAAGGCCATTGACAAAGGGAAGGTGGTCCACACAGCCTATCTGGACCTCGCAAAAGCCCCACTCGGGCATTATAGATAAGCTCACCAGCTTAAATATAAACCCCTATGTCACTAGATGGGTTGCAAACTGGCTCAAGGACAGAACCTACATGGTTAGAATTGCTGGAGCCATATCAGACTCCAAACCAGTTACAAGTGGCGTCCCACAAGGCTCAGTCCTGGGACCTCTCTTGTTTGGTATATATTTCTCGGAGTACAGGCCAACACGGAAGGACTGTGGCTGACCAAGTTCGCAGATGACTGCAAACTGGGTGCCATAATCGACTCTCCAGCCGACACAAGCATCCTCCAAAAGGGCCTCATAGAAACAGACAACTGGTGCCAGAGCCATGGCCTCAAGCTAAATGCCAAAAAGTGTATAGTCATCCCCTTTGGCAAAAACAAAGTGCCCACAAATTACCACATAGGTGGTAATCCATTAAGTACAGAAGAAGTCATTAGGGACCTGGGGACCCAAGTTGATAGCAATCTCTCATTTGACAACCACGTGGCCAAAGTGGTTAGAAAAACATTTTATATAGCCCACCTAATCATGAAGGGATTCACATCTAGATTAGGGGAGGTCATCGTGCCTCTTTACTCATCCCTCATCAGGCCCATAATCGAGTACAATGCCCCTTTTGGGATGTACCTTACCAAACACCTGCAGCAACTGAAATACCCCAAAAGTACCTCACCAAGAGGATCAAAGGGCTCAAACAGATGCCATATGCTGCCCGGTTAAAGAAACTCCAGCTCTACTCAGTGGCATACCAACTGCTCAGAGGTGACCTGTGCCTGACGTATAAGGCCATGTCAAACCCGGAATTAAGGGACATGCTGCACCTCAAAAAATCCAAATCCCATCAAGCTACACGCTCGAGAGACTTGAACCTCAGCACTGAAATAAATAGGACATACTGGAGGGACAGATTCATAACCCAGAGGCTCCCTTCACTATGGAATAAAATCCCAGTCCAGGTTAGGCAGAGTCCCTCATTGACTCTCTTCAAGAGGAATCTTGATGAGTGGATGGGAGATCATAGGTTTACCCTGGGTATCACTTCTGCGTCACTGTTAGACAGAGGCACAGTATACTAACCTCGAAAAAGGGCATAGCAAAATTAATTTAAAATGGGTGGCGAAAGCCAAACATACTCTGGCTAGGCTTATAAATGCCCTAGGGCAGATAGTCTAGTATGAACCTATGAACCTATGAACCTATAAGAATGAAAGGGCATCCACCTTCTATACCAGAGTACCTGGGACTCTGGCACAAAACAGAGGAAGTTGTCTGTTCAGAAGGGAGGCAAAAAGATCAACTTGAGGAGTTCCCCATGGGTGGGTAATGTCCAGAAACATGTCTCTGTGAAGCATCCATTTGTGAGACTGAGTTAAGGACCTGCTCAGATTGTCTGTCACAATGTTCTGACCAGAAGAGATATAAACTTCCTGAAGAGTCACTTGACACTTGACAGCAAGATTCCATACCAGAAGTGCCAACCAGCACAGATAAGATCTCATTCCTCCCTGCTTGTTGATATATCACATCACTGTGGTATTGTCTGTTAACATTTTGAGAGGTCCTGGAGGAAAAAAAGAGACTGAAAGGCCTGAAGAGCAAGCAGAAGGGCTCTCATTTTTTTGACACTGACATGCTCCTTCTTCTAATGAGATGACCACACCCCCTGTACCTTTAGGGAGCCAAAAGTAATCTCCCATTCCATGCCTGAAGTGTCTGTGAACAATTCCTGAAAGGGAAGAGAGGGATGAAAAGGAATCCCTGTATTCAGCAGCAGCTGCTAAATCCACCAGAGATGTTCCTGTCTGAAACAAGGAAGAAGAGTAACTATAAATTCTGGAGAACGAGCATGTTGAAGCCACACTGACTTCAGAAACCACTGAAACATCTTGACATGAATTTTGGCCAGAAGGAGCATTGGGATAGTGGATGCCATGTAACCCATAACTTGCAGAAACTCCCTGGCAGTAATGGAAGCCAGAGGAAGAAGATTGTGACAGAAAGAAATAAGAGTTAAGGCCTTTGGAGGAGGCAGGGATACAAGCATTGACACTGTCTGAACACTGCAACCCTGAAAAACATGATCCCAAGAAGGTGTCAGAGAAAACTTTTTGAAATTTATAGTGAACCCCAGACTGTGAAGAAGGGATGCTGTAAAGTGAAGATTTTGCAAAAGGGTCTTTGGAGAGGACACCTGAATCAATATAAGGAAATATTTGGATCCCTTGAAGTATGCAGAAAATAATCACAGGAATAAGGCATTTGGTGAACACCCTAGGGGCAGTAGAAAGGCCAAAGGGCAAAACAGAGAACTGAAGATGCAAGGAAGCAACAGAAAAACACAAAAGCTTCCTGAAAAGAGGATGGATTGGAATATGGAGATAAGCATCCTTGAGATCCAGAGAAACCAAATAGGCCTGATAGAGCAAGAGAGGAAACAGAATCAGAAGAGATAACATCTGAAAGGAAGGTACCTTTGGAAAAGTGTTTAGATGAGACAGGTAGAGACTAGGTCTCTGTAGATCAGAGTGCAAGTGATGTGTGTGCTATATCTTTAAGAAGCATGTCAAGGCTATATGTACATTTGTAAATTCCAGACACGTGCAATCCCTACTACCATTTTGAAAGAGCAGCCAGAGAGAGAGCATGTATGTTAGTTTGTATATAAGTTACTTAAGTTAAAGTCAGTAGAACTTCTATAGTGATGTGTTTGTATAAAATAAAGCTGCTTGAACAGAACCCACAAAGACACTTCTATGGTGTCCTAGATAGGAGAGTGACATGGTGTTAGAACCGGGACTGCAGAGAATAATATTCAGAGCCATGAGATGCAGAGACAACAGTGAAGGTAAAATGGAGAGAAAAGAGCACAAAAAAGCCAGAAAAGAATCAATGGTAATGAGAAATAGTGCAAACTGCTTATTCCATAAAAAAGATAAAAAGGGGCATTACAAGAGTACAATCCATATTATTAAGCAAGTGGAAGGCACAAAGAGTTTAATGAAAATAAATGTTTAAAATAAAGATATTTGATGAAATGATTAACAGTAATGCAAAATGAGTATGTTTAAAGCAAAAATGAGTATGTTTAAGGCAAGACAAGTGTGACTAAGGCAAAACTGTGCATGTTTAGAGTAAAACAAGCACAAAAAAGTACATTAGGCAAGAAAAGGGCTTAAACGAGCACAATGAATATAATAAGGGAAACAAGGGCACATTAAGGAAGAAATAGACCAAGGCAACTGCATGTGTTTTGACAAAGTGCTGTATTTTGGCATAACTATCCCTCGGATTCACAAATCCTCCATGTAAGACTTAATAAGTCTTACTTGGAGGCTGCAGTTGAACGGTATGACGTCAGCGTGCCATGAATATGCATGCGGGCATGCTGACTCAACCGTACGTCCTACACGGACCGTGTAAGAAAGCAGGGGGCGTGTCCGACTGCCGAGCAGTCCAAATGTACACGCCCCTGCAAGTGTTAAAAAATAAAGCAAATAAACAAGAGTGAGTCCACTTAAATGTCCCTGCACCCAACACCTCACTGCCTGATAATGTAAACCCCCATCACACATCTAAAACGCATAACCATAAATTTGTTTTAAATACCCAAAATAGCTGCCAGTATGTGCGCATGTGTGCATGTGTGTGCCCATTGCTTAGCTACAATCAGCAATTCTCACATGGAAGAGCATAAGAAAGAATGTTTATGCAAATCACACGAAATAGCAATAGTGTAATGGTAGAGCGTTTGCATAAAAAAGAGGGGTTCACAGTTCGAGTCCCACCAGTCCCTTTCATATTTATTTTTTAAATCAGTATATGGAATAATACCCAACATATATGTTTAAACATAACTAAAAAGCAGGGAAATGGCCAATATATCAGTGAATAAAATAAATATCCTAAAGGATCCCAATATAAAATTGGCCGCAGTTAAGCAGCGCTTCACCCAGCACAATGTAGTTGCCCCTAGCTAACTCACACTTTACCCAGCGCAATGTAGTTGCCCATAGCTAAATTGCGCTTTACCCAGCGCAATGTAGTTGCCCATAGGTAAATCTCGCTATACCCAGTGGAATCTGTTTGCGAGGAGGTGTGCGCCATGCCAACCCGCTTAACATCGGGCAACGTGGAGCAACGTAGAGCAAAGTTGCTTAAACACAGTCACGCCCCCAACCTGTCTGGGCAGTATTAAAATAAAAAGCAATGATAAGGTTTGAACCCAGGACACTGTGCACCATAATCAAAGAACCAAACCACTAAGCCATGGCAGCTTAGGATAAACATCTCCTGTTAACATATATATTGTAATAAAAGGTGGATTAACCATTGCTAAGCAGGGCTGCAGTCAGCCGAGAAGATTCAAAAATGGTCAATCACACAAAAGTGCGGGAAATGCGGCATATTTAAGCCGCATAGGTGGGAGTACTCGCCATTACTGATTGTAGCTGTCATCTGCAGTTAGAATGTCTGGTGTTGGAGAGGGAACATGCTTTAGAGTGCAACATTGGGGCATCAAGGAGTCAAGATACATAGTTTGGCTCCTAGTCCATCGGCATGAGACTCGACTCCTGCAGGGCCAGTTCCAAGGAATGGAGTATAAGGCAGAGGCTTGGAACCGGTTGGCTCATGAACTCACCAGTGCCACTGGCATCCCAAGGACTGGTGAGCAGGTCCATCACCACCATGCAGACCTGAACAGGGACGCAAGCAGGACCTTCTGAACCAGTGGATCCAGGAGGCCCGTCAGATGCATGATGCCCCACTACTAAGTAGGTAGCCATGGAATGCAGTATGTAAGACAAGCTAATATAGTCTAAATAATGGATAGATATGTTTCAATATCCCTTCATTTACTCCACAGCTGCAGGTGTTCGTGCTATGAATCAGCAAGCCTATGCAGATAGGTTGCTAAGGCTGCGCCACCAGGCAGGTAAGTAAATATTCAGCATGTATTGTTATATAAAATATGTGAGAGAGCATGACAAAAGTGTCACAATAGAGTGTAGTAACCCATTAATAAAGGTAAAAGAAGTGTGGAATACTATCTCTGCATGTATTGTCAGATAATATAAGTGAGCAATCCTGAAAAAGGGTGTTGTAACCTATCAATAAAGGTATAATATGTCCAGAATAGTTCTCCCGTATGCACTGTAATATCAAATAAAGGAGACAGCCTGTGGAAAAGAGTGTTCAATGTAATTAATAAAGGTATAATACTTGGAGTGTGTCTGTGTCAGTTACCTATAAATGTTGTTGTACATTTGCATCCAAATAATAGTACTGTTGTATAAAGTGCTGTCAACCCACAGTTCTGCAGTACCATATAAAGTGGATGAAGGAAGTGCCAGTAGCTGTGCAGCATATAACATTACTTCCCTGACTAAATTCACTGCATGTACTGTAATAAAACAAAAGTCAGAGAGCCAGGAATAGAGTGTAGTAACCCATTAATAAAGGTAAAACAGGTATGGAATATTATCTCTGCATGTACTGTCACATAAAATAAGTGAGTGAGCCTGGAAAATAGTGTTGGAACCTATCAATAAAGGTATAAAATGTCCAGAATATGTCCTCTGTATGCACTGTAATATAAAATTAAGGGTAGAGCCTGTAGAAAAGAGAGTTTAATGTGAATAATAAAGGTCTAAAGAAAAGTTGGTGTACACTTGCAGTCAATAAATAGAACTGTTGTAATAAGGGCTGTCAACCCACAGTCCTGCAGTCACATATAAAGTGGATGAAGGAAGTGCCAGTAGCTGTGAAGCATATAATAGTCCTCAACAGTTGTTAAATGGCTGTCATGCATAGGTAAATCTGGCACACAAGTAGCTTGTCAAGGTGTTCACCAGAAATGTGAGTGTGCTACATGAAATGTAGGGTGCTGTAGAAAATTAAGTGAAAATGTCACGTGAATACATCCAGATGTGTAGATACATAAATATACAAATAAAATACAGGTATGCAGCAGTAACATCTGCAGCCTGGACAGTTACATATTCAGATATATTCCAGGTATATAATGAAATAGCGAAACTCATTACACAATCTAATGCATATTGTCTAGTGTAATAATACATGTAGGGGATATACACCTGCAGTCAATAGGAATATAGTGTAGAGTAAAGGTACTAATAATATGTTAATGTATGTTTTTTTACCCCCTACTCCAAGTGCATGAACATTGCAATTCCACACTTCAATGGGTATATGCATTCTCATAACATTTGTTGGGACATATGTCCTATTGTTCAATGAACTTATTTCTTACTTTGATGCATGTGCCCTGTTCAAACACCACAATCTTGGTGGCATGTTGCCACCAATCATCCCTGCATGCTGTTGTAATGTCCACTGTTGTTCAATAAATGCATGTGTTATGCTTGCTGTTCAACTGTTGTAAACCTGGTGCATTGGGTTAATGGGAATATTACTGCATGCTGTTACAACTAATCTGGAATGCTGTTGTCTATGTTGTAATTAAAAACACCTAATCACAGAACGTATGGGAAGGCCGGTCCTGGCGGACCCACCTGTCCATCCTCAGCTGGCGATTGTACCTGGCACCAGCATGTCCGGTGCACAGCCCGGGCTACCCTTCTCCATTGGTCCTGTGCCACCTTTGGGTGGAAGCGCTGCAGGGGATGGGGCTCGGCCCCCCTGCAAGTGTGGGCAGAGAAGGGCCACCTGTCACCCTCCGAACGGTCCGAGTTGTTGTGCGTAGGGAGATCCAGCATTTAGTCGCTGATCCCCTATGCCAGCTCGAGGCAAGAGTGGTGCAACTCACGGGTGAACCTGCCCCTCCAACGCAGCCCCCAGCACAGCCATCCTCGGGTCTGTGAAGGTTCAGTGGAGACTGCCCATGGGTAGGGATCTCAGTCCCACTGTTATCATCTGTGGGCTCATGGGCTTGCAATTTTCAAACATCCATCCCCATCAATTGTGTTCACCCACCCCATGTGTCAAACATCGCCCCTGTATGCATCTTGTTTGTCTTGTCTGTTTACCTCCCCAACCTACCTCCCCACAAATACCTACACCCCTACCTCACTTCCCACTCTCACCTGAAAAAAAAAAAGAGCAATCTGTACCCACAAAGAAATTATGCCCTATACATAACTACCCATTTCGCACACGTCTGCTAGACATGTAAACTGATAATTCTAATTGGAACTACAACATAATTTGTTGTCGCCACCCCTCTCCCAGGGGTGGAAGGAGTCAAAATCATGTCTAAAATGCATTGCATATGCACAGCTGTTGCTGTTAGAGAAATGGACAGCTATGGACCTTTCCCTACACCCTTCCTGCACATCCCGAGCTTGTTTTCCTGCTGTCTTTCTCTCTTTGTGCCCACTTTTTCACCACTTTCCTATCTCCCTATTTTCTTTTCTTTAAAAGAAATTAGCACAGGGGTTAGCGGGAGTAAGCACTTTTAAGCAGTAGTAAGTGGGATTAAGCGAGTGTGCGCATGTGTGCGCTTAGCTAAGCATAGCTAAGCATCGCGCAAACCCACGCAAACCAGCTTACAACTGCTTAAAAATGCCTTAGTCACTCTATGGCAGGGCCCTTGTTCTGCTGAGCAGCAAAATAAAAAAACACTGCCAGTCTCGAACCCCAGACCATTGACACAATAGACTGCATGAATTACCAATAAGCCACAGCAGATATACAAATAACCTGGTGCTGAAATAAATATATCATGCATTACAATGAGGGAATGGAAATGGAAATTAAGAATGGTACAACACAAACCCTTCTTTACCAGTAGTGGATGTGGAATTGCATGACATGACTGTGAAAAGGGAACCAGCCATGCTAGCAGGGAATAATGTTACCGTAGCACCTTACAAGCACCACACAGTATCAGACCAGGATAAACACTGGCCATAGGAATACAGTGCAATAACCACATTTGTATGGCAGTTCATTGTGTAAGTGAGAAAAATGTACATACTCCCATGTATCCTGTGTTAGCATTCGGAGGGGTGCGTACATGTCCATAGTGAGATGTGTGTACTGGAAGCAGCAACATGCAGGTATGAGTACAATATGCACATAACTGGCTACAACCCTAACATCAGATAAGAGACAAATACCAACCTTCAGAATGACACAACGGTGTCCAGAGCAAAAAAGAATGGGCCCCACCTTTGAAATCTGAAAGGACTACGCCTACCTAATGTAGCATTTTATAGCAGTGGGCTGCAATCACAGTGAGTAATGCAATCACCAAACAGCAGGCTGCATGCAATTACTGAATGGTGGGTAGCAATTGGTGCAGAGGCTGTCACATGCACAAGTGCAGATACCTAGAAAATCAAGCTGTACCTGCAGTCCACACATGCAATTATTTTATTGCAGGTGTCGTGAGGCAGAAAGTGAGAGAGAGAGAGAGACAGAAACAGAGACTGAATCTGAAGTAGAGGGCAAAAACCCCAAAAAAACAGCAAAAAAATTAAAGACCAATGGTGGAATTGAGGGCAAATACACAAATCAAACCATCCCAAAAAAAAAAAAAAAGATACAAAGCCGTAACACATGGAGCAGTTAAATACAAAGATAAGGAATGTAACTGAAATGTATGTGCTGGCATGTTGTAGATGTACCCAAAGAGTACTCCACACACTGCAAATCATCCATGTGTGACAGCAGTATGTATCTATCTGTATCTGCACATGTGCATAGGGCAAGGGACATACTGCAACTGCTAGTGAAGGGTGGACAGCTATCTGTCAGTGAATGTTGATATGTGCATATATCCATGTAGGTTGTAGTGTGTGGCCTAGAAGACAGCATGCAGTGTGGTGGAGTGGCCTTAGGTCAACTGGAGCCCTAGGCAAAAGGGCCCCACTGTGCCCCCCCACACTTCCTGGTGTCCCCATCCTTGTGTCCACGTAAACAGTGGAAAAGCACCACTGCTAGAGCGGCACCCTAGGTGTCCGTCCAGTAGGCCTATGCCTAATGCCAGCTATGGTAGTGTAGATGTATGTCATGTGGTGGTTAAATGCTGTGGGACAGATTTGTCAGATCAGATGTGTTACAGGTAGTGAGGCCTGCTAATGCTGCAAGGTCTGAGGACACCCACATGCATTCTGCACAACACTGTGCAATGTAATCACATACCTGTACATCCTACAACTGTCGCATATGTGAGATCCTCACCATGAAAGGTGGACTGTACATGTGCCTGTATGTACATCCATGTGTACAGCAATGGATGTGTACATGTATGTGTATAGATAGGCATATACATAATATATAGATATATATATAAATATATATATATATATATATATATATATATATATATATATAGATATACAGATATATATATATATACATATATATATATATATATATATATATATATATATATATATATATATATATATATACATAGAGAGTGAGAGAGAGACACACAGAGACACGTGGTCATATCTACCACAACAGGTCTGTGGTGAACAAGGCATCGACTGTAGACAAGAGTTGATACTGCACTACCATTCCACCTTCCCAAAACAGTGTACCCATTAACTAACACATAGGCAGAGATCTACCTAACAGTGAAGGTGTGATAAGGAAACATGGGACACAGGTGGACGGTAGCCTCCACTGTGATGAAGACAGTGCCACACTACACCTGTATTCTGTCTGTGTTGTATGTGTCATGACAACAGGTGTGTCATCTATGGAAGTATAGGGTAGGGTTCCCCTCTGCTCATCACAATGCCCTGTGTGGTATGTACTTCACATGACAACTACACCAGGTGAACAGGCCACAGACAGACCTCACAAAGGGTAATACTCTCCGCAAACAGATGCCCTATGCAGACTGACTCACAAAACCACAACTACACTGTATTCCATACTGGCCACACAGAGGTGACCTCTGCTGGACATACAGAGGTATGTCACACCCATAGCTGGGTGACAACCACCATGGCAACATATCACAACCCCTCGAGGTACACGCTCTAGGGCCCTAAACCTTGTCAGCTCACTAAACAGCACATGCTAGAGGGATAGGCATATTCCATACACCGGAATAGACCACCTAGCAATATCAAACAAGGCTCCTCCTTAGCAGTTGGTATAAATACCCCTGATGATTGTGTGGGAGACTGTTAATACACCCCAGGAAACACCTCTGCGGTCCAGGTTGGCAGGGGCAAGTGAAATCAAAGTACATATGTGTCAAAGGCCAGGGTAGCATATGTCTAGGCTGCTGTAGGCCCTAGGGCCAATAGCATATCACCTACCTATGACACTATGCAGTCACACATGTAGTTATTGCAATAGCTGCTATGTGAGGTTGAATGAGTGTAACGCTGAATGTGTGTGCAAGATGTGTAAATGCGTGATAGCTTAGTGTGATGTTGTATCTGACATGGTAGTGCCTAACCTAGCTGTGAGGACAGCAACTCAGGTGTGTAATGTACTGTTAGGCAGACATAGTAGTATGGCATATGATGTGACGTAGTTCTCCGTTGATGAATGTGGTGTCTCATTGTAGGCTCAAGCAATACATGTATGCTTAGTGAGTGGTACTGCAGGTGAATACATCACCAATATGAACTGTAGTACTACCTGAAGCTGTAGGGCTAAACAGCACAGTATGGTGTGCATTCACATTGCTTGGAAACACTGCCATGTGTGTTTCCTGTAGCCTGCACAGAGGACAGACTGCAGGCATAAGGGTGTGTAAGTAGTGGTACACAGCACCATATGGTACACAGGTAATGCTAATCTGTGTTGGCATACAGTGGTGCATTGTATGTTTGCCTGATGTGTGTGATTATGCCTGTACAACGGCTGCAAATGTATGTGTGTTACAGGGTTGACGTGTGTATCCAGCAAAATCTATAGTCTGTTACAGCAGTATGACACCTATAGTAACAACTGGACACATCTGTTAGGCAGGGCTATGGCATCAATGACTAGGGTGTTTGATTAGTACTACTGTACCTGTACGTCACATCCATTGTAATGGATGACATCTCTGTTTGTGCATTGGTGTGATATACACCCCTGTCTTGAGGTTGTGCAATGTGTCACAAACAGTGTGTTGGGTACTGTTGTATAGTGGTGTGATATATAGAGTCTGCCGGGCAGTGCTAGTTAGTTGTGGCCTGAGAACCAACAAGTGTTAGTGAACGTGTGTAACCACTGACAGACATTAGGATGGTAGAAATGTCAGT
Organism: Protopterus annectens; assembly: GCF_019279795.1. Taxonomy (NCBI): domain Eukaryota; kingdom Metazoa; phylum Chordata; order Ceratodontiformes; family Protopteridae; genus Protopterus; species Protopterus annectens. The sequence goes on from NC_056728.1 coordinate 1,034,096,282, forward strand.
AAAGTGATATCTTTGGGTAAAGGTGTAAAGTGTGCCACAGTTCACTCTCACACAAATTGTTCATATGTTTTTCAGCCAGATGGCCCACCAACAAAATCCAACTTACATTGCAGAAGAGGAAGAGGTGATACTCAACAGCCTTTTGCAGCAGTACACCATGCTGTTCTCCAGAACCAGCCAGCACCAGCAGGAGTGGACTGCACTGTGGCAGGAGCTTGTTAGTTGGGTAAATGACATAGGCATGCATAACCGGACATATGAGCAGGTACACCATCACTGCAGTGATTTAATTAGACATGTCCGGAGGCATGCGTCTGATATCCTAAGACATCAGCTTGCCACAGGTGGTGGGTTGGCCATACATCCCCCCCTCACCAGAGTGGAGGAGCTGCTCCTAAGCGTGGTGGCTCCTGGACAACAGCCATGGAAACCTCTGACATGTGTTGTAATGGAGGCTGGAGCCACCCAGCACATCCGCCTGGAGCAAGCAGGTAATATGCCCTATCTGTAGACTAAAGTTAACTGTATTGTTAGATTATGTGTACGTGACATGTGTACTGTGTGTTTAGCAGTTGCGCTGCCTACTGTTGTGCAATACGGATAGTTTGTATAATATCCCTACACCTGTGACTGTTGACTGTTATTGTACTTCAGTTTAGCATACCCACTGTAGCAATGCCACAGTTGTGGCCACTGATGAACCCTCTCAAATTCTCGTAGGTCCCTCTGGTGTGCCGGCAGGGCAGCTGAACCATGCTGGTGAGTGTGTTATACCTGCAATGTTGGTAATGAAATATGCATGTCATAGGTGAGGTGTAGGCCATGTACACGTAACACACCTACGCATAATGCATGCCGTGCATGTTTGCTGTGAGACATTGCACAGCTCAGTAATGTCAGTAGCTTCCTCAGTGACATGCAATACACAGAGCATGACACACAGTTGTGGCAACCCCATACTGCACATTGGATAGGTATAGTTGCAACACCTGTACACAACATAAGACATTTATCACATGCAGTACACAAAGTCATGCTACATATGGCATAACCACATGCCCACTGTAAGGTCACACGTCAGTATCCCACATGTCATCCACACACACATGATTTACCTCAGGGGTAGAGGCCTATCATGGGGCTGTGCAACAGTCTTCACCACATAACACAGTCATGTTAGGCAATGCTCCCTACTGGGCACCTCATACACCCATGTACAACGTGGCTGTGTAATAGTGAACGTATCCACGGCACTGCAGTTCAGGTACAGCATGCTAGGTGGTGGTCTGTCACACAGTGGTAGCCGTGAGTAACCACAAGAAGCATGATGATGATGGCACATGATACTACACCCCATCCAGTTACAGTGACCACAGTACTACACATAGCAGTCTTTGCTGTGTACCTCATTGTTCTGTATGTGCAAACATATGCAGCTAAACGCATCATGCATAGCACGTTGTGTGTGTGCTTACATATGCTAGTATACACATTTTGCACAACAGCCACCATCTGTACAAAGTGTCACATATATGTTCTGGAATGCAATTGGGTGTATAGGTCACATGACACACATTTTGTATGTCTGGTGTTTAATGTTGCAGTCATGTAGCATGCCATGTCATGGCTGGCAACAACATATCAGCAATATGTCCCACATGCACCATAACCACTGTACAATGTCCATGTCGTGCACTGGGATTCCTTCACATCTACATGCACCACTCATCCCATGTGTGTACATTGCATGCATTTGCTACACATGTGCTCACTATTATGTGATATGGACACAGACACTGTCATCACACATGTCAATCTATGTGTCACACAGATGGCACATGCAGCCATGGGATTTATACCACTGAGTGATGGTGCACATGACATTGCAGAGCAGATAATACTTGCACAGCAATGTAGTGTCCATGTACACATTGTGTTCCAGTGTGTAGCCAATCACTGCACAACTACACACATGCGTCAAAGCCATGTATAATGTCATTAGAAAGGGCTGTATACACTTGCACTGCATGGTGTTGAGCAACACATGGTCTGCCTGCTGACACGTGTGTGGTGACTGTTTGCCTTGGGATACTGTCACCCACCATCACCCACTATTGTGTATGTATTGGATTGCTGGTGTGTGTGTGTGTGTGTGTGTATGTGCTGTGGTGAGCGGTGTATTTCTGTGCATGTGTGCATGTGTTCATATGTGCATGTGTGCATGTGTGCATGTGTTCATGTGTGCATGTGTGCATGTGTTCATTGGTGCATGTGTTCATGTGTTCATATGTGCATGTGTGCATGTGCTCATGTGTGCATGTGTGCTAACATCATGTACAGATTGTAAAGTGCATTTCATGTCTTCCTTCCACAGGTGCTGTGTTAGGCGAGGCTGAGTGTAGCAGGGGAACCTGATGTCACCGCCACTAATAGTGGAGATGATGAGACATGTATTGTGGCACAGGAAGGTCTGACAGAGTCTGTCGTTGGTCCACCAATCGACAGTACACAGCGGTCAACCCCATCTATGCACACACTCATACTGCCAATACATCCCTCGTCACCAATGGCCGTAGCTGAGGGACAGCATACAGTTGGCATTGACCAGGAAAGTGTGGTACCTATGGCACATGCATCCCCTCACAGCAGCCATAGCTGGAGTACCGGAACGGTACCACACAGGTGGATGTAGAGGGGTTCTCGGGGGAGAACCACTGGTCATACTGCCCCTGGCAGACGTGCCCCCGGAGGTATTACAACCTTCAGTATGTTTTGGGCTGTAATGCAGGAACAGGCAAGTATGGAACGGTATCCCCGACAGGGACTAAGGGTGCAGAGGGCCCATTACACTGCTATCAATGACACCATCCGTGACCTTGCCGGTGCCATCTGGAATTACACCAAGGTCATTGATAGCTGTTGGAGGGAGACATTAGCTGTCCTCAACAATGTGTTAGCCATGAGCCAGGACTGTGCGGGAAGGATGAGAGGCCAACGCATACGCATGCCAGCTACAGCATCATCTGGAATCCGTCACGGACGGACCACAGACCACAGCCACTCCTGTAGTAGCAGTACCAGCCCCAGCAATGCTGGGGCTGGCCTGTCCATTGACCGTCCTACTAGACCATGTGCACGTGGCACTGGCTAGTCCCAGCAGGGACATGGGTCCAGTCATCATACCTCTGCCTCTGATGATAGCACCCAGTCAGGGTTGGTACCCGATACTTCCCATAGCACCCCTGCTAGGCACAGGTACGGTGTCCATGGCCGGAGACAGTGATCTGTATGGCCTAGCAAGTACAGTCTGTGGCTGTCCCACAACCGCTCGTATATGGCTGCCACATGGTGGAGTTGTGTGCATGCAAACACACACATTTACCATAAACTAGGGCTCACACATACACGCACACATTACATCAACATTGGCCCATGCAGTACTGTTGTCCCTCACACACACACGCACACACACACATTCACACACACACACACACACACACACACACACACACACACACACACACACACACACACACACACACACACACACACAGACATGCCGATTGGATGGGTCAATGTTGGGCTCTGGCAAACCTACAACTCACCCTGTGCATATGATTACACCTGTGCCACCTCCTGTCATCTGTCACATTGATGCAGGAATAGGCTAACATGGTTCTGATGCACAGGGTGACATACTAGCAGTGTAGCAATAGTAGCAAGTTGCCAACAGGAAGGTGTACTGATATCCTTTTAGGTATATCTGAGCAGGCATTATGCCTCACAGCTCTGATAGTCACTGTAGCATTGTTTACACCAGTGTTAGGTCTGAGTATGTATTGTCTTCCCATGTGCCACTTGGATGAAGTGTACAGTGTTGACAGCATGTGTTAGTGAGTGGACAGTACGTGTGTGATGTGTGCATTACAAATTAGCAGGTGTACGTCTATGAACATGTGTGCGCACTGTCTGCATGTACGTGCATAGTGGACACATGGGATGTGCGACATACCCTGTTCTACACATTGTTAACATGTCATGGTATCTTTCGATGGCCAGTATGCATTCTACTATAGATATGTGCTAACATGGGTACACATGTGTGTATGACATGGGTTGGCAGTATGCTGTGGGTGATACTGTTGATATCTGTCAATGATCTGCAGTCTGGCAGTATACACCATCTCAACAGCATGACTACAACCAATCATTAGATGATATCCTGACAAATGACTCACAGTTGTATGGAACTCAGTAACAGTTGTATCCTTCCAGTACAATACTATGACAGTAACCAGTGGTATTGACCGCCACACGTTCCTGGGACCACAGCTGTGTGGCATAAAGCCCTCTTTGATACATGCAAACATACTAGGGGTATGTCCATCCACATCTCGTAATGCATGCAGTGGCCTACACTGCATTCCCCGGATGGCACGCATATCCTATATAAGGGTATCATACAGACAGATACCTGTTGTCCAATACATGCTGTATAGCAGTACACCGTCTATGGCATGGTCATCCACATTTACTATACAGACTATCCTGACAGTACCACATAGGTGGTAGCCCTGAACACGTATGTTGGGTACCAATTTGTACAGACAGACATGTGTTATGTAACCTGTCCCTTGGTATCCACATATCCATAGGTATTGTGGGGTCCCTCTGTGTTTCACATAACACATTAGGGGCCTGCATGCATATCCACAGGGCTGGTGCACACCTATCCTGACTGTCCATTATTGCCAGTTGTTATTTTGTATGAACATGTCTGACATATACCCCAGCAATTACCCTCACTCACAGTCCTCTACAGTACATGTCATGGATGTGTGTGACAGGGATGTCCTTGGCCATGGGTCAGTCTTGATGCAGACATACATATGTGGCCTATTATCTGAGAAGCAGCGGCACAATCTGTCGAAGGTTCCAAATTTATTCATGTAGTATGCAGGCTTCACACCTATGTACTGATTGAGGTCACATGTACACAAATCTATTTGACACACAGATACCCGATGTGTGCAATGCATATACTGTTTGAAACATATGTCATACCGTTGTAAAAGCAAAACCCACACTGTGTTGACCACCTGTGGCACACACACATACACACTCAGCATTTGCAGGACTTAAACCCCTACCTGACTATATTATGACACTAGAGAGATACGCATTAACACAACACGCTATTTGCTTTACTGGGTGCATTCATTTCAAAAGCTCTATTTGCAGGATGCTGACATCATCACAATTGGCAGAGGGGGATTCATCACTCCTACTGTATTTCCACAGTCTCCACAAAGACCACTAATCTCAAAGGCAGTCTCATACATACACATTCACACTCAGCATTTGCAGGATTCAGACCCCTACTTAACTATGTTATGCTATTGGAGAGATACGCATCAACATGGCACGCTATATTCATTACTGGGTGGTTTCTGTTCTCCTTGAATATTTGTAGGATAATGACATCATCAGACTTTACAAAGAGGGATGTACCTCTTTTAAAGTGTGTTTCCACAGTCTCCAAAAAGGCCACTCCTCTCAAGGGAAATCACACACACACACACACACACACACACACACACACACTTGGCGTTTGCAGGACTCAAACCCCTACCTGACTATGTTATGACACTAGTGAGATACGCATTAACACGACGCGCTATCTGATTTACTGGGTGCATTTATTTCAAAAGCTCTATTTGTAGGATGCTGACATCATCACACTTGGCAAAGGGGGATTCACCACTCCTACTGTATTTCCACAGTCTCCAAAAAGGCCACTCTTCTCAAAGCCAATCTCACACACACACATACATTCACTCAGCAATTGCAGGATTCAAACCCCTACCTAATTAGGTTACGATACTGGTGAGATACACATTAACACAATGCGCTATATGCTTTATTGTGTGGTCTCTATTCACATGCTATGTTTGTAGGTTGTTGACATCAGACTGGACATGGTTATGTGTGTGCACGTAGTGTTATGCAATCCCACAAATGAACCTTGTGGATCAGCAGGTGTGAACATCTTGAACAGGAATACACAATTCATACCTGCTGTGATCTATCTGTGGACATATTACCATTCCTTCATATGACAATACATATTCATGCACGGATTGTAGATTTTGTGGCTACCACATGTGTCTGTGATGTTGGTAAAGGTCTATTCAAGGTCTATGTGGGACCTGTGTTGCTCGTGTCAGTGATGTTTGTCCTGGGTGGCTGCCTTGCAAGATATCTAGCAGGTTTGGGGAACATGATGTGATCATTAACATACCACAGATGTTTGTGTTGTGTGTTTGTCGGTTTACAATATCTTTGTTCTGACTGCAATCATGATGGACTCCATAGACTAGCATTTCGGACTTCGTAGGCTTATGGGTATATAGTTCCCATGGTGTGTTGTGCACCAACACTTGTGGGGTGTGCCACATGTTGCTGTAACACATTCAATGGTTTAAGATCCTGTAGAGAGTGTGAGGCTCAACAGACTGTTCAGGTGCAGTGTCTGTTTGTCCTGTCATTCACTTATGACACATATGGCGAAACATTGTTATCCTCGTGATGGTATTCATTTGGCATTGTGGGGACCAGTTTACACATTCTACATGTGATATCTCCTGATATGATGTTAGGGCCTTTTGTCACTGGGAGGTGGGTATGTATGTATGGGCCTGTCTGACAGGGTGTTGACATTGTCAGTCAGGTACAGTTGACCCTGACTCAGGACATACATGACTGTACATCGATATTTCTCACCTAGCTAAATGAGGTGTAATGTTTCTGTCTGTACTCCTTTGCAGATTATCTTTCCACAGCAACAACTAACCTGAACACTAAAACCCTGTTATACTCTTTTACACACTGGACACACTACTGATCCTTTGTGATCAGTCGACAGTGTATGTCATCATCATATCCTGGCATGTCCAAAGGTCGGTTTTGTGTGTACTCTCCAGTCCAGCTGGTGCATATTGGAGGTCTGACACATTGTTACAACTGCCTTATGTACACAGGTAACACTGTCCTCTTACCAACAAACTCAGATATCTGTGGGAGGTGCAACTCTATAGACGGACAGGAGGCTGAGCTCTCCCAGGCCATGACTGGCACAGTCTATCAGGTGGTGATGGTAACCACACACACCACAAATACAGTCACACATGCAGCTATGACAACAGCAAACCATATACATTGACACACAATGACATACTTGGAGCATCTAATTGTACTCTGCCTAAGCAGCTGAGACATCCAAAGCAAACACACAAACTACTGCTAACACACAACCATACACACATATCATCACATAGTTCACAAAGTCATTGTGCCACACAGTCACTGCCCTTAGGCCTACACAACACACCTCATACAACTGTATTAGGTGAGTGTAATTGTCGGTCACAATGACATCCCAATCAACAGGCTGAACAAGGTGAAGGTCACTTTGTGCTGTGTGTCGGGTGCCAGGATATGCCACATGACACATGCACTGTTGTCAGTCCACTGCAAGTACAAATATGGCTCCATCATTGAGCATTCCAGTGTGTAGACCCTCAGACATTCCTCCCTGGACTACATGACAGGAAACATAGAAGGGCTCTCTGATCATGTAGGCCAGGACAGTATGACCCTGACCTTGTGTAGCATCTTACCCTCACCAAGTACTATGTCACAGTATACAGATGACATGATCATTTTTAACAGTTGCCTAACATATTGTTGTCATTCACAGGGGATCCAGTGTCTGTCATCCTGGGATTACATGCTCAACATGCCATGTACATTCGTTATGGATGCCATGCAGCTGTCACCCCTAGGCTTTCACAGACTGCCTTAGGCTCTTGACGCACACATAGTGGCTGTTTGAAGCGAGGGTCAGATGACATAACCACAGCCATAGACGTTACAGGGTACAGGAAATGGAGAGTGATGGTGCTCAACAACTGATGTCTAATCCTCAGAATGCATGCACTCAGGACTCACATCAGTATGGCATCTGTCGATATATGTGCAGTAACAAACACCTGGTTCAGGCTCACAAAAGCACAGCAGCAATAACATGTTTTACGTCATACCATGTTTTTCAAACACAGGGCTCAGTCTGGACAACAACTATAGGGGGATTCCATATACATCATTCATACACACACCTCCAGGTTGGTAGCAGTACATAAAGCATTGGGGAACATACATGTGCAACTGAGAGTGGTCAAAACTGCACTTCAGTTTGTAGACTGTTACAGACCACACTCCCAAACATGGGCACAACAGGCGTTATTCCTGGGAACACTGGGGAATGTGAAGGTCTCACCAAACACCATTATATTGTTTTGCTTCAAATACACAAACATTGACTGGGTATACTGCTCAAGCAGTGACACCCTCGCACAACAGTTGCTAAGATTGTTACACTCAACTGCTAGGGCAGACCTGGTCCACACACCCACACGGGGTTATACATGTGGTACCTGATCATCACACACATGGGGACTCTATGTTCCACAACAGAGGTATACCTGTAATTGTTAAGGTCGGAACATACATTCATCTCACTAGACATACATATCCCATACACACACACATCCTAAGTGATCTCAGTGACATACTTCTCATGAGCAATCATCACACTTGTACAAACTGAGGTGGGATCCCTCAATGACCCTGGGACAGTGTTAATTATGGCTCAGATGACTACATACTTTACAAGCACATTCTATGGACAAGTACTGGAATTCATGGATCATGCTATACCAAATAACTACAAGACTCACTCCTCCAAAGGCAAGGGACCTGTCTACTGGACCACGGCTATTATTGAGTTGTACATGGACAGGAGGAGGTCACTACATTATGGAGCACAATAACAATCTGGAAGGCATCTCTGATCAGTACTATGGTATAGCTACAATCAGTTGTTGATTCATCTAAGGTCCACTTCTAACGGACACTTGCAACAGACACTGTGGACAATCACAAGGCCTTATTTAGTTATGTCAGGGACCTGTGTGGGAACTCACAGATATGCTGTGAGTTACTGCATAATTACAAATGATACAGTGAACCCACTGACATTGCGAACATCCTGGACAACAGGTTCAGTGGGAATGTTTCCCCACCATCCCCCCTGCAGTGCACATGTCCATTACAACAGGGTGTAGCCTCCCTGACATCACAGATGGACATGTGTGTGCTGCCCTCTCCATAGCAGACAACACAGCATCAGTGGGACCAGATAGTGTCCCAGACTGTGGCATACATGAGATTCATGACAAACTTCACACTCGCATTATGTCACTGTTCAGTATCACAGTTACTACAGGATGTGTACCCATGGAATGGCATACAGCAACGGTGTACCCATTACACAGTGCTGGTGCCACAAGAGGCACTGGACATTATCACAATATATGCCTAACTATCCTGGTCTGCTATGCTATGGAGTGTATCATCATGGAACACATACACATACACATTGTGAACCTACAGACACTGGATCCTACACAATTTGGTGTTGTTGTGGGCATATCTTGCCTCTTGCAGATGTTTGATGTCTTTAAACAGGTAACAGGTCCATAGAAGTACACAGGGTTGTCCACACAGCCTACCTGGAGCTCGCACACCACTTCTACACAATACTCCACTTGGCCTGTACACATTAGATCACCGGATTCAATATCTACACATATGTCACAATCTGGATTGCTAACTGAATCATGATTAGCACACACAAGGTCAGTATTGCAGGTGCCATGTCTGACTATACACCAGTTACATGTGGCATCCCACAGGGCTCAGTCCTGGGACCTCTCTTGTTCTGTATATATTTCTGATACATACTGGCTAACACAGGGGGAATATGGATGACCATGTTTGCAGATGGCTGCAAACTGTGTGCCATATTCAACTCCACAGCTGGCACAGGCATCCTCAGAAAGGGTCTCACAGAGATGGCTGACTGATGCCAGAGCCATGGCCTACAGCTACCTTACTTTAGATGCATAGTCATCACCTTTGGTAGTAACATCGTGCACACACATTACCACATAGGTGATGTTACATCACATACAGTGTGTGTGGTTTGTGATTTGTGGACATGAATACTTAGTACTCTTGCCTTTGACATTCACGTTGCCAATGTTGTTGGACACACCTTCTATTTAGGCAACCTTATCTCATACAGTTTTACATCCAGATCAGGTGGGGTCATTGTGACCCTGTAGTTATCTGGCACATGCTTGGATACAATGGCCCATTCCAGATGTACCTTACCCAACACCTGCAGCAACTGGAATGTACACTGATTTACATACCAAGTGGATCTAGGGACTCACACAGATGTAATGCACAGTTTGGCTATGGTGACCCCAGCTCTACTCAGTTGCTTACTGCCTACTTGGATGCAGTCTGTGCCTTTTCTTTGATACCATGTCCATCACAGCATTGATGGACAGGCTCCACATGAAGATATCAAAGTCCATTACAACTACATGCTCCAGGGACAGGTACATGAGCAATGATGTTAATAGGACATGCTTGAGGGGCATTTTACCATCCCAGAGGCTCCACTCACTCGGGAATGTGATCACATTAACACATATGCACAGACCCACGCTGAACACCAACAGGTGACATCTTCACAGGTGGACGGGTGTTCATATGTTTAGCCCTGGGATATGTTATGGGTCCTTGCTAGACAGAGGCAGAATGACATGAACATATGTGAGATATCTTGTGTGACCTACTATTGGCAGGCACAGTCTACTGATCTAGCGTGATTGCAGACTACAAACACACTGTGGCTAGGCTTCTACATACCCTAGGGCAGATAGCCTAGTGTCAACCTCTAAACCTATGCTAATGTTCAGGATGCACATTGTTCAGTGATGGTACTGATTGCAGGTTTAGTTTCTTCTTTGCTTTACCACTTCCTATGAACAACCTAGGTTTCTGCATTACATATCTGATTGTGACAGTATTTCACTATTTTATATTGTGTCCATTCTCAAATCACTGTGTGCACATACTGGATTGGTGAATAGTGCGAGGTTCCTGGGATGACACTAGCAACTGTGGGATATGTGTGGTCCACTGCTGTACTCAAACTTTACCTAAGTGTGTGAGCATGCCCAGTTCAGACATTCAGTGTTTTGTTGCCTGACATTTGTCTCATAGTTTCAAGTGTGTGAGCATGCCCAGTGTGACCTTGCAGTATGTTGCTGTCTGAGGTCCACTACGTTTGTTGCTGTGTGTGAACATTACCAATATTAACATTTATACTATATGTGTGTTGAATATCAGGTTCTATTATTACTGCAGGCCTCACCTTTGTGTCTTGATTCGACAGGGATTATGCTATGCATGCAGGGTTTCCATTAGATAATTAGCATTGACTTATCAACATTTTTTCATGCAAGTTGACCATTGACATACTGTCATGGTTTAGTGGTTCTGTTCTCTGACTATGGTGCGCTGTATCCTGGGTTCGAGGACTGTCACTGCTTCATATTTGATACATGGCAGAACAGACTGCTTCAAGGACAGTGAAACAAATATGAACCTGTTAACCTGCTTTTGATGAGCTATACACACATTTGACCAAACTTGCGACACATTGCTCAATGTTGCCCAATATTGCTGGACTGTGCACAATATTGCTGAACATTGCCTGTTGTTGTGCTACTTAGTGTGTGCAATTTTGTTCACATATACTGAGTAGTGGTGAGAGCTGTTTAGCAGTGCTTTATATTGCTTAACACATAGCAATCATGCCTCAGGTGGTGCTGCAGGGCTGTCTATGTCAGATGCACATTTTACACTCCCTATACATGTTTGTTAACAGGTAGTGTCAAGTTAGGCATCGCTTTTACTATATGTGCGAGTCAGAGGGAGGTATAATTTCCAGGGTTCCTACTGAGCCAGTGTATATGCTATGTGTTGCCTCTTTGCCAAGGCCAGAGCATACTGGGCACGCCTCCTTCTGCCTACTGGGGCAGGCTCAGGTTGTTCCTCCTCCGAGTCACGCTCTGCCTGTGAGGGCCTTGGCAATAGTGGGGGGCTGTTGTGCCCGGCCCTATGCTGCTCCTGCTGCAGCTGTTTTCACAGGATCATATTGTGTAGCATAGCACATACCATGACTATTTGGATACATGTAGTTGGTGAGTACTGCAAGGCTCCACCAGATGTGTCCAGGCACCAGAACCGTGACTTGAGCAGCCCAAACACACGCTCGATTACATTTCGTGTTTGTGCGTGTGCCTGATTATGGCGTTCCTGTTCAGGCGTGTGTGCATTTCTGATGGGTGTCATCAGCCACGGCTCGAGTGCATATCCAGCATCCCCCACTAGGTGACCATGGGGGATGTCCCCATTGGCAAATGTCTGGAACAGCTGTGTCAGATGCCAGATATGGGAGTCATGGTAGCTTCCAGGGCAGCCAGCGCACACATTCATTATTATGCCCTGGGCATCACACACAACCTGGCAGTTGAAGGAGGGGTAACCCTTGCGGTTATAGTAGACCCTACCCGCTCACCAGCTGGTGCTTTGATGCGAATGTGCGTGCAGTCTATTGCACCCACTACCTCAGGGTATTCTGCTATTTGCTGGAAGAGACACATATTGCTGTCCAATACCTCACAGGAATTGGGGAAATATACATGATCACCAACATGTGCTGCCATGGCATTCAGGAACTGGTGCAGTACCCTAGATGCTGATGCCTGTGAAATCCCCATCATATCACCAGTTGGTCTCTGGAACTACCTGTTGCTAATATGCTTAGGCCAACACATACATTGGTTTCCACTGGGATGGGTTCCCCTCTGTTGGTTCTGTGTGTGAGGTGTGGCCTGCATAGCTCAACAATTTGCTGCATGAGGTCTCTGTCCACTCTATAGTGCTCCACTATCTCCAGCTCATGTAGCCCCTGGTAGGTTACCCTAGGCCTGTACACTCTTCTCCGTCTCCTCACTGTGGTTTCTTCTCCGTCTCCTCACTGTGGGTTGCTCAGCAGCATTTGCATTGTCACCACACTCAGCATGTTGCATATGTCGCCTTATGACAGCAATGGAAGCCCCTAACATTTCTTTGTCTCAGTAAAGCTTTTTCAGTTTTCACTTATATTAGCTTACTGCAGTGTTGCAGTGTGTCTGAGAAAACATACTGGAATGTTTTTTGCTGAGTTTTAAGTGCTGGGATGGGCTGGGCTAGTGTAATGCCTGTGTAATTGGCTAATTCCAATTGTTTTCACCTGCTAGCTCTGCTAGTCCTCCCTGCTTAAATTCCTACTATTTGTTGTGCTTCCTTTTCCCTTTCTGTTTCCTCAGGGGGCATCACCGCGCAAACAAGCACAAACACGCGCACACAAGCTCACATGCGTGCACACATGCTTACACAGACTACAACTTGCTTATTCCGTTAAAACGCGGGCACACCGGTGCAAATGCGCTTACAACTGTTTACACAGCCTTACATATGCTTACTCATGCCTACACGCACGCACACACGCTAGCACGCGTGCACACTGTCTTACTTGGGTTTACTGGAGTGTACACACGCATGCACGCTCAGCAAGTAACTTTGGTGTTATCCACAGCATACACCTTCGGTTTCTTGACTTTACCTGGCCTACCTATTGGCATACCTCTTTCACTATTATTTAAATGTAAGCTGCCACATGTCACTCTGCTCCAATGAGATGCACTCCTTTCATACATACTCCCCTGGTGATGTCACCTATCTTCTACTCTGTTACTCCCCTTATCCTACTCCTACACTCCACTGACTGTGCTCATTTGCTATGTGAACTTGCGATTCATAATCATAACTCTCATTTGCATAGGATTGCCTGCTAATGCTTAGTTACATCTCTTAGACTGAACTCCCCCCCCCCCCCCTTAGCAACCTCTACTCGGTGGCCATGTTGTCTTCAGCCTGCCATTCACTTGCATTGTAAATTCATTTTAGCTATGAAATCCCCATTTGTGGATCTTAAGTATTGATTTTCTGCTTTTTAGGGTGGAGCGCGTTTGCACAGTGCTGCGCTAAGGTTAAACCCTGGAGATCGGGATTAAAAAAAAAATTGTTTTTTTTTTTGCATCACTTCCCATTGGCAATGGACATTATTTTGTCCTTTGGCATGCTTCTTCCTGTGAATGCATGCTTTTTTTACTGCTGACACGGCTTCGTTTTGCTATTTGCAGAACCGTACTCAGTTATCAACTGAGTACATTTCTGCAGATAACACTACTCCTACTCGGACAGGTTTGGGTTTCCTGGATCGCATATTTACCTCATTTGCATAGCTTTTGCCTGCAATTGAGGTAATTTGCATATCCCAGCCCTGTCCGTGTAGGACTAGTTTAGTGAGCTCAGTTGCACGCCCCTGCCGGCTGTTCCTGGATCACTCGGTGGACATGTTGGCTTACTCTACTCTTAGACTCCGTGCAAGCCTTCGTGAATCCAGCCCTATGACTTTGTATTGTATCAAGGGCATAACTAAAGTTATTCAGAGTATGTCAAAGTGTGTAAAAGTGCTTACTGAGTGTGATTATTACTGTGCATGCATTACAAAGAGTTTAATGTGTGCAAAGTGTGACTATTTTGTGAAATGCAGTCAAAGTATAGCCATTTCAAAAACTTTCTTGTGCTGGGTGTGTCTATTTGCAAATTGCTGCCATTACAGAGTGTTTCTTGTACTGTAAAGTGTGGCCTAGCAAGGTACCACCATTTTGGGGACATTTTAGTGTGCTGTATGCAGTTATTCGCAAAGTGCAATTACTTCAAAGTGTTACTGAGTTTTGGACAAGAGAGGTCCGATTTATTTGCATTGCGCAGTTGTTTGATATGTCTCTTACTCTGATAAGAGGTTGTTGTGTCTTTTGGCTTTTCCCGGTTAGGGGTCGCCACAGCAGAACTCCGGTCTGCTAATGATTGGCAGTAGATTTTTACGTGCCGAGTTGCCAGCCCTGATGCACAACCTTCAACGAAGGTACGCCCATTCACTCATGTCTCCACACAGAAGACGCTCTAGCTGAGAATCGAACATGACATCTTACCGTGAGGCGACAATGCTACCGCAGCACAACCACCGCAGTATACTCTGATAAGAGGTGATTTCTTGAAAAAGACTAAATTACAAGAGTATTACAGGCCTGAGATTTATTCAGTTGTATCGTAAAGATGTCGAAATGTTTCTTAAAATGATGATGAATGACTTTAGCAAAGTGATGATAAATCACATTAGCATTTAGCCTTTCTAATGATATTACAAAAGTCTAAAGTGCCCGAAAAGTTTATTTCACATAGTCCAGTTAACCAAAGGTACTATGAGTTTGTCCATTAGTATAGTTTTAAAGAGCCCAAAAGGTAAAAATTCAAAAGCACAAAGTCATTGGACAAAGTTACAAATACTGGCATACATTTCTGGCATATGTGCATGAGTGTATGTTTGTGCTTAATCGCAAAACCCTTCACTGGTATGTGTTAATATGTCAGATGAATTATGAAAGCCCCTACCACTTGTATTTGATCATAATATTGCAGAGAATTGCAGAACATTTGATCAAGAGTATGATATTTTTTATACAAGCAGCTTATACAGATAGAGATGCATGCACCAGGGCATTCATTTTGCTAAACCTAGCTGGTCAGAGGCCATAGAAACAGATCATGCATTTGTTATGCATCAGCACTATATGAAGGAGAAGGTAAAAACCTTCATATTGTTGTGCAGGCTGAATAAAAGAAGATCCCAAGTGTCTGAATCGCAAGTTAAGAGAAATGTGTAACCCCCAGACAAATATTGCATTAGAGATACATTTATTTTACACAAGAGATCAGAAACCAAGAGAAACATTTGCAGCTTATATAACTGACTTGAGAAATAGAGCTAAAACATGTCGGTTTGATGACTTAAAAGATCAGCTGATAAAGGACAGGCTTGTGTGTGGTATTAAAAGTGCTGCTGTGAGGAAACACTGTACTTTGCGACAGTGATTTAACATTGAGTAAAGCCATAGGGATTTGTCAAATCCATGAGGTGACAGAAAAACACACAAGTATGCTTGCGAGAGACAAGAGATTGGTTTCAGCTGGCTCCAGACTACATGTAGATAGTATGCAACACATGGCAAACAAAAGCAGGCCCAAGCATGTGGCAGTTACAGGGTTTCCAAGGAAGGCATATAGCTTTCCAGAAAGTTCTAAAAAGGGAACATGCTCCAGCTCAAGATCAGTGGAGTACAAGCATGAATAAGCAAAACTCAGATCTAGCTTTATTGTTAACTGTCACAACTGTGGTGCAACTCATACGTAGGACATTTGTTTATGAGTACAGGCTTGAGACCAGACACGACCAAGCAAGCAGCTATTCTTGAGATATCAGCACCAGATAATGTACAAGCTCTACAGCATTTCCTAGGCATGATCAACTATTTAGGCAAGTTTATACCAGACTTCAATGAGTTGACAGCACCTTTAAGAGAGCTAATATGCAAAAATGTTGCATGGTCATGGTTGGAACAGCAACAGAAGGCATTTGAAGACCTCAACCAGAAAATTGCCACCCCATGTACTTTAAGATATTATGATGTGAACAAACAAGTTAATCTTTTCTGTGATGCTTCAAAATTTGGTCTTGGCGCAGTTATACTTCAAGAGGGCAGACCGGTAGCCTATGCATCTAGAACACTAACCCAAACTGAGATGGAGTCTATATTATATAGTTGAAGTCTTATAACTTCGAACACGTAATGTTCGAACCATTATGTTCCAAGTTACAAAACTTCTACTATGGATAAAAAAAACAAAACAATGGAAAACAAAATAAAATGTTTTAAGCAGGGGGGCAAGCCCCCCTGCACCCCCCACATGGGGAGCTGTGCCACCCACACCCCCCCCACTACTTAAATATACCAACTCCAAGATTGCACCCCAGTGAACAAAATGGAAACCTCTGCTTATGGAGATTTCCATTCAAATGCAAGAACTTTTACAAATTCGAACTTAAGGTCTCGACCATATGAGGTTCGAACTTGTAAAAGTTCGACTACATGATAGGAATCCACTGAGATACAGTATGCTCAAATTGAGAAGGAGCTTTTAGCAATAGTATTTGCATGTTCCAAGTTTCATGATTATATTTATGGTCGAGCTATTCAGATTGAAACTGACCATAGGTTGATAGGTTGCTACTAGGCTATCGGCCCTAGGGCCTATACAATCCTAGCCATAACAATTCCCTGGCTATTTTTTCCCACAGTATTTACTTCAACCTGCAGTTACTATTCTAAAGAAGGCTATGCATTCTACTCTGGCAAGATTACAAAGAATGATGCTCAAATTGCAAAAGTACAATTTCAAAATAGTCTACACAAAAGGCAACATCTGGCTGATACCATATCCAGATCACCCAGAAATACGACAAAACAGCTTGATGCAAAGAATTTTGACTTTGATGTGATGTCAATGCATAATGTTTCCACCACTAGACTTGATGAGTTAAGAGATCACACTCAGACTGACCCAATTTTTTAAAAGCTCAATCACTACATTAATGTTAGATGGCCGTTAAAGCAGTCTAGTGTACCACCTGAAGTAGAAACCTATTTTTCTTACAGAGATGAATTGTTGATGGACTAGAGCATTATTTTCAAAGGTCCTAAAATTGTTGTTCCTGCTTCCTTACAACAAGAATATATTCAGATTTTGCATTATGGTCACCTAGTATCCACATCCACTAAGAGAAGAGCTAGAGAATTAGTATTTTGGCCTTCATTACCAAAATACATTGCTAAAGTGCTTTCTTCTTGTTTGGTATGCAATAGTACTACACCGCATTTGCAAAACAAACCACTTCAGCTAAGTCCAGTTCCATAACTACCTTGGTTTACAGTCATAACTGATATCTTTGAGTTGAACAATCAACACTACTTGGTTTTGGTAGACTCCTATTCAAATTGGTTTGAGATCGATCTACTACCTAACCTAACATCCACTGCTGTTATTATTAAGTTGATACATCATTTCTAAGTTCGTGGTAGTCCACACAAAGTTGTTTCTGACAATGGTACTCAATTTACTAGCCAGTTGTTTCAGAAATTTGCAAAAAAATGGGACTTTGTACATGTCACTAGTAGTCCTAAATATCCACAGTCCAATGGTTTAGCTGAATTGCAGTGCAGAGTGAAAAGCAATTACTTGAAAGGTCAAAACATGACAATGCTGATGTGTTCTTGAATTTGCTTAATCTCAGAAACATACCCCATGATGATATTCTTGGCTCACCTGCTCAAAGACTACTTTCTAGACAAAGTAAAACTATGCTACCTATTACTTCCAGTTTATTGAAGCTTAAACCTCAGAACAATAAAACCATCAAGGCTCAAGTGTTTAAGAAGCGTAATATCCATAAATCTAGTTATGACAGATCAAGCAGATTACTTCATCCGTTGAACGAAGGAGAGACGGTATGAATCCAGACAACAAAAGGTTTTGATCGAATTGGACAGATTACAGGCATCTGTGCTGAGCTGAGTTCTTACCTGGTAGACTCAGAGGGTATGGAGTATAGGAGGATACGTAGACATCTTCTTCCTGTACCAGAATTATCATCACTATCACAACATTGTTTCTGTGATGCAGACTCCAAATCTAAGAGTAAATCAGATACTGTTTCCATACCAGAATGTGTTCAAAATTCTGATACCATTCCAGAAAATGTTCAGGATTTTCACAGGTCAAGAATTTTACAGAGACAGTTCCAGTTGCTAAATCTAATTCCCAGTTTTATGTCACACAACATGGATGAGTATCTAAGCCTGGTGTGAAATACGCAGCAACGTGGACTTGATTGTATATATATATATATATATATATATATATATATATATATATATATATATATATATATATATACACATATATGCATTTACTATTATATAATGCATGACAGAATTAAATGTGATTTTTGCATGCCAATTACTTTCATAACATTGTACAATCTATTTCTCAAAGAGGGAGAATGTACATCAGAGTGCAAGTGATGTCTGTGCTATATCTTTAAGAAGCATGTCAAGGCTATACATGCACTTATAAATTCCAGACACGTGCAATCCCTACTGACATTTTGAATGAGCAGCCAGAGAGAGAGCATGCGTGATCACATTTGTTAGTCTGTATATAAGTTGCTTAAGTTAAAGTCAGGAGAACTTCCATAGTTATGTGCTTGTATAAAATAAAGCTACTTGAACAGAACCCATAAAGACTCTTCTATTGTGTCCTAGATAGGAGAGTGACAGTCTCTAAGTGCCCTCTTTTCTGGGCACTAGAAACATTCTGGAGTAGAACCCTTTTCCCTTTTGGGACACAGGCACCTCTTGAATAGTACCCTCAGACAAGAGATCTTGAAGAACCTTTGTTAAAAAGAGGAGTTGTTCTCAAGGAGGCTGAGGAAATGCCCATAAAAGGAGAGGGGGTTCTACACCATGAAGTACCCTTGATGAATGATTGACAGAACCCAAGAATCCTGAGTGATCTGAAGCCAAAGCAGAAGAAAAAGAGAAAGGTGATGAGAAAGAGAGCTGTGGCTGGGAAGAGCTGGATAGTCACACAGCACCTGGTTTGTCCAGAAAGGAAAGCTTCAGAGTCCCCAAAAATTGAGTAGGCTTAGCTGGAGAAGCCTGTTTGCCACTCTTCTTACCTTAAGTAGAAGGACAGGATTGCCTAGGAACAAAAGAAGGCTTAGTGGCTTAATTTCTCTGAAATGTGGGTACTGGAGAAATAAATGCATGTTTAAGCTCCCGTAAGGCCTTACCCATGTCCTGAAGGGACTTAAACAAATTAGCAGTAGCATCCCAAAACAAAAGTTTAGAATCCAGAGAAGCATCCATCAACTTAGCTTTAATATCATCAGGTAGAGGTTGAAGCCTGTACCAAAAATACCTTCTCATGACTGAACCAAAAACAGCAGCCCTAAAAGAGGCATCTACTGCATCATAACTATATTTATTAGAATGATGACTGACTTTTGAGGAAGTCCCTAGAAAGGAATGAACAGAAGATTTACCCTCAGAGTCTGGAAAGTCAGAAATAAGTTGACAGGCTTGAGAAAGATAAGCCAACACATACTTAGACATATGGGTTTGATAATTAATATTTCTAAAAAGCTAGGGTAGAAGAAGTGTAAACCTTTTTGCCCAGCCTGTCCATAGTTCTGCTGTCCTTGTCAGAAGTCAATAACTTGATCAAAGGAAGCAGTGGGGATGACTTATCATAGGCTACAGACACTACCAACAGGTCAGCAGCAGGACATTTATATAAAAAACAAAACTCCTCATGAACCCTATAAAACCTATCAAGCTTCTTGGAAACAGGAGGGAGAGAAACAGGCACATGAGAGACAATGGAGAAAGCATCCAGTAAAACAGCCAAGACAGGAGGAACAGCTGCAGGTTTAGGAGAGTCCAACTGCAGCAACTCATAGTACATCTTAAGCATATCAGAGACCTCCCACTTAAAAAAATCCATCATTCTAGACAGTGTGTCCCCAAATGAAATTTCCTCTAAAGGAAAATCAGTACTAATAGATTCCTCCTCTTCTGACCCATAGTCCATAGGAGAAGGAATCTGAGTTGAATAAGTTGGGGATTCATCAACAGAATCTGACTCATCCTCAGAAGAATCCTGGTATATGAGCCTTTTAAGAGGAGTAGAGGACCAATGAGGAGCCGGAACTGAAACCCCACGAGGAGGCTGTAAGGAAATTAAAGCAGAAAATAACTTCTCAGTAAAAGGCTGCCACTCACTTTTTCAATCCATCGAAGCAGAATAAACGTTTATTTTTTTGTTTCTTTTTTAAGGGAATGTCCTGAGAAGGCTCAGATGCAGGATGACAGTCAAGAAACATAACAGGAACTTCTTCCTCAGCTAAAAACCGAGGGCCCCTCAGAAAAAAATCAGCCATGGTTCACTTTGAATGTCCAAGATGGATGCCTGCAAAGCTTCTTTGGACTTCCTGCCAGCTAGATCCTTACTGGCCTCCAGCATGGTCATGACAAAGAAATCTGACAATACAGCTAGGTGAGCCTCTGGGTTCATAACGACTTGAAGAGAAACACCTGGCAGAGGCTGGGCAGCAGAAGATTCCAGTCACACTTTTTTCACCTTCTTCTTTCCTAATGGCTGACCCTTGGGGCGAGGGATTCCTTCTATAGTATCTTTAGTGAGTACTTTAAGATGCTGGTTCTCAAGATACAAGGAAAGGGTAGGGGAAAGGAAGAAAGTATACTGTGAAGGGTTTTCGGAACAAATGCCTGACAAATAGAGCAATATGGTCATGAGAAGCACCTAGGCAAAAACGACACTTATCGTGGTAGTCTTTGTGGGCAATTTGTCTCCCACACTGGCATTCACCCTTCCTGGATGACATTAACCCCAAGGAACACAAAAACAAGTAAAACAAAATCCCCAATGGGGCACTTATCGTACAAAAAGAGCAAACCGGTGTAGGAAGTCACTGGAGAATAAAAATGCATTCAATTGGCAGAAAATGGAAGCAGGTAAACAGACTGATGGTGTAAAAGATACATTCAGACTGGCGGCAAAGAAGTTCTGATTTTGGTAGGCCTGATGTTATTCAGGAAGCATATTGTGACATTCAGCTTACTTTTTAAATTCAGGGGTCTTTGGAAGACTGGCCGGAAGTCGGGCTTCTGCTTCAGGGAATCCCATATGCTTAGGAATACTGCAGCAGTGAATGTAAGGACATCATATAGTACATTACCTCAGTAGCCTATGTTTGTGACAAGATGCTGGTAGGCCTGCATAGGTTTATAGCTTCATATGTTCATATGAAGTTACAACCATAATGGCCCTAGGTTCATAGGTTCATAAGTTTCTAGGCTAATGACCCTAGAGCCTGTCAATCCTACCCAGGTTGTACCAATGCTCCCTTATAGACCAAGATATGTAGTTCATATTTACGAATCCATGATCAGCACTGGTTTACCCTGCCTAAAAGTGACATATGTGAAACCCTTGTGGTAAATCTATACTTTCCAATCCAGTTGTCCCAGTCATGCTTCAATAGGGTCATTAAGGAGCTCAGTTTCATATGAATTGTGAGTTTGTTCCTTAGGAGTTGCAATCTCTGGAAGACATATCTGTCTCTCCAGCATGTCTTACTGATGTCGCTAGCTAAGTTAAGGGCCCTAGAGTGAGTGAGTCTTGTCCCATGTGATTTGCAGAAGTGTAACATTTCCATTAAGGCAGAGTTCGAGACTGCTCTGTAGGCCAGCCAAAAATTGCCACTCAGTGGCCTATGCGATACATAGTATAGTGACAGGGCCTTGAGTCTGTCCATGTAGGTAATGTGTTGGAAGTCCCTGGATTTTCTCACTGAGAAACCTCTGAGGTCTCTCCAGCTGCTACAGATGTCTGGTGATGTACATGCAAAAGGGAGCATTGTACTCTAATATTGGTCTGGTGAGGGATGAGTATAGTGAAGTTATAACATCCTTAGTCTTGGATACTACGCCTTCTGTTATGAGGTGTGGAATGTAAAGGGTCTTCATTAACACTGTGAACACATGATTATCAAAGGTGAGGTTGCCATCAATCTGCATTCCTAAATCTCTCACCATTGGGTTAGAACACATGGGAGTATTTTTAATAGTGTAATTTGCACAGACTTTTCCTTTGCTGAAAAGGATAATAATGCATTATTTTGGGTTAACTGTAAGTCTATGGCTTTGGCAACAATCATTTATGTATGTAAGCACATGTTTGCACTATGTTGACATTGCTTGTGGAGTCAATAATTGCTCCCAGTTTGCAGTCATCAGCAAACTTGTTGAGCCACATGCCATCTTTTTTCATCTGATTTTTCTGAGGAGTACATTCCAAATAATAGGGGGCCCAGCACAGACCCTCATGGGACACCACTGGTAGCAGGTCTGCTGGTAGAGGTTGAATCCCCACCAATGACTGTATGCATTCTGTTGGTGAGCCAGTTGGCTATCCCTCCAATGATGTATGAGTTAATCCCCAGGTGGGTGGGTTCCACAATGATGCCTCATTTGAGGGATTTTGTCAAAGCCCTTGGACAAGTTGAGATAGGCAGTATGTACCAATTTCCCTTCATTCAGGGCATTAGTGACACTCTTAATGAATTCCCCTAGGTTTAACAGGAATGATCTGCCCTGGATGAAGCCAAAGTGGGTCAGGTGAAGAGTTAGAAGGTCACCAATGTCCTTGTTGATAAGGTCCAAGAAGATTCCCTCCATGGCCTTACAGACAAGGGTGGTCAGGCTTATGGGTGTACAGTACAGTTCCCTGGGTCAGTTGAAGGAACCCCTCTGTGCAAGGGTATTACAGTTGCTGTTTTCCTCTCTTCTGGGACAAAGCCAGTACTTAGATTGTAGTCAAAGAGAGTACCTAGTGTTTCTGCTAACTCTTGCTTTAGGCTGTTTAGTAAGCAGCCTGGAATGTTATCTGGTCCCATAGAGGCTTTGTTTTTGGCATTGATGAGTGCGATTATGACCGGTTATTTGGAGATAATAGGTAGAGAACTGTTAACAGGTATGCTGTGCGGTGTGGTCAGTTGAGACAAGGGTGTGAAATTGTTGCCAAGCCTGTCTGCTAACAGGTTGGTTATGTCCCCAAGTTTCGTATGAGTGATACTATCTACTCTGAATTTCGTGCAAAGCTGAGCCTTCCCTTTTACATTACAGACATAACTAAAGAATGCCTTGTGATTATCCTTAGTTATGGATGCTAATTTAGTTTTCTAATTAGCTTTAGAGGACTTTACATGATGTCTAATTTGCTTGTTCAAGCTTTGGAGAGTGTTCTTCTGCTGAAACTGTTCCCTCTTATTCCTGGGCATCAGTTTCTTTCTTTTGTTGTCTAATCTATTTATACTAGATGTACACCAGGGTGGCTGTTTTTTCATGAGCAAGTTTTGATCCATTCTAGTACAGCTAAGTCTATACACTTGTAATGGTGTTTATACAGGCCATTTTTGTACACCTCAATACAGCAGTCTTTACTGTCACTGGTGGCAGCAGGTTTGAAACTATATATGCCATTGCCTAGGAGGCTATAGTTTGTTTTGCACACCTTTTCCCATGTTTTGAATCCTGGGGGGGGGGGATGATTTGTTCCACTGAATGTGACTGATTTATGGTCAGAGCTTACCCGGGATGGTCTCACACATTGGTGGTGCAGCGATCTCCCATGTTGGTTGGGTAGTAGGCCAAGGACAGTTGAGCCCCTTGTAGGGGTGCAGACTAACTAACTGTTCCAGAGCATTCATGTTTGCAAAGTGCAGGAACCTTAGGGTGAGCATGTTTGAGCTCATATATGTATCCCAAATGATGGATACTTGTCTCTTATGAAGATGGATGTATTTCCTTCTTCAGTTATTTCATGTTCATTTTGCAGCCTGAATGTGTGAAAGGCGTTATAGTCTTTCATTGCTTGAGTACTTTCTACAGCCCTATACCATGTCTCTCTAGCTGCACAAACATTGATGTCTTACCAAGTAAGAAGTGACTCCATTGAGTGTAGTTTCTGGTTTAGCCTCCTAGCATTAAGCAGCATAACCTTGAGTTTGCCTTTTAGGATATTTTTTAAATCAGGACTGTTTTTCTTATGACATTGCCTAAAAAAATCACTATGGGGGAGGGAAGTACCTTAGCCAGTAACCAAAAGGCAAGACGTGACAGATGAAGGCCATTCCTGCCAAAGCAATGTGGTCTGTTGACCATATCTTCCCAGCCTGACAGCTACTGGATCAGCCTGGAGTGACACTAGTAGCTAAGCCAAATGTTGGTGTCAATAATTCTTTTGTTTGTATTGAGGCATCATCCTGGGTGAAGGTAGAATGCTGCTTAAGGTACGAACATACCTGTCTGGGACACATAATAAGAGAGGTAAGTCATACCTTTCTCTCTTCATATAGTCCAGTGAGGTACATCTTAAGTCATTTACTCCGACATGGAGTACAAGAGAAGTGTAACACTGGCTGTTGCTGAGAGACTTGTGTGGATCCTGGTACCTAACAGGCAGATGACTGTGACTTTCTCCTTGTACAACCTGCTGAGGGGGACATCTGTGTGTCTCACTATGGATTTGCCTATGACCAAAACATTGGTTTTGAGGTGTTTCGCCTTAAGGGCTTAATGGATGAGACAGTGATAGGTTTGTTTTTATGTGTAGTGGTTTCCTTTGAAACTGTCATGTGTGCAGAAGTTTACATTTGTGAGGTCTCTGCTCTTTTGGTAAGCTTCTAATGAGTACCCCTGTGTATGTGGGTTTATGTGTTGTGCACTTGGTTTGTTGAAGAGGTGAAGTGTATGTGCTGGCAACCTGTTTGATATCTGGTCAGTTGTTACCTTGGAAAGAGAGAGAATTTATTCTAGATTCATTGTATACTGTCTCTTGCATATTGTATTGGTAAGTTTTAAGTGTACATGGTTATCAATATACATGAGGCAATAAAAACCTAGCTGTGTAAAAACACTACTACCCTTATTGAGCATATTTAGATGGTCACTGTTAGCAGAGCGATTTTGTGAGCAGCAACAACTGGGCCTGTCTATGAGAGACATAGGTGCCACCCGCGAGCTGTAATAGGCTCCCACTGCATGTGAAGTAGTGCTCCTCAATGACTCTGTTCAGTTGTAACCTTGACTACTGGTTGGGTGATTGTGCAGTCACCTCATGGCTGGCACCTATGTCCCTTGTGGACAGGGCAGCTGGTGCTGCTCACAAACATGCTCTGCTAAAAACAACCATCTAACTATGCTTAATAAGGATACTTGTGTTTTTACATAGCTAGGCCTCCACACACCCTAGTGCTATTAAGCTAGTAGCTTCATATGAACCTATGGGCCTTTGCAGGCCTCCCAACCTGTTGTCATCCACATGGCCTGCTGATGTCATATTTATTTATTTATTTTATTTTACATTTGTTGACCAGGCTTGTCCAACTGAGCTGATAAGTTCACCTGCACTCTTATATAAGTCAGACCTGTGCCATGGTGCTTGTGTTAAGTACTGTGTTTTGTAGTGGGGTGTACCTAAATAGGTAGGGGTTCTGTTATCACTGCAGTTAACTGTGTGTCTAGACAGAAGAGCAGATGTATGTATCCCAGTTACTTCTCCAACAGCATGGATTTCCAGTAATTTGACATTTGCACAGGCCTACACATCAATTTCATGTAGGACTCCTAATCTCTTGTCGCCCACATGGCCTGCTGATGTCATCTACTATAAGTTCACCTGCAGTCTTGTATATCTGAGACTTGTGGCATGGCACTTGCATTAAGTAATTTGTTCTATAGTCACTGTACTTAGAAAGATAGGGGTTCTGTTCTCACTGCAGTTGACTGTGTGTGTGTGTGTGTGTGTGTGTGTGTGTGTGTGTGTGTGTGTGTGTGTGTGTGTGTGTGTGTGTGTGTGTGTGTCTAGGCAGAAGAACAGGCATGTGTACCCTACAGTTACTTCCCCAGTGCCATGGATTGCCAGTATTTTGATACTTGCACATACCTACACATCTATTTCATACAGGCCACCCTACCTTTTCTCTCTCACATGGCATGTTGATGTCATCTACTATAAGTTCAGCTGCAGTCCTGTAGAAATCAGAGTTGTGCTATGGTGTTTGCATTAAGTACTGTGTTCTGTAGTCTGTGTACTTAGATAGGGTTTTTATCTTACTGCAGTCAACTGTGGGTGAGTTTGTGTGTTTGTGCTCTTGCTTGACATTCCAGAGTGCCTTTTACTCTAGCATGTGGAACGCTATTATCACTATATTCTCCTCACCAGACACTGCTGATGATATCAGCTACAAAATTTTATCTAACACACTCCAAGTAACACTTGAGTTGCAATGCTTGCATAAGCTTCTGCAGTCTGTGTGCTTAGATAGGTAGGGGTTCTATTCTTATTGCAGTTAACTGGGGGTGTGTGGGTGTGAGCTGTTTCCTAACATTACAGAGAGCCTTTTACAGCAGCATGTGGGGCACTGCTATCTTGTCCTCAACAGACACTGCTGATGTCATCAGCTATACTACACACACACACACACACACACATGTGTATATATATATATATATATATATATATATATATATATATATATATATATATATATATATATATATATATATATATATAGGTGTACTTTTGAAGAAAGAAAGTTCACTACGAACTTCAAAAGTACACCCACGCTAAAGCGAAAGTGCACTTTCACGAACTACCTAGACCAAATGGGCTAGCAGTCACGGACCTTAGGATTAGGGCAAGGGTCATGGTAAGGAGATGGCCCTATTAGCTATCCCCTTACCCTAACCCTTGCCCTAACCCTAAGGTTTGTGACTACCACACGACAATGGAAGACATTCCAAATCGGGCTATGTCCTCCACTGTGGTGTGATAGTCACGGTCCTTAGGGTTAGGGCACGGGTTAGGGTAAAGGGATAGTTAGTAGGGCTATTCCCTTACCTTGACACATGCCCTAACCCTAAGGTCTGTGACTATTGCACCACAGTGGAGGACATAGCCTGTTTTTCAATGTCCTCCATTGTGGTGTGGTAGGTTCAGTGTAGTGAGCTTAAGCGAAAGTGCACTTTTGTTAAAGTGCACTTTCGCTTAAGTGGGGATGTACTTTCCCATTTTGAAAAAGTGAATTTTCGTTGTAGGGAAGTACACCCATATATATATATATATATATATATATATATATATATATATATATATATATATATATATATAGTGTCACCATTCAGTTGTGTGTTAGCACTCCTCCGGTACTATGTTATCACCATTGGTGGACTCAGCGATTGCACACAGTATTCAAGAATCAGCAAACCTGGCAAGCCAGAGGACATATACTTTGGTCTGAACTGTCAAGAAATGCAGTTCAAACAGTGAAAGGCCATGCACAGATCCCTGGGGTTTGCCAATGGTGACAGCTCTACTGGTGCAGATGAATTCACCAACTGTTACATGATGTGTTCTGTCAGTGAGCCAATTGTTTATCCATCAACTGATGTAAGGTTTAATCCCCAAACTTGGGAGTTTTCACAATGATACCTGCTTATGTGATTGTGTCAAAACCCTAGGCCAGATCACATTATGCAGCATGCACTGTCTCACTTTCCTCTAGGCCTATCACATGGAATCAATGGTCTGTGATAAAATCACAAATCACCTATGGTGTAACCCAGCACATACACCTTCATGATATGGTGGAATAAATAGTTCAAAACACCCTCCACACAGCTTATGTTTCCATACAAGGGTGTATATTAACATGCATCGGCCTGCGTTGGTGGGACAGCACCTGATGCAGGAATGTATGGAGACATCCTGACTCTCCTCGATTGTGAGGTAGATCAACATGGCATCATGGACCTTTTGTGCATGTACACTAGTAATATTTCAGGTGTATGCAACAGACCTGTGTGAGTTGTTACTGCTACATCAGGTTCATTACATGTGATAGATGTCCTCAAAGAGGTCATTGAGGGCATGCATGATGACAACAGTGTCATCTTGTGGAATTTGAACAGGTGAACGCATTTGACAAAAAGTCACACTGCAGTATTCAATCACAACTGTTACATGTGGCCACATACAGCTATGTCACCAAATGGTTAGACCAGTGTATGACATAAGTGGCATCTTGCTATGTTGAAATGTGTGACATGACATATATCTCAGGTCCAGTGATCAGGTCAGTACATAAGGGGTGTCTGCTAGGCCCTTGGCTTCAATTTAGTTAAGTAATCGATATCACAGATGAAATATACATACTACAGCCAAAAAGCTGCCTGACAGATTACAGCTTGTGGGTAATCATTGATTCCAACTGTGATATTAGTATAATACACACAGTATCAACAAATACCAAGACTGCTGCCACAGCCATGACAACACCTTCATTGACAAGACACATTTATGGATGTGTTTTATCAGGAAATAGACACAACACCCATGTATAATGTGCACATCACACCTTATAAGACAAAGTAATCTCCAAACTCTGGACCCCACCCAGTTCGGGTTTGTAAAAGGCAGATCATGTCTCCTAAACCTGATTAACTTCTTTGAAGCAGTCACCAAAGCCGTAGATGAGGGTAAAGTGGTTCACACAGCCTTTCTAGATCTCTCCAAGGCTTCTGATACCATCCCCCACTCTGGAATTATAGATAAACTCACTAAACTAGGTATAAATCACTATGTCACAAGATAGGTTGCCAACTGGCTCACTGACAGAACCCACACTGTGAAAGCAGCAGACTCCAAATCCGACTTCAGACCAGTGACAAGTGGAGTACCACAGGGTTCAGTCCTGGGTCCTCTCCTGTTTGCTATCTACTTTTCTGAAGTACAGGCTAATACAGAAGGTCTTTGGCTAATGAAGTTCACAGAAGACTTCAAACTAGGAGCCATAATTGAAATTCTTAATGATGTGGGCATCCTACAAAGGGGCCTTACTGAGATAGATGCCTGGTGTCAAAGCCATGGCCTCAAGCTCAATGCCAAAAAGTGCATTGTCATCCCCTTTAGTAAAAACTCTGTACCCATGAGCTACCACATAGGTGGTAGTCTACTTAACACTGAAAGTGTGATAAGAGACCTTGGGACACAGGTGGACAGTAGTCTCTCCTTTGATAATCACATCTCCACAGTAGTCAGGAAATACTTCTACGTGGCACACCTCATCACAAAAGGTTTCTCATCCAGGAAATAAAGAGGTCATTGTTCCCCTCATTAGACTCATTATAGAGTACAACATCCCTTTTGGTATGTACCTCACAAGACATCTACAACAACTGGAAAGACCACAGAAATACCTCACAAAGAGGATTACTGGCCTCAAACAGATGCCCTACACAAACTGTCTCCAAAAACTCCAACTATACTCCGTCACATATCGCTTACTCAGAGGCGATCTCTACCTAACATACAAAGCTATGTCAAATCCAGAGCTGTTGCACATGCTTCACATAAAGAAATCACAGTCCCTCCGAGCTACACGCTCTAGGGACCTAAACGTTGTCACCACAATAAACAGAACATGCTGGAGGGATAGATTCCTGTCCCTGAGACTTCCCATACTCTGGAACAAACTACCTATCTATAGCAAACAAAGCTCCTCATTAGCACTCTACAAAAAAAAATCTTGATGATTGGATGGGAAATAGGAAATTCACCGCAGGGATCACCTCTGTGGCTCTGCTCGACAGGGGTACAAGAAAATAATTTTCTTGGGTGGCGAAAGCCAGGGTACCATTTTGGCTAGGCTTGTATATGCCCTAGGGCCGATAGCTTAGTACCTACCTATGAACCTATGAACCTATAATCAGACCAATAGGTATGTGACCTGTGTCCTGGGGTATAGCATAAGTGGTACATCCACCAGCAGGTGGTCACAGTGCTGAACACTCCCTTGACTATAACACAAGTACTGGGTATGTGAAGGACATACTCATCAGTGGGCATTCTAATATCTTGGTTCCCAGTCTTCATCACACCAATAACTGAGTACAATGCACCTTTCTCCATGTACCCCTACACATGTTCCATTGATATGTAGCTGAAGTGTACCATCTTTGTCACAGTGTGCTGTCACACAGTTTATTGTTCATACCTAGGTATTCTCCCTGTGGAATATACATGACAGTCTGATGCTGCGGAACACCAATCAAATTGTTACACCAAATGCATGTGTGCTATCTGTTCACCTTATGCACACACTGCATACATAGGTGTCTGACAACATTAATGGCATGTATATCATTTGTGACAGTGTGAATTGTACCATAGATATATGCCATGCACACAAAGCAACTAGCTTGTAATGTCCATACTGTCACACACAAGTATAGCAGTATCCCTCCTAATACCTTCAGCAGATATTACAGTACCAGGACAGTGTGCATGGTTACCCTCAAAGAGTGTGGATGTAGGCTTATCTGTTATCACTCCACATCACATATGTTATGTCAGAGGTATGGGATTAGTGTTGGTATTATTCAGATATTGCTCATAATTGTGGTTATTTTGTGAAATGTTTGCCATTCTCCTTTACCTGTGGCCACCATTCTGGACACCTCTGCTGACAGTACAGTCATATTCAGGTATATCAGTTTGCACAGCTTCCCAGTATGTACCCTACCTGAATTGTATGCCAGATTCCTGATAGATGTCCCCTGCATTATTCATGTAAGGATGTTTATCTCACGCATACATCCTCCCCATTGTGATGTCACCTTGTGTGACAGTCACAAACAACACATTTTCACTGTACAGTCTGTACTGTACCATATAGATATGTGCTTGGTGTTGCTGCTACAGCCATCTTCCACTGACATGTCCTACTCTGCTGTACATGTGGGAGTTTTACCTGCATTCCTTCCCTGTGTTCATTCCTACAATTCATCTGTATGTCCCTATTCAATACACACACTTCCCATGAGTGATCATTTTACATGCCAGTCCCATATCCTGTTAAAGATCATTTGAACATAGCTTCAGTACAGAATGCCAGGAATGGGATATCACAATACTCTGCACTGTAAGTACACTGCCCTTTACTGTGTTTGGACCATATATTTCACAATCATACCTCTCAAATGTCCAGTTATTCCCAGGATATCCAGATTATTTCCTTTATTGAATATGTGGCTTTCTCCAGTATTGCAGGTATAATATCTGGACTGCTGTGACTCAATGTTACAGACATTTGGGTACATACCTCTCAGCTGTCCTGCTCTGTGCAGAATGTCTAGTTTTTGTCTCATATTTGTCATCTTTTCCTGATAACATGTTGTTTTCCTGGCAAATCACTGGCATTTCATTGCTGATGACTGACATTTGAGTTTCAGACTTCATGCTCTTTACAAAGTTCAAGCTAATGTACAACCTATATATTCTATCAACTTCATAACTTTGGATGTGGAATATATTAACAATCTGTCTCTGTTTCTGGCCTTTTATCCTCCCATTTTTATGACTTTGTCCACATTTCTCACCCTAAGAGGTTGAGAGTGTTAAATTCTAACACATTCCCATGTGACATCAATTGTCATATATGTCTCTGTTACTGGTTATTTGTCCTCTGTACAATATGTTTCACTAATAGAATGACAACTATTTGTACAGTCGCACCTCTCAGGTGTACAGACTTTTGCAGAATGCCCAGATTTTGCTTCACATGTTTGCTGTATTTCTTATACAATTGTGGTTTTCTGGCAAATCATTATTTGAGGGTTGAAGTCAGAAAATGGTGATAGACATTTGTGTGTCAGAATTCAAACCCTTCTGAAAATTAATGGGAATGCAAAACCTGTCATTCTAATAACTTTCTTCATTTGTAAGAGCAATATTTAATAAGTGTGTCCCTAGCATACCTCACAACTACCCAGATTTTCACACACTGTTCAGAATATTGCCTCTTATTTTTGGCCTGTTCCTCATAAAATGTATGGTTTTCTGACAAATCACTAGTATGGTCTGAGAATTAAAGTCACTAAATAATGACTTGCCTTTGAGTTTCAGACTTTGTGTCCTTCAGAAAAAGCATGCTAACACAAATTCTGTTTGTGTAGCAACGTTCTACATTTATAAGAGCAATGTTTAAAATGTCCTCCTATATTTGTGCCTTTATCCCCACATTATGTTATGCTTTGTCCAGAATTCTTGTGCCAAGAGCTTGAGAGGTATGGTCCCTACTTGTCATCCTTTGCCTCCACATTATGTATGCCTTTTGTCCATATTTTTGCTCTGAGACAGCCCTGGTGATCATTGTGGCATTCTGCGCAAATCCGCAGACTGTATGTATTGTCATTTACATGGACTCAATATCCGTGTTTCTTTACAAGATTGCATAGCCATCAATCCTGTTGCAAGCCACAAGACCTAGCTTAGGCATGCTGCACCTCATTAATATGTATTGCACACTGAAGGGTGCTGACCACCGGCACGGTAGCCAATACACTCCATGTAGGCTCTGCGCATAGCCTACATGGAGTTTAAAAAATCATGGAGTATATTATGGTATAATGCACACAAACCCAAAATTATATTTTCGCATTACTTTCAAAAACAAATGATCAAATATTGGCAACTGTACGATTTAGACATATATTATTAGAACATTTTTGTTAAACCGACATAAGCTTTCATAGGGCAATGAGAAATTATTTTATGAATGCATGTTTACTGAGATAATTACAGAAATGTGAAACAAATGTTTAGCTGTGTAATTATCAATATAAATAATACTAGATATCACTCAAAATATGCAACTTACAGTTTAAAGTTCAAAGATAGTTTTCTTCATGAACATGTAAGGTTTTACACAACATGCCACAGTTTGTGAATCACTTGGTTTATGAAGTATTAGGTACATATGGAAATTGTATTTAATTTAATAATTACTAACAAGTAGCAATATCTCAGTATAGTGTGATATAAAAGGACACTGATAATGAATTTCCCTGTCTCCCACCATGGAATGTCACCCTCAATATTATGTAGGGTTCTCACATATGAAAATATGAACACAAATATAAAAATATGAATAGTAAGCAACAATTAGTGATTCATTTCTGTGTTGTAGGAATACCTTAACAATATTGGTGTCACTTTGTTAATAACTCCTGACAATGTCTAATACTGCTTATTATTAACTGGCAAGTCACTTAATTAAAGAATCCAGATCCAAAAAAGGTCTGGATGCCAGAAAGAGCTGTGGGTGTGAATTGAAGCTATACAGAAAAGGTTAAAGTATATAAGTGGAGTTTATTAATGGAGAGTGATTCTGATGAAGTCCTACTATGTAATGGACAAACACACTTAATCACTGTTATTTTTTATTATTTTAAGTAGTCTATGTTGCTTAAATAAATTTTTTTAAGAGGAAATGGAATCCGTATCTGACTTCAAGCATTACATTTTTGTTAGTATTGGTTGTTCTAGTAACGCTACACATTTATTGCTTATAGTGGCTTTGCTGGTAATCAAATTAATAAGTAAATAAATAATCAGTCTTATCTAGATGTTAGCTGATACTTGATTTTCCTGTTTATATGTAGATACATCATTCTTATACATCTGTGTACTGCTATTTACAGCCTAAAATAAAAATAGCTTAGGAGATGCAACATCTGAAAAGAAACCAAAATGCTGGCAGAGAAGAATTGTACAGACCTGGAGGGGCTATTATGAGCACCGTAACACAAGCTCACCATTGGGTTTTTAATTGTACCATCCCTCCTTCATTGTAAGTATGTATATTCTTACTTTAAGAACTTGCACACCATTAACTGTATTTCTTAACAATATTTCTTTGAACTTCTCATCAATACTGATATAAAAATGTTCAACTTACCATTTGGAGATGATGCTATGCTTCCTATGGATGGTGGTCCTTGAAGAAGTTAAGCAAACAGACACAGGAGTTAAAACTTTGTACCCTTTGTATGTTCATTAATGATACTTTTAACAAGAACTTGAAAGACATGTGACCCTAAGCCCATGTGTAGTCAACCAGAACGTGTCAACTGTATCAGTCTACAACTATCCCCCAAATGAATTTAATGCTGAACAGAACTTAAGTACTGCTGTCAATATTTTACTAAAAGTATTTAACAATTGAGATAGGTAAGCCTACTTGGAAGCCCCCTCCTGGGACATATTTGACCTCCCTTAAACAGCAGCATCAACATCAATGACATGTTGTTTGTACATTTTCCGGTGAGCTGTCTGGAGCCCTGACAGTGGACAAGGACTCTTCATTTGTTGCAAGTGGTGGCTCTGTAGTAGGCCCACCCAAGTACCCATCCCTTCACTGTTCACTGCAGCTGCTCCCCATGCCAATGAAATCATGTCAGTGGCCCTATAGTACACTTGATCATATGTCCTGCTCTGGCTGCCTACCGTGTTCACATCATAACTATCTACTGCCAAATTTGTATTCTGCTTGACATATCCCCACATGGGTCTACTTCAGAAGACTGAAAAAACAAAAGACTGAATCCCAAAAATACTGAAAACTCAAAATACTGAAGGATGGAATTTGCCCCATGTCCACTGTTGTGTGATCTTGGAGTTGGTATACATAATTAGCAGGGGGTGTTGGGGCACACCACCCACATGAGAGGTACATGGGGGTTGCCTCCTGCATTAAATATGTTTTCAGTATTTTGGGATTTGGTCTTTTGTTTTTTCAGTCTTCTCAAGTAGACCCTCCCACACCCCCTCTCAAGCATAAAGACACCATGATGTCTAAATGCTTGCACAATAACTTGATTTTCAGGGTCATTGAAAAAGGGGGGGCAGGGGTTGGGATGCCTGGGTGTGATAGTCCTAGGTGACATAAAACACAGAAGAATGATAATACACATAAGTATCACTTAAATAAAAGTCCTGCTTATATATAACACATAAAAGGTAGCATTTCACTGTTACCCACTTGAGAAACATAAAACAGTCAAGATATTCAAATATAAAAAAGGAATTGTGTGGTTGTAACATATTACAATCACACACTAAACAAGGTTGGATCCAAAACAAGAACAGTGACAACAGCAAAATCCTCTTATTTGTGTCAAAACAGTAATGCAGCTTTGCTCTCCCACCCCCAAAACAACAGGCAATGATTCATTTTGCTAACAAACTATCAGTGAAATGCTAAAAGTGCTATCAGATATACTGTCCCTGAAACATGTGTACAGATTTAACACAGAACATTTAATTTTAAGCTATTGTTCATCATGTCTACTTGTGTCCAGCAGTCCCTTAGATGTGTGTATGTTTCATCTTAGAAGGCTAACACCCCAGTATTATTGACTATATAGGACATTAACATTTCAAGGAAATAACAATAGAAGGGTATACAGAGAAAAACAGTTGTAACATTAGCACTTGTGATGACAGTTAATAAGGCTGTGCATCTGAGAAAGTGAAATGATCTGACAAACATGCCCATGCCATCAGTACACTTCTAAGAAATGCATACAGATAAAAGTAGCATTTGCATATATATATATATATATATATATATATATATATATATATATATATATATATATATATTTACAATGCAGCCGTGTGTTTCCTCCCCACATGTACTGCAACAACCCTGGTCTCTCAGTACGTGTTCACAAATATATCGACTACACTACATAAATTAATAAGAAATGTTGTGATATACCATGCACATCTTTAGAATAGCAATAAACAATCAGATTTTCAAATACTTGTAGTAATGTGGACACCTGTTTGCATATAATTTGTGAAGCTATCTCTTAAGGTATACCTACACTGTACATTGGAAAACAAGCACCACATAATACTCACTGCACATTCATCAATCTGGTAACATGCAGAACTTGAAATATCTTGACAGTTGAACATTTTTACACATTAATTTCATACAGGCCTCCCAGCATCTTCACTCCAAACATCCACTGCTAATGTCATCCACTGTAAGTTGTTCTCCAAACTTGTACATCTCAGACTTGTGTCCTGGTGCTTGTGCAACATATTGCGTTCTCCAGTCTGTGTGCTTAGATAGGTAGAGGATCTGTTCTTACTGCTGTCAACTGGAAGGTGTGTGTGTGTGTGTGTGTGTGTGTGTGTGTGTGTGTGTGTGTGTGTGTGTGTGTGTGTGTGTGTGTGTGTGTGTGTGTGTGTGTGTGTGTGTGTGTGTGTGTGTGTGTGTGTGTGTGTGTGTGTGTGTGTGTGTGTGTGTGTGTGTGTGTGTGTGTGTGTGCACTTGCTTGACATTAGAGGTAGCATTTTACACCAGCATGTGGGACACTGATATTACCATTTTCTCCTTACCAGACACTGCTGATGTTGTCATCTAAAAAACAACTTTTCTAGTCTGGGTCCTTAGTTAGGTAAAATTTCTAATATCACTGCAGTCAACTCTGTGTGTTGTTCACTTGCTTGTCATTAGACAGAGCATTGTACAGTAGCTTGTGGGACATGCTATTAGCATTTTCTCCTTACCAGATGCTGCTCATGTCATCAGCTATAAATTATCTTACACACTCCGAGTCCGACTTGAGCTGTGGTGCTTGTCTTAAATGCAGAATTTTCTAGTCAGTGTTCTTAGGTTGGGGTTCTGTTCTAACTGGTGTGTGTGTGTGTGTGTGTGTGTGTGTGTGTGTGTGTGTGTGTGTGTGTGTGTGTGTGTGCGTGTGTTTGTGCATTGATTGACATTAGAGATAGCATTTTACACCAGCATGTGGGACACTGCTGTTAGCATTTAATCCCCACTATACACTGCTGATGTCATTAGCTATAGCTGATTTGCAGATGTGCAGTATTCTCATCAGAGTAGGGTCAAAGACTGGCCTGTAGGCCAGGTACAAGTCACCTTATGCTACATGACACAGATTACAGTGACAGGGCTTTCAGTCTGCTCACAGACATTATGGCATAATTCGTAGAGCCTGTATTTTCTTGATGAGAAACCATGGATTTTTTCTATTTGGTTACTAGTAATATCCTGGCTATGTGCAGCAGATGTGTCAGTTGTTAATACTAAATCAATATATTTTACATCTGTTAGATGTCCTGACAGAGATCATCAAGGGCATGCAATATGAATACACTTTCAGCATGTGGAACTTGACCAGGCCAAGTCATTTGACATAAATCCACACTGAGGTATTCACTCAATACTGTTAGATTTGGCAATAAATGCCTATATCACCAAATGGGTAGACCATTGGATCACATCCATGGCATCTAAATAAGTATAAACGTGTAAACTGACATATTTCTCTGGTCCAGTTATCAGGACCACACATCAGGGCTGTCTAATAGGCCCTTTCCTGACCATTAATTAAGTCACAGACATCAAGAATGACATACACATCATGTGTCCAAACAGTTGTCTGAATGACTACAGATTGTGAGCAGTCATTGACTCCAATGTGCTATTAGTATAATACAGACAGTACTAACACCACCAAGCATTGCTGCCACAGCCATGACAACATGATTTGTTAGGTTATGAAAACAAATGCATAAACCAAGGATAATGTAGACATCACACCCTATATGTAGACCAGTTGGTATGTGACCTGTGTCCTGGGGTAGATGGTATGTGTAGCATCCACCAGGATTTGGCCACAGTGGTGAGCACTCCCTTGTATGT
This sequence comes from Protopterus annectens, assembly GCF_019279795.1. Taxonomy (NCBI): domain Eukaryota; kingdom Metazoa; phylum Chordata; order Ceratodontiformes; family Protopteridae; genus Protopterus; species Protopterus annectens. The sequence continues at coordinate 1,034,134,497 of NC_056728.1, forward strand.
AACTGAACTACTGTGTATGTGCAAGACATCCACATCAAAAGCTAAAATACCTCCACAATTAATAGCCTTCATCACACCAGTAACTGAATACAATGCACCCTTCTTCATGTATCACCCCATGCATCTTCCAGTGATGTCTAACTGAAGTGTAACACCTTTGCCACTCTGAGCTGTCACACATATGTATTGGCCATACCTAGGTAATTTTTATATTGCATAAACAATTCTGACTGATGGTGCCGAACACTCTTGAAGGTGTTACACCAGATGCATGTGTGATACCTGTTTTGGTGATGCACACAGTACATACACAGCAGTTTGATAACATTGATGGCATGGGATACAGTCATGACAGTGTGGATTGTGCCATATATATGCTATGCATACCAGTCAACTAACCTGTAGTTTATACAGGTATAGCAATTTCCCTCATAACACTTCCAGCAGATGTTACAGTATCAGGATGGTGTGCTTAATTACCCTCATAGATTGCTGACATGTCATAATAGTTGTACAAGTATGTTTGTGCAGAGCCATCTATGATCACTCAGAATCACATATGTTGTGTCAGAGACATGGCATTAATGGTGGTATTATTCTAATATTGTCCATAATTGTGTGTGATTCTTTTATAGTAGTCCATGAGCCTGCTGGACACCTCTGCTGACTTTACAATCATATTCAGGCAAATCAGTTTGCACAGCTTTACAATATGCACTCAGCCTTGATTGCATATAACATCCATGATAAATGTCCTCTCCATTGTTCATGTCAGGATGCTTATCTCACAAAGATATCTTCTCCATTGTTATGTCACTTTGTCTAACAGTCACATAATATACATTTCACTGTACAGTCTACATTGTACCATGTTGATATGTGCTTAGTGTTCCTGCTACAACTGTCTTGCATTTACATGCCCTCATCTGCTGTGCATTATGATGTTTTACCTCTCCTCTTTCTCTGTGTTCATTCCTACAGTTCATTTTTGTGGCCTTATTCAATACAGACACTTCCCCTGATTGTTTATTTTAAATGGCAGTCCATGTACTCTTACAGATCATTTACACAACCTATGCAGAATGCCTAGAATGGGATTCCACAATACTCGACATTGTATACACTTTCCTGTACTGTGTCTGGACCATATGCACTACTATATGATAAACTCTGGTAGTCATTGTGGCATTTCACAAAATCCCGCTAACCTAGTTTGCTCTACTGCAAACAAGGCTACTATTCAAGTTGTTTTACAGTTTCTTCACTGGCAACACTGTTGTTCTATGCTTGTCTATGTTTAAAAGCAGTGCATGGCATGAATATTCAATCACAGCTATTGCTCATGACACAAACACATAAACTCCATGTAGACTTCCTGGGAAGCCTACGCAGAGTTTATTGAATTCCACCATAGGTCTTTAATACAATAATTGAAATATATGAATGTCTAGAAGGAAGAAAGGATATTATTTATATAATGAATTTGATTAGAATAAATATTTCTGTTTAAACTATAATTGTTTAATAGATGACAAGATTGTTAGAAACCATTTGCTTATGACAATGAGTAATATGTTTGTAATTTTTAGATAATTCCTGATGTATTAGTTTCCATGTTGATTCATATGAAGAATTTATCCACAATGCAATCATTTTTACAATAGTTGGAGTCACATATAATTGATTATCAGAGAATCCTATTCCACCTTTATTCCAACCTTTTGTGTGCCAATTAAAATAAACTCTTTGGTTTATTTATATACCAAAGAAATTTAAGTAGGATGTTATTATTTTTTTATTATTATTATTTTTTTGGTAGAGACAATATTAATGATTGCATAACAGATAATATTTTAGGGAAAACTGCCATCTTAATTAACATTGAATGCTCTTCCATGGTAAATAAAATTTTATTCCAGCTTGTGACAAGGCATAATTTTATCAATAACCAGTTGAAAATTCACTTGCATTATTTCCTCACTTTTAGACATAATATGCCATTTTTTGTTTTCTCTTCCTGTTGTACTCCTAGGTCAATTGCTTAAAACTACTTTCCTTCTCTTGGAAAAGGTTTATCTATGTACCTGCAGCCCATACTTGTATTGATTTTCCTTATAGAAGTGGTGGTCCTTTTCACCACATTGTACTAGATTAGTAGCATAAGATTTCTAGTTATTAGGAAGATACTGTGATACACTGACCTGGAATTGACTGAGCTTGATTTTCCTGATTGTTTTCTTGGAAGCTGGCCTGGTTCAGTTTTTCTGGCTCATCCCACTCCATTCGCCCCCGCTATGCTTGGGCTCACTCCACTCCCCTACCCTACCCCTATTTCCCACCCACCCCTGACATAATTTCCTTTATAGCTAATCCTGATTTTCCCCACCTCCGTACTAGCCAATACACATCTCTCTCTTCTACTCATACCCCACATCACCATTAACTTTAACACCCACTACTCACCCCTCCTAAGCCTTACCTGCGTTTAACTCTTTCAGTCACTCATTTTAGAAAACTCCTTCAGTTAATTCCTAATTTCTTCTACTAACCTTAAATAAATTGTTACCCTTTAATTATTTCTGAGCTGAAACTAAATCATGGCTATACCTTTCAAAACTCTATTTCTCTCCCTCCTATTTCTAATTATTTTCTCTGCTTTAACCGCTTACCATACTCCTCACCTGCATACAACCCCATCTCCCACACTCTCTTATCCCACTACCCACTGTACAAATAACTACTTCACCCCTATTGCCCCCTCTCTCTTTAACCATACTACTATATAATTTCACAAGTTCAAAGTACTGTACATACCAAATCCCCAACCTCCCATCAAAACAAAACATCAGTTCCCTTGCAAATATTTCTTCATACAAATATTTCAAAGCATAATACTACTCTTATCTGGTGATATTCACCCCAACCTAGGTCCTTGCCAACAGCACTCTAACCATAGTTATACAGCACCCCCCTTTCCAACTGCTTCACAAATAACTCATTGCAATCCCAAGCCTCCAAAAATATTTTTTTTCAATGAATATACAAAGTATTGACAATAAAAGTACTCTCCTTCATGACTGGCTTCTTCAGTATAACCCAGATATACTTACTCTATCTGAGACATGGCTAAAACCTCATATTACAAACTGCAACCCCCCCCCCCCGGTTATAATATTATTCAACTGGATAGATGTAAAAATAAGGGTGTAGGAGTAGCTATACTCTACTTTGACCAGCTCTGTCTCTCCTCCCTCTCAATAGCTATCCCTGATTTCTGCTCTGCTGAAATACTTATATCAACCTTTAACCTAAATTAACACAAAAAATTGTCATTGCAGTAATCTACATACTCCCAGGAAAAAACATTCCCATATTCGAGGAGTTTCTTTCTAGGATTTTTATATCTATTCCCTATGAAACCATCATCCTTGGGTATATGAATTTTGACTGGAGCCTTGTTAATACTGCATCCCCTAGCTACTCTATAAACTTTTATGGCTTTACCCAGCTGATCACCTCACCCACACACCCGCAAAAAAATTCCCAGAACAGCTTGATTATATAATGGATATTAATATTCAACCCTCAGTGGTATCAGAACCCTTCCACTCTACCTAGCTCCCTATGTGATCACCTCCCTACCCCAGTAGTAAGATACTCTCTCCGTCTTAACAAGAGCCACCAATACAAAGAGTCTCATAACCTTAAAAACTACAACCCTGTTAACCTAAATTAATTAACTGTCCACTGTAAACTGATCATTCCTACACACATTACCTTTTAATGAGGCTGATCAAAGCTTTAACAATTTATTCCTAGAAACTTTTAACACCCTGGCTCCCAGTAGAAAAATTAGGCTAAACTGTAATTATGCACCATGGCTAAACCAGGCATCTCAATCACTTATGGACAAGAGAGACAGTGCCTGGAGAGCATGGAAAAATATCAACTCAATAATCCAAAATGAACGGAACAAAACCAACGATTAAACCAACACAGTCAGCTCAAAGGATCCACAGCTTGTACAGGGATAAAAGACAATTTATTATAGACCAACAAAACACTCCAAAGACACAGAGTTAAGTGCTTTCATCTGCCAATAAAGTGAAAAAAAGGAGAATAAGTTAAAACGCAAACTCTATGCAAACTCTATGCATAGAGTTTGCATTTTAACGTATTCTCCTTTTGTTCACTTTATTAAAAATATTATTTGTGAGCATTGGAGGTTAATTTGTGTTGACAAAGACTTAGAAGATGCTTTTGGAAAAAAAATGGTTTTGTTTTTAAGACTGGACCTAACATCAAGAGTCTTCTTGAGACGAGAACACGTATTAAACCTAAGTATGGTGAGACTAGCAAATGTGGATGTTGTAGGCAGTGTGATGCCATTAGGGAAGGTGATGGTGTCAGGTTGGCAGATTTTAATAGGACCTATGTCAAAAGTAAGGTTGGGAATTGTAACACCTCCAAGGTTGTTTATATTGCAACATGTTTGGCATGTCCCGCCTACTACATAGGGTAAACCGAGAGACACCTCAAAAAACGTATTTATGAACATCTTTATAAGATTAAAATAGGAGATTCTAAGAATGCACTTTATAGACACATCTCCTCACATGATGACACACATATCTTTAATTTTTTTATTATTGACAAAGTGGACGTTTCACCATTTGGGGGTAATTGGAAAGCTCTTCTTGCCATGAAAGAAGCGAAATGGCAAATATTAACGGACGCCACACGTTTTCCTGGAATTAATGACTTTATTAGTATCAAGCCTTTCTTACAATTGGCTTGAAGTTAGTTAGATATATATTTATAATATTTAATATATTTAAAATATTTATTGCTAAAATATTTATTGCTAATTTATTATTATTTTATTATTATTGTATTATATATCGAGTGAATCAATTTCTATACATACATTATGATCATCATTGTACATTATTTATATTTATTATTTTTTATATATATGCATATTTCCAACCATTAGAGGTTGGTTATGTTGGGGTTTTGTGTGTTTTTATATGTTTCTAGTACTATTATTATGATTGTCATTTACAGTGAATTTTTCTACAGAGTTATAGGACATGTTGCTTTAAGTATTTTTGGCGCCAAAAAAGTCTTTTAAATGCAACAGTAACTATTGCTTGGGGTTCTGATGAAGTCTGTATTGGCAGATGAAAGCACTTAACCCTGTGTCTTTGGAGTGTTTTGTTGGTCTATAATGAATTGCCTTTTTATCCCTGTACAAGCTGTGGATCCTTTGAGCTGACTGTGTTGGTTTAAAATATCAACTCAGCTTTCCACCTGAACTTATTATAAATAGCTTCACAACCAAACAAAAAAGCAGGTCCTACTAGACAAAAACATTTATCAGAAATATCCGATCAACCCACATTCCAACCCAGAAAAATTCTGTCACTCAATAAACAAACTACTATCTCCAGGGAACCCCTCTTCACCAAACCCCTTCCCTAACAAACCTTCTAATGAAACTGCAAGCCTACTTAACAACTTTTTCAACAAAACAATAGAAAAGCTTACTAAACCAGAAACCTATCCAAAGCATTTGACAACTTTTCCCATCTCATCCTCCTAAAGGAACTTTCCAACCTACAACTCTTTACCTCCACTAGCTCCTGGTTTAACAGCTACCTCTCAAACTGATATCAGTCCATCAGATGGCAAACATCCTTCTCCCCTTTCTATCTTGTTAAGATCAGGGTTCCCCAGGGAACTATCCTAGGCCCCCTACTTTTTAATAAATTTAGAAATAACCTCCATGTCTCCTGCCCCACTCTAACTTAATACAGTACGCAGATGATTCCACAATTATTAACACCTATGACAATATACAAAATCTCCACACTGTCACTCAACAATCTCTGCACTTAGTAGAACAATGGCTAACTGAAAATAACCTGCTTCTCAACCCCAAAATGACCAATCTTTTCCTTTTCCTTCCAAAAACCTCAATCCAGCTAAAGACAACTTCACCATCTCATCCTTAGATAATACAATTATCACCGACTAAAACACCAAATTGCTTGGCATTACTATAGCTGACCAATTAAAATTTGACCTACATATCTTAAACTGTATCAAAAAGTCCAATAAAAAATAGGTCTTCAATACCACAACAACAAGTATATACCTAACAAATCTAGACCTGTACTGGCTCAAACATGTATTCTACCATCCCTTCTATATGCTGCTCCCATGCTTACTAACCACCATAATAATCTCTTAATCAAACTAGAAATCACCTATAACAAGATAGTAAGATTCACAGCCAGTAATAGCTACAAATACTATTATTATCATATATCCCTGAAAAGCTTAAGATGGCCTGAGCTCCCCCACATGCTTCAAATATCACAACTACAAATTGCATAAAGCATCCTAAATAGCCCCAACTCATGCCCTACCCTTACATCCATAATTACATCCTACACACCCAATCATGACCTCAGAAGCACATGAAAAACCTTTTGCAGGTGACCAAGCAAAATAAATATACTGAAAAAATACTTTACAGTCATTCAATTGCATACTCATGGAACAAATTTCCATTACCCCTTCGCTCCACTACCAAAGTGGCAAATTCAAAAAGCAACTAAAAATTCTACATGCATGGATATGTACTTGTCAGAAAATTACCTAATTCATTTTTCTTCTACTCTCAATTAACATGTCTGCCTGGTATCTACCTAAACTGTCTACATATATTACTCGCTCTGCAGTTAGTACCTATACTATTAAATGCATCTTTGTTGTACTATGTCATAATGTTTCTCATTTTTTTTTTATTCAAGGCATGGCTACATTCCTTGTAAATAACTTAATGCTAACCAAATTTCTCAAACATATTGTCACTGCATTCTCAAAATACTGTACTTTTGCCTTGTGTATATTCTTATTGTATATTCCTTGAATTTCTTGAATTGTTAGATTTTTTTCCATTATTTTTTATTTACTTTCCTGGAGCTATTCTCCTCTGGTCTTCACTGAAAAGAGGCTCTCTGGGTCCAGTCAGACTAACCTGGTCAACAAATGAAAAATAAAATAAAATAAATAAGGATGATACCGAGATATTTAATTTAAGAGTTGTTTTAATTGAAATAAAAATACTTTATATGATTTTTTTAAATTTCTTATTAATTAATAATGTACTCATTTTATGATTAAATGTAAAGTTCAAAATAATTTTAAATTGCCTCATAGAACTAATTATATACATACTCTAGTGATTTTTTTCTATATTTCCTATTGTAAGCAGAATGTCATCCGCAAAGAGCCGAATCTTTAGTTCCATATCATCTTCTATTTTTTATATCATAAACATTTTATTTGACTTAATAAAGTTAGCAAAAAGTTGTATTACTTGTTTAAAAAGTAGTGGAGATAGGTAACCTTGTTTAGTACCTTTTTGTAGTTTAAATGATTAGAAAAAAAGGAATCTATTTTGACGTAAACCCAAGAATTCATGTAAAACTTTTAAATTAATGCTATTAACTCACCTGATAAGTTATATTGTTTAAGTGCTTTAATTAATAAGGCCAATTAACTGAATCAAAAGCTTTGTCTAAATAAAGACTAATGATTTAAAGATCTTTTTTTATTTCTATTTGCATAGTCTATTAGTGTGTGTATCCTTATTATATTATCTTGTACCTGTCTATTCAAAATAAGACTTGTTTGATCATCATTAATTAATTTTGGTACTCTTAGATTAATTCTATTTGCTAAAATAGACATGAACATCTTATAGTCAACATTTAGGAGTGAAATGGGTCCATAAGAATAACATTTTACAGGATCTTTGTCTTGCTTTAGATTATGTGAAAAGAGGGAATATTTCCATCATGGGGGAACTCTAAAGTAGAATTTATTTCCCTGAAAGCTTTTTTCTAGTATAAAGACTGCATTATCTGGCAATGATTTATATAGTTCAGGTATAAGACCATCTAAACCAGTTTAATTTGATCTTTTCATTTAAAGTAAAAGGTCTATCAATCTTATTTATTTGGTCATTTGTTAATTTATTATTTATATTTTCTTTTAGGAAAGTACCTACTATCTCAACATTTACTAAGCTATTAGAATTTTTATTTTCATAAAATATTCTAAAGCAATCAAGAATACCCTTAATGTCTGTTTTCCTTAGGTTCATAGGTGTGTACTAGGCTAATGGCCCTGGAGCCTATATAAGCCTAGCCCAAGTAGATTTCCTGGCATCATGCCACCCACAGTTAGTTCCCAGTGCCCCTGTCAACAAGGCCACTGAAGTGATCCCCAGGGTGAACTTACTATTGCCCATCCACTCATCAAGATTTCTCTTAAAGTGGGCCAGAGAAGTGCTCTGCTTGACACGAATGGGAAGTTTGTTCCAGAGTATGGGAAGTTTGTTCCAGAGTATGGGAAGTCTCTGAGTTAGGAACCTGTCCTTCCAGCATGTTCTGTTTATTGTGGTATTGAGGTTTAGGTCCCTGGACCTTGTGGCATGGAGGGATTGGGATTTCTTTAGGTGTAGCATATCTAGCAACTCTGGGTCAGACATGGCTTTGTAGGTCAAGCAGAGATCACCTCTAAGTAGGCAATAAGAGAGAATGTATAGCTGGAATTTTTTGAGTTTGTCCATGTAGGACATGTGTCTAAGGCCTAAGATCCTCTTAGTGAGGTATTTTTGTCACCTTTCCAGTTGTTGTAAGTGTCTAGTGAGGTACATACCAAATGGGGCATTGTATTCTATAATAGGTCTTATGAGCGATGAGTAGAGAGGGATTATGACCTATTTCTTCCTGGATGAGAAACCATTTGTAATGAGATGTGCCACATAGAAGGACTTTCTGACTACAGTGGCAATATGGTTATCAAAGGATAGGTTGTTGTCAACCTGTGTCCCCAGGTCTCTTATCACACCTTTGGTGTTTAGTGAACTACCGCCTATGTGGTAGTTAATGGGCACCAAATTTTTTGCAAAGGGAATGACAATGCACTTTTTGACATTGAGCTTAAGGCCATGGTTCTGGCACCAGTCATTGGTGTCAGTGAGGCCTTTTTTTCTATAATGTCTACATCAGTTGAATAATCAATAATGGCTCCCAGTTTGCAATCATCTGCGAACTTGGTCAGCCAAAGTCCCTTTGTGTTGGTTTGAACTTCAGAGAAGTAGATGCCAAACAGGAGAGGACCTAGGACCGATGCCTGTGGGACACCACTTGTAACTGGTTGTTAGTCAGATTTGGAGTCTGCTACTTTCATAGTGTGGGTTCTATCAGTGAGCCAGTTGGCAACCCATCTTATGACATAGGGGTTTATGCCTAGCTTAGTGAGTCTATCTATGATTCCTGAGCGAGGGATGTTGTCAAAGGCCTTGGCAAGATCTAGGTAGGCTGTGTGAACTACCTTGCCCTCATCCACAGCTCTGGTGACAGTTTCAAAGAAGTCTATCAGGTTGAGAAGCATAATCTACCTTTCACAAACCCAAACTGTGTGGGGTGCAGAGTTTGGAGATTCCCTATGTCCTTATTTATATGGTCCATGATGATGCACCCATAGCCTTACATATCAGACTCATCAGACTAATGGGGTGGTAGTTCCCAGGGTCTGTAGTCACTCCCCCTTTGTGGAGTGGGATGACTGTAGCAGTGTGCCATTCATTAGGAACAAAGCCTGAAATTAGGCTGTGATTGAACAGGGTACTCAGGTGTGGTGGCAGTTCACTTTGTAGTTCATGTAGAACACAGCCAGGGATATTATCAGGTCCCATGGAAGCTGTATTCTTGGCTTTTGAGGGTGCATTTTTTGCCTGTGTAGCTGTGATAATAGGGGCTTGGCATTCCTCAGGTATTGGGGTAAAGTTTGCACTGAATCTGTCAGCCAATATGTTGGCAATATCAGTTGGTTCTGTATATGTATTGCCATTGTGCTGTAACTCAGAGCAGATCTGAGTATTGCCATGTAGATTCTTGACATAACTATAGAATGCCTTGTGGTTGTCTTTAGAATCTGCAGCAATTTTGTTTTCATAGCTAGCTTTAGAGGATTTGATGATGGATGTCAGTTTTTTTTGCTGAGGCTAACTAGGGAGTTTTTCTAGTCTTGGGAATTCACCCTTTTCAGCAACAGTTTTTTTTCCTTCTGTTGTAGAGTTTATTTATGGTGGGGGACCACCAGATTGGCTTCCTTTTTTGGAGAAGAGTGTCTTGGTTCTGTTTGGTATGGCCTGTTCCATGCACTTATGTATGTGCTCATACAGTGCATTGGTGTATGATTCAGCAGTTATGCACCTATTTACCATTTGCATGGGTGTCGTGAAGTTAGCCACCTCTGTTTTTAGAAGGTCAAAATTGGCTTTGGAGAAGTTTTTTAAAGTGGTTTCCTTTAGGGGGGTGAGGGTGTGATGTGTATATCCATGGTGATTAGCTTGTTGCCAGATCTGACCAGGGAGGAATTGATTACTGGTGTAGAGCAATGATCACCTATGTTAATAATGACCAGGTCAAGGATGTTACTACCCCTGGTAGGGGTAAGAATGAGTTGGTCCATGGCATTGAAATTAATGAATTCCAGAAAATGTTGAGCAAATGTGTTGGTACACGAGTAGTTTTCCCAATTAATGGAGGGGTAGTTAAAGTCTCCCAGTATAAGGGTATTGGGTTGTACCCTAATATTTTCCAGTGTGTTTAGGAATGTGGAGTGGGAGTCTTGGGACGCGGTGGGGGATCTATAGCAGGCTACAACCTGGATTGCAGTTTTAACCAGGGTTAGTTGTACCTGAATTATTTTTGATGTGTTATGTTGGACTACTAGTCTGGAGGTGTGCATATCCTTTATGAATATGGAGACACCACTGCCTTTAGTGCTTCAGTCCAGGTTTAGGGGGCAAAAGGTGTGGTATGAATTATAGTGTGGTAGTGCTGGGGTGCTCTCCAGAGCCTTGAACTAGGTCTCAGTCACTGCACAGATGTCGATATTCTCCATTTTAAGGAGTGCTTCGAGCAAGTGCATTTTGAGATTTAAACTTCTAGCATTGAATAGCATAACCCTCAGATTTTGTTTGTTTGTAGCTGTTATGGTGGTACTTTTGTCTTCAGGACATTGCCTAAAAAAGGCACTATAGGAGTGTCAAGAGCCTTGGCCAGTATCTGGAATCCCTGGGGTGACAGGAGCAGGCCATCTCTGGAAAAACATCGAGGTCTGTCGATCATGTCATCCCAGGCAGACAGACGCTGAATCCCCTTAGAATGACACCAGAAACTTAGCCAATTGTTGAAGTCAATCATTTTCTGTTTGTACTGTGGTATCATTCTGGGTGATGGTAGGATGCTACTCAGAGCTAGGGTCATACCTGCCTTGGCTACAACATCCAAGAACTCCTCTATGTCTCTCTTCATGTAGTCCAGGGAAGTACATCTCAGGTCATTCACACCAACAATGACAATGGCAGTCATATTGTACCTGTTGTGGAGTGACCTAAGTGCATGCATTATGTAGCAGATCCTGGCACCCAACAGGCAGCTGACCGTAACTTTCTCCTTATTCAATCTAGCGAGTGGGACATCAGTTTGCCTTACTATTGAGTCACCTATGACTAGTGTATTGGGTAAGTTGTTTTGCCGTATGGGCTTTGGTTGAGTGGCACACTGTTTATGTGAGCTATGTGTCTCATGGTTTATGCTGGGATGTGGTGGTTGTTTGCATTTCTGCCTCAGAGATCTCTGTTGTTTACACAGATTTTTATTGAGAGCCTCAGCAAAAGTAGGTGTGCGTTTTGTGTTACTATGTGAGGATTGTGGTGGTGTAAGTTTTGAAGGGCTATGTGTTGAATGTGGTGTGGTGCAGGTATTAACCTTCTCCTCTTAACTGGCTAATCCAGTCTTGGCTGGAGAGTGCTTAGCTTCCAATTTGGCTATATATATGCATCTCTCACATGTCATAGTGTTGGGAGTTAAGTGGAGAAAGTTGTCTGTGTACATGAGGCAGTTGCTACATTGCCTCAAGATGCCCAAATTCACAAGGTTGATAGGAGAAAGCACAGGGAACTGACCTTTAGACATGTCTGGATATGAGCTCAATATATTAAATAGTGTAGCCTTTTACAGGAAAAACATCACTCATAGTGTTTGAGTCTGTATAGAGCACTGCCAAACAACTTGAGGGGAAACTAATACGTAATCCCTGAAAATTTAAGGATGAAGTATTTAGGCAGATATTCTAAAGTTAGGAAGAAATCAAGCAGTACTTACTGAAAATAAATAATTAGCTTGTCAAGAATGATGAAAAGAGGGGAGCTGCATGAATGGCTACAGTCTGGCTACTACTAATGCTGGTTTCAGCACAGCTTCACTCTGTTGGGATACAATACTCCTTTGCTTCTTCTCTCACCAGAAACCAAATGTTAGCACCAATCCCAAAAATAAAAGCAGACTACGGCCTGTTTGGTGATCCACAGTCTTCCAGATGTTGCAAGGGTCTGCAGGCTTGTAGCCTTTTTCTGGTAGATGCCTCGAATAGCAACCAGACCAATCAGATACGTTAAGCACAGACACTCACTCTCCAACCAAAAAGAGTCAGGAATCAATGCACTCTGCTCCTACTCTCACCAAGATCAGAATATAAGCACAGATTCCAAGCTGTCACCTATAAAGCAGTTATTAAGCTTTCTGGTGATTGGTAGTCTCCAGGAAATAATGTAACTGCACTCCTTCTCTCACCAGGAGAAAACAGAAGCACTAATCCCAAGATGTCTACTGAAAGGCAGAATGTGGGCTCTACAATAACTGGTGGTCTTGTAATAGATGCTTAAAGGTAAGATGAAAAAAATGATTTATCCTAAACACTGCAGTGTGCACTAGAGGAGTTAGATGTGAAAGTAGATAAATTAACTTTTACCTGTCTAAAAAGTTAAGTTTTAGTGGAGCGTCACTATTTTTAAAACAGCAAGATAGATTCTTCTTCTTTTTTTCTTATTTAATTGTAATATAATTTCTTTAATGTGATTTATTCTATTCATTTTCTTAGATTTTATAACAGGTTTATGTAAGCTTGATGGGTTCATTGAATACATTTGAAATTTTATTTTTCCAGGTTTATTAACACTTTATGGTTTATAATTTCAATGTATTTTGTATTCAGATTTTTTAGTTTGGACTGACTAATGGTGTCATTTGGATTTATGTGTAACTTTATTTTAGCTTGTAATGTATTTAATTCTTTAACCCATTATTTTGTTGTATTCCTATACCAGCATGTAAGTCTACCATTTAAGTGGGCTTTTATTGAGTCCCAAAGGATATCATTTACTTCACCATTTGTATTTATTTCTATAAAGTTCTTAATCTCATTTACATACCACTCTTTAAACTGTTTTATTTTAAAAATGTATGCTGGTAATCTTTTATGATGGATTAAGACATCATTTTTAAATAATGTTGAATACAGTAGCAATATGATCTGATAATGAACATGACACTATGGAAACTTCTCTTATATTTGAAATCAAATTGCCTGTAACAAAAACTATGTCAATATTTGTCTGAGTTCCACATCTATAAGAATAATAGATGCATTGAAGTGAATTTACTTTTCTTAACTCATGTAAATCCTTTAAGTATATAAGGTTTACAAAACTTGATAAGTGTTTAGCTGAAGACATGAATCTAGGTTTCTTATTAGCAGCGGTGTCCTTATCAGATAAGATGCAATTAAAATCACCAGGCATTATGACCTCACTTTGCATATAATAGGGTGTGGTGTCTAGATTATTTTTTGCACCATTAGCTTCTTTCCCTGGAATCTAAAAAGAGTATACCAAAGTATATATTTTCATATTCCATTCAATTACAACAATGCTTAACATACCTTTTTTATCAGCATAAGTATCCACTACATTAGGCATAAATGGGGAATTCTTCCACAGAAAGAAAGTACCTCTTCTTTTATTTATTTATTTATTTTATTTAACATTTGTTGACTGGGAATGTCCGACTAGGTTCCACAGAGCCTGTTTTCAGCGGAGGCCCGGGGAGAAATGCTCCAGATGCATGTCTTTGGAACGTGGGAGGAAACCGGAGTACCCGGAGGAAACCCACGCAAACACAGGGAGAACATGCAAACTCCACACAGAAGGCACCCCAGCTGAGAATCGAACCAGAGAACCTCTTGCTGTGAGGTGACAATGTTAACCACTGCACCACTGTGCCGCCCAGATCTAGATTTTAGATCTAAAACCAGAGCCTGTCAGAATTAAATAATTATTTAATGATAATTTATTAACATCCTTATTGAGTAAATGTGTTTCTTGTAAAAATACAAGTTGAGCTTAACGTGACTTCAGATATTTAAGCTGGCTACCCACTTTGCTGGAATATTTAATCCATTAATATTAATAGATAAACATTTAAAATCAGATATTTGTAAAAAAACATATTACTAAAAATACATTTACGTAAAGAACTATTATATATTTCAGGATTAATGATAAAGTACATTCAGCTATGGACAAAACATGTAAAATGGTTAGAATAATACAATAGAACAATATAACTTTAAAACATTCTACCATGGAATAACATATTCCTAGTTTGTTGATAAAATCAAAGAAATTGCATCTCACCCTCTCTGTTAGACTGACTACAGTTAGCTCATGCTACTGTTTTGTTCATGTCTGTTTCTATCTTGATATGAATCATATTCATCAGAAAGCTCTTCTATATATCATTAAGATAGAGAGAAAAGGCTACACTTTAATTAAGCCAGATTAATTATTACTGTTCCCATATTCTCTTATAACCTCTTCTTGTTCCTTGGACTACAGTAAGAAGGTTATCAGATGATAATTTCACATTTGTTGTTATAAAGGTCAAGAAGTTGCATATTATTATGTATTTTATTTACTGTATATAAAATTATTTATTCAACAATCTACTAGCTATATGTATGCTTATCTGCTCCATATCTTCTTCTGTGCATGCTTATACTATCTTATACTATTTACTATTTACATGAACTCCATTCACAGTTGTAATCCATATGTACTATGCTGTTTGAAAGAACAGATACACCATCCCTTAAATATCAGGAAATCATTATTCTAGTTACTTCTTTTGTTATCTACTTTAATTTCTTGCAAACAATCCACTATCTTGTTTATACATTATATCAGATGGAATTGAACTATCCTCAAATATTTTTAAATAAAATCTATCAAACATAATCTATCCTTGATTTTTAAATTAAGTACCACAAACTATAATCACTTTTGCCCTACTTTACGTTTTTTATTATAAACTGCAGAGTGGTCAGTCTTTTATTATATAACAATCAATCAGTATGTTAATACATAACAAGCAGTTACAACTACAAATTAATTATTATTAGTTTTAAAGCTCATTTTTTTGCTTTTGATCTATTATATTATATGAATTATGTATATTCCTTATGTATGATTTAATGCAGTGTGTTTTAATTCCTATATATGAATGTTTTTAAGTTAATTTATCAGTGTTAATGCTTAAAGCAGACTGCATTTCCCATTTTAGCATTCTAATATATCACTTCCTATTCAAAGGGTGAATTGAAAGGTCAGCTTTCACTTTAAGGAGGAAGAAGAAGGTAAGAACAACAACTTATAGAAATGTTTAAAGCTTAGAAAGCCTCACAAACGTGCTCACACCACTAAATAGCATGTTTTAAAGGTAAATTATGTTAAAGACACAAAAATAGTTTGATTAGCTTTATTTACGAACACAGAAACACTTGTAGCATTCATGAGTGAAATTAAACACTTCAATCTTAAATATTTACCCTTCAGATCCATCTAATAAAGAAAAAAAAACATGAAACTCTTTAAACTTTCAAATTGTTCGACAAATACAGATAAAATCTTTTCAGAAACTCTGCATGTACAGATAAACTGATGACATTCGTGAGTATTCATTGTTATATTTCATTTTAAAATAAAGGCTTAGAAAGTTACTTTAAATAGTAAATAACTGCTAAATATGTAAGAAGACAGTAACTAAACATAATTAGAGATAAAACGTTGAGTCGTATATTTCATATGTAGATGTTTTCTCAGGTTTTCATGTGTTATTTTATTTGAATGTTTTTATCAATCTTTAAAGGAGACCTGACAATAAAACTTGTGTTGAAAGAATGCCAGTTGTGTGTGATAAGAATTCAGTTAGTAAATGTGTTAATGATGTGCTAATTGTTTAGTGGCATTCCAATACTTTCTTTTGTGTAGGTAAAACAACCATTTATGTGAATTAAAATGCAACTTAGCATACTTTTTTTTTTGCTGACATTTTAAATTTATAGGTTCATAGCTGGTTTCTAGGTTATTGACCCAAAGGTCTTTATAAGCCTAGCTGTGTGTACCCAATATAATACTAGAGAAACCCAATATAAAGGATCCTGTCTAAACTCGAGATCATAGTTAACAATGACTGCCCATACTAGTAGGGCTACCGGTGAAATCCCCAGGAGGAATTTATGCTTTCCCATACAGTCACCCAGGCTATACTTAAACAGGGTCATAGAGGGCTTTGCTTGATGTGAATTGGTAGCTTATTCCAGAGGAGTGGCAACCTCTGAGAGATATATCTGTGTCTCCAGCAGGTCCTATTTATGTCACTGACAGTTCAGGGTCCCTGGAGCATGTGACCCTTGTCCCATTTGACTTGTGAATGTGCAGCATTTCCATTAGGTTTGGATATGAGATTGCTCTGTAGGCCAGGCACAAGTCTCCTCTAAGTAGTCTATATGCTACTGAGTACAGTGACTTCAGTCTGTCAGTGTTTGACATTTGCTGGAGACCCTGAATTTTCTTGGTTACAAATCTCTGAGGGCTCTCAAGTTGCTGCAGTTGCCAGGTAAGGTACATACCAAAGGGAGCATTATATTGTTGAGGGTCAAGTACAGGGATGTTATGACTTCTTTCGCTCTTGACGTAATGTCTTTGGTAATGAGGTGTGCAAGGTAGAATGCCTTCCTTACCACAGTAGACATATTGTGGTCATAGTTTAGGCTATAGTCAACTTGCATTCCCTTGTCTTTCACTATTAAGTTGTTACTTAGGGTATTATTATTTATATGATAGTTTGCAAGGATATCATTTTTACCAAAGGGGATAACAATGGATTTTGTTAGCATTGAGTTTGAGTCCACGGCTTTGGCACAAATATTGGTTTGTGTAAGTCCCTCTTGAAGTATATTGACATTTGGGGATTCAATGATTGCACCTAATTTGCAGTCATCGGTAGACTTAGCCACAGCCCCTCTGTTTTGACCTGAACTTCTGAGCAGTGTATTCCAAACAACAGGGGGCCCAACATTAACCCCTGCGGAACCCCACTGGTGACAGGTATGCTAGTTGAGGTAAAATCCCCAGCTTTGACTGAGCATGATCTGTCAGTGAGCTAGTTAGCAACCCACCTGACAATATAATTCCAAGAACTGTGTTTAGTAAAACAGCACAAAACCATATTAAGAACTTAAAATGTTTGTTTCTTAACCTAAGTTCATCATATTGATATTTTACATTTAATGATATGTTTGATATGACTGATAAAGTTCTATATTGAATTAATTAGCTTCACTTATATATGTAACTTAAAAGAAGTATATGTAAAATAAGGAATAAAATGTATTTACCTTTTAAAAAAGAGATATAATTATCTGATCCTTTCATACACTTCATTGTGTTACAGAACCAATATTACAATGAGAATTAAGTATTTTTTTCATTTGTCTTTCAGTTTTTTATTGTTTTTGTCTTTAACTGATCACCATTTCCTTGTTGCATTTCTTTTGAGAGATATAGAATAACTCCAGTCCACTTCATTCATTTTTTCTAGAATTTAATTCCTTTGTATAAACTCCAAAGCACTTCTGTAAGATGAATCTTTATTTTTGCTGGAAAGAGAATTTGTGCTTTAATGTTGTTTTTCTTTGAGTCCCTTATAAGAGGTACAGAGGCTTTCCTTTTTGAAATAACTGAAGTTGAATAATCATTGTCAAACAATAAATTGTTTTATTGTATCTAGATAATTAGTTTATGCTGTTTTTAAAGCAAGATCTTTATCTTGGCTGGAAAAGAATCTAAGTGTCACTGACCTTGGTGTAGGTGGATTTTTCTTTACTGATGTATTGGAAAGTGATCTGTATGCAATCTCACTACTAAAGGAAAGAGTTTCAGGTAGGTTCAATGTCTTAGGGAGTCAGGTATTTAGAAACTGAATCATAATGTCTCCTCCCTCTTTGTCTGAATGCCATGGAGCCTAATATTGTTCCTTCTGGATCTGATTTCTAGATCTTCTATTTTCCCCCCAAATTAAGTTATTTTATTTCTGGAGAACTTCAATATTATTCTCACTCTCAATCATTCTTCTATCTAAATCAGTCATTGCCTATTCTATACTTGAAATTTGTGAGGATTATTGTTTAAGAGCTTCACTCAGCACTTCTACTTGATTTATTTTTATATTCCTCTTTAATCTTGTGTATTTTGCTTTCCAGTTTATCTGTCTTTAAAGAAAGTTCATTGATGTTGCTGAGTATAGACTGAATGCCTCTCATTTTCTTGTCCTGTACATTGAGTTTAGGGTGACTCATTCCGAGGAAATTAGTTTCTTGACAGGAAAAAGCAAAGAAAAAGGTGTCAAACGTATTTTTTTCTTGTAGTAGTTTACTCAGAAGTCGTTTAATTATACATCCATCAAGTTTTGAAACTTATTCTTTGAAATTTTCTATAAAAATCCTGTCAGAGATGTTAAAATGAAGCAGAGCAAAAATACAGTGCTCTTAACTGTTCACCATCTTGGCCACCACAGAAACTTTTTTAAGAAGAGCATGATTTGCTTTAATGATTATGCAGTATTCTGCACCTACCCTCATATATACTACAGATCTGCACTTACTAGGTGCTATGTTAAAGGAAAGTATGAGTGAGGAACAATAACATTTAGAAGAATACCACCAAATTTAAAAAATGCCTTTACAATTTGTGTAAAAGAAACGGGTCTCTTTTCTAACATACCTCATGTACAAAAGGGTAACCCTTTAGAAAGCAGGTCGATGGGCTTCAAATGAAGCTTGAGGTAAAGTACTATATGCCAGTGTGATGTTGTGAGGCACAGCTGCAAAAATACATACAAAACTTCTTGGATGAAACATTTTCTGTTTTGATGTTAAACTACAGCACATGTGCAGCAAACTGTAGCAAGAGAAAGCATTTTATTCAGAAATGTATTCTGTCCATAAAACCTATGACTTTCTTAAATATTAGTATCACAGTGGCTTTGAAGAGTTATATTTTGTTCTTGCATATGGCAAGAATGTCCATCGATGATGTACTGCTTGCCATGCTTCTCCCTCTAGGAGCCAACAGCGCCTTCTCTTATAGACGACAATGTTTTGAACAGTCTGCAACTGCTGAAAATGACACTGTAAGTGTGGAAGTGCAAAAGTAAAAATGATAGCATACATCATTAAAGCTTGAAATACAACCCAGATGACCCAGATGGATTACATTCCTTGCAGCTAGACCATTTGGGATAACAGCTCTTTGATATGTGGTATGTATATCAAGGGTCCTTGGTGCTAGACGATCTGGGATAACAGCTCCTTGAGAGTGTGTGTGTGTGTGTGTGTGTGTGTGTGTGTGTGTGTGTGTGTGTGTGTGTGTGTGTGTGTGTGTGTGTGTGTGTGTGTGTGTGCGTGTGTGTGCGTGTGTGTGTGTGCGTGTGTGCATGTGTGTGTGTGTGTGTGTGTGTGTGTGTGTGTGTGTGTGTGAGAGTGTGAGGTTTTAGGGTATAAAATAGGAAATTTGAGCCTTCCACAGCCAAACACTCACCAACTCTTATTCTTAAGCAGGAAACAAATGGATTATGGAAGCATCCTGGGGTTGAGGCTAGATGGATGGGGGTGATATCTAGGGGAAAAAGATAAAAAAGTAAGCTAAGAAGCTTTGCACTAGTTTATTTACTATAGTGAATGTTGCAATACAAAAGAGGTGAATTCACTAACAAAGTGAGGAGCCTTGATCATATAATGCAGTGGGAGTGCTACTTTTTAAATATCTAACAGATTCTTTGATTATTGATTAAGCAAATTTAAGAGATATAACTCAAATGGTACAAAGATGCCAGTAAAACAATTTTGAAGGTTTTGTTATATTTCAGTGCATATCTCTCAGCCGGGTCTATATTGAATCCACAAATGTTCACAGTGTCGAATCTGACACTGCCAACATGTGAACAGCGAAACCGCAGAACATCGAGGAGGTAAATGGAAATCTCCATAAGGGGAGATTTCCGTTTACTTCAATGTAGTGCGGTCTTGGAGTTGGTATATTTAAGTAGCTGGGGATGTGGGGGGTGCAGGGGGGCTTGCCCCCCTGCTTACAGCAAGTAGTTTTATTTTCTGACTTTTTTTACTGTTTTTATTAGGTATTCGTTGTTACTGGACATCAATGATATGGTGTAGATCATATCGTATTCAAAGTTCAGTAACTTCAAGTATGTAATATTGACCCCCCTCTCAGCTTTACTGCAAGAATTCTGGACAAAGCCAAAATAAATGGGGAGATAAAAATGAAATAGGAAAGCCTTTAAATATTGGTTTTAAAACTTTGGAAGTGACTAGAATAACAGATTTTGTGTTAGTATGCATTTTCTGAAGTACGAATTCTAAAATCCAAATGTCTGCGATTATTTAGTGACTTTGTTCCTCAATAATTTTCCCGAAGTCCACAAATTTTATGAGGAGTAGACAACAAAAAGGTGGGATAAAATCTAGATAGTCTGCAAAATTCTGGACAGTTGAGAGGTATGTTTCAGTGGACTTCCTTAATTTAATTAACAAACCAGATTGTCAAAATCTATATGGTCGAGTCCATATGGTCGACAATTTAATCTGTCAAACTATTCTGACTGATATCCCAGTACAGTGGGCATCTGGGAGTTTGCCCTTTTCTCCACTGTGGTATAATCTTGTAGTTGGTGTATATAATTAGCAGGGCATGTGGGCTATGAAGGGGGCATGACCTCCTGCAAGAACATTGTTTGTATTGCTTGTGGGTGTTGTTTAGCTTCTTTTAGTTAATCAACAAACTAAGTTGCCAGCCCTATTGTTTCGACCATAACAGTTTGAGAATCTGGTTCTTTGATCAAATAAACTGGATCCATTTCAGCATATCTGTTTCTCAATGTGTTTTCACTTAACATTCATTAATAATTTCTGCAAAGTCGATGTTGCAGATTGCAGCTCCATGATGCTGTCCATTTAGTTTCAAAACCGAGTGAAAGTACACCAGACTGGATCTGTTTATTGATATGATATGGTGAGCACATCAGATACGGTGAGCACATCAGCCCCAATGTTATTAAGTGCACACATGCACACAACTAAAAAAAATAAATAAATAATTTTAATACAGGCTTTGTCAAAATAAGAGTCATATACACCAATACACATGCACATATGTACAAACATAAGCACACACAGAAACACATGCATGTTGAGCTGATACTAAATTTCTTTCTTCTTCAACATACTAGAAGACATCCATTAAATATCTAACTAGAAAGCTATAGTATCTAAATTTAAACAAGTCTTTTGGGATATCAGGCATTTTTTGATAATAACACATCAGATACTCTCACTATCATAACAGTTACAGGCTACAGACACCATATTTCACACCTAAACTAACAGCATTTTAACAATAACACAGTAATAGAAGAGTTGTAGAATTTGTCGATGAATTTCAAATGAATTTACAACATGCATAAACATGGGTGAACGTTGTTCCCTCAAAGTGATTTCTTCAATATGTTATATAATTTTTCTGAATGGAAAATACATTAACACTAAACAGCTAACTAAAGTTAATATTAATAATGTTAAAATACAATTCATATTTTGTCTTCCAATAGAGCATTGGGAAGTTTTTCAAACTATTTTAAAACATTGTCAGAAAATGCCATTTGATCAGTATGTCATGAAATCACATAGCCCAGAATGATGTCTTGGAGCCATGGCCTTCACGTGAGCTGAAGGTATCTTGAGTTTGAATAACCATGTACTTAAAAGTCTCCCAGGTAGAAAGAGAAAACGGCAAATCATCACTTCACCTTCAACAGAAAACTGAGGTAGAATAGGGGCCATGGCCATACCCCTCTACCAGAATGCATCTGAGACTGGGAGGAGTTACAATGACTCACAGTAAGAACTGCAGTAGCATAGATTTAGAATGAAATGTATTATATCACATAAATAAGTATTGCTTTGCATCTTTTCTTTTTTCTGCATAAAATTCCTGCAGTTTATATCCTGTTTATACTATTCTAACCAAAGAACATGCTGCTATGCCTTGAAGGCAAGATCTCATCACTGGTGATGCCAACAGTAGTCAGACTAAACAATACTAACTTTATTCATGCAGACATTTAACACTGTGACCATGTGTGCTTTAGTTTCTTATAATTCCAACAACAGTAGCTCATGCAAATTATATTTACCATTTATTTGAAACATTTGAATAGAGTAATTTCAGTGAACAATACTGACCATGCTTTTAACTATGTTGTTTTTATAATCATATAGAAATCATACAATGCAGAGATGCATTAGAACAGTCATTAGCATAATTCTGGCTATCTGTCAAGGTCTCTGATGCACTCAGCATTAACGGTAATACCATTTTAAATTGTATGGCTTCTCAGAGATCTGACAACATTGATGGCTGCCAAATACTTAACAAGAACATCAAAAGAGATATCAAGGACACAATACAAATACAGACGTGAACACAGAAAAAGGAATCTCAGAAAAAGGAGTTGGTTTCATACAAATTTAAAGAATAACATAAGATGGCATTTGTTTTGTTGATGTACTGAAATTCATTATATTTTTATGATAAAGAAAAAATAAAGCACATATATTTATTCTACTTTTCTTGACTATAACTAGCATATCATAAAGCTTGTTTGGAGAAGATAGCTCAAAGAATGATACAATGGAATACTCATATTATTCTGAACTTGCAAAGAGGGAAACAAAAGTGAAGTTTTCAAGCCTGTAAATGTTTAAACGTCTTTAACATGGAATCTTAAATCTTACTAAATGAAAAAATCAGGTTGCATTTTCTAGCCTTCCTCAAACTACATTGAGAGGTACAAACTGCCTCCACATACAGGATGAACAATCATTTCCTAAAACAGCTTGATGGTGATAAGTACTGTGACATCTATCACCATGCTACCCTGAGACTAGACAGTAGATCACGTCACCTGATATTGTTCTGAAATGGAGAAATGCTTTTGAAAGTTCAAAATTTTAAATCATGTAGCAGTGGAGGCAAATAATAGACAATCTGATGGTTATATGTTTATTAGTTTTAGTTCACTGTAAATAATGTCATAAAAGCAGTAGCAAAATGTTACATTATTTAACATGGAAAAAATTCAAAGGTTCACAGCAATGATCATAACCAGTAAATCTAATGCAATTCAAAAATGCATTAGCTGAGCTGGGGAAGTAGATAGCTAACAGCCTTTATGTAAATGATATCTTTGTTAGTGGAGGGCATTTGTGCCTGTGCTACAGTGGTAATGTTTACAGAATTTCATTAATATAAGCAGCTTTGTTACGTGTGCATTGTTTGACAGAACAGAAGATGGTAGAGGAACTACATGCTTAAGAGTGGTTAAGAGAAAGTCGATAGCACAGCTTTCATGTCCTTCTGGTGCGTGGTATTTATTTGACTGGTTCTCTTCCCTGTCAGAGATTTATTACTCACAAATGTTTCACTGGTAGCAGATTTAACATATCAAATGTATTTATTGATTATTATTTTATTATTTGTTTACTGGTGGACTTGTCTAAAGACACTTTTCAGCCAAGACCTGAGCTAAGAGAGCAGGAAATACATCACGGTCTTATTAATCAAAAGTATTATATACAGAATGAGTACATAGCAAATTCAAAACATAATGATAACATTCAATGGAGATAGGTAAGATTAAAAGATCCAGTCAGAGTGTATTAAAAAATGTATATATATATATATATATATTTAAAATGCAAGTTAAGAAATGCATAAAATAAATATATACAACACACAGACTAGTATATAAACTGAAGTACAGATGCATAAGATGCCACATTAAGAGGCTAAATGAGGTTTGGAACAGACCAATTTGTCCAGGGACATCTTCAAGTGGGGTTAGGTAAATAGATTAGCAGGAATTAGGAGGATAGGGGGAGGATAGGGTTAAATAGGAATGTATGAGGTTTAGGAAGAAATGAGGTAGGGAGGGGCTTATAGGACGTTAGGCAAGTGTAACTGGAGTAGGAGTCACACTTTGGCGTGAACTTGCTAAGCCAAGTCTTACGTCCGAGATGACCTGTAGGTATTCTTGTGGCAGGTAGGCCTGGGGTTCTGGTGAGTTGTGGTTACAGGGAGGAGGCAGGTGGTCTGCATAAACAAATATATACATATATTTTTTGTGGGTGTGCAGTTAAGCTGGGGGGAAGATATTTTAAGAGAAAAGAATTTGCACTATTGCTTTTATAGGGTAGTATATAAAAAAAACAAAAAAAAAAAAAACTATGTATTACTATAGATATGAGAAAGTCCTTATAAGCAGTTGTCTGGTCCAGTACAAAGTCTTACTAACCGGGTTACTGCTGCATATTTGTGCCAGAACTTGGTTAATTTACAGTAATTGCTGTGGTTTGGAAGGAACTTTGCTAGGTAGTGTGCCTGCTTGCTCTGCTCATATAGCCAGTTTTTTGGCCTTTACAAAGGTTGTACACCCGCTCCCAGCCACTCACGTGGGTCTTGGGTGGATTTTCTTGTTGCTATGGAATTCAGTGGTGGTTTGGGGGTTGGAGGAAGCCAAAATGGCCATTTCGTGGGCTGTGAGTTTCACTGGTGGGGGTGCTACTGCGCATGCGCGGTGTAGCGTCGACAACTGGGGATGTGGACCAAGACACATAATGACTCCATATACGAGTCAGACAGCCTATTTTTATAAAGGACATGAGTTTCATGACAGTCTACAGCTTTGTTCTTGGAACAAAAGCCTGGTTTAGTGCTTTGGACTATTGTCTGTTGTCTTGGCAGTCTTTTTCAGTGGTGTGGGACATTGAAATATTGTAAAGTTTCTTGATTTCTGATATGCAATTTGGGGTGGAAACAGCAGGAAGAATGTGGTGTCTTCAGGGACTGTGCCATGGATTGTGGATGGCTTGCATTTCAGTCGCACAAATGTTGATTTGATCGTTTCTCTTTTGGTGCTGTCAAGGCGGCATGTGTCTCAATCGTTGACCCGCTAAGAGAGTTAGAGTGGGGGTTGTAACTCCGGTAATTCAGTTTTGAAGGTGTGCGCATGCAGACATGTGGCACTGGAGATCTGGAGCCATTCTAGCTTGTGGGGCATTGTCACTTTGTGGACAGTTGCACATGGATTTTGCAAGGTGCAAACTCTTGGAGTTTTTTTTTTTTGGTTGTGAAGGCAGCAAACCATGACGGTGGATGCTGCCCCTCTTTGTGTCTGTCTGTCTGTCTGTCTCTCTCTTGAAGTTTGCTGTGGCCTAGCTGGTACTGTGGTGTTTTGGACAAACAGATGTGAGGAACAGACCATGGGTGGGGGCCGGGCTCTTTCCATTCCATTTCTTTTGTGGCGTGTTTTCTAGGTCTGTAGCAATGTTTGCTTTTGAAACTTGGTTCCGTGGTTCCTGGTGACTTTGTTTGGATTTCTTGCTTTGACAGGATGAGACATGTCAGGAAGTTTTGTCAGTGGTTTCTCTGTGTTTTCCTGTGGCAGTTTGTGTGGAAGTTCTTCTTTCTCTGGTGAGGGCTTAGATGGCTCATTTGTGCTGTAAGGACTGAGGAACAAGGGGTTAGCAATCCTTTACTTGAAGAACATGTCAGGAGCTGCCTATGAATAATGAGTTTGTTCATGCACAGTGAGGTACAGATGGTGAGTGAGACTACTGTGAGCTACAGATAGTTGGTGAGACTGCTGTGAGGCTAAGTGACCGTGAGTATTGCTTATCGTAGTGGTAGTTCAAACTTCGTACCCATCAGATGTTTCTTGTTATGGTAAACCTATTATCCTACAGATTGTTTACATTTCAGGGGCAGTATTATTTGAGCCTTTTTTCCCCACTGTTTCTTATTGGTCTCTGTTTTCTTGTTTGCAGAAGTTCCAGTGGTCTGTTCTCACCTCAGCCCATAGCTCTTAACCAATTGGGGATGAATTTCAAAAGAATCTGGGACATGCAGAGCAATCAGGGGCCCTTTTCCTGATTTCTATATGCTTTAGCTCAAATATTGGCTCTTCTCCATATTATTCTAAGGCAGGGTTTTATTGTTGAGTCCTTAGATCAGATTGCTAGCTTAATTCAGATGGTAAGGGGTGGGTAGCATAATACGGCTGCCTCTTAGATATGAGGTAAAGGAATTCATTTTCATTGTGGATTAGGGGTCATTTGGGGGGGTCTACTTTGGAGGAGACAATGAGATAGTTATTTGGTTGTTGAGGGTTGCGGTAGTTCTGTTATGGTCTACACATTATGCGTATGGATCTTCGGCATACATTCCTTTTGGCTTTGTATACATTAGGTGTGTGTTGTGAGTTTATTTATTTATTTATTTTTTATTTTATTTTTGCGCCCTTTGGGGATAAGGCTAGTGCAAAGGCTACACATATGCTTAAAGCACCAGTAGCATTGGGGGAGCAGGGAGGATTGCATATGACACTTAGTTCTCTGTGTGCAGAAAACACTGGTAAAGCAGTGGGGGGGGGGGTTGGGAAGGTGTGTGTAGGTATTTGTGATTGTTTATAGGATGATACAGGAGGCCTTTATAAGCCTAGCCAAGAATTTTGCCCATGTTCCCTAAAAGTCAGCTCTTGCTTCCCCTGTCCAGTAGGGACATAGGTGGGATCCCAGGGGTATAGTTTCCTATTCAGCTGTCCAGGTTCTTCTTAAACAGGGTGCTTGGTAAAAGGGCAATGTACATTTTGCTTCTGAAGTAAAGTTGCCACTGTACAAATTTTACAGAATGTTCAGTTTTGGCTGCATAATTGTAATTGTTGTTCATCTGTGGTTTTCTGGAAAAGTAGTGAGAAATCATTGAAGAATGAAGTTATGTTTGGTATATGATTCAGTGTGATTCAGTGTTGGAGGGGTAATAAAAAAAAACAAACAAAAAAAAAACAACAAAAACCAAAAGCATTGCTCTGAGTTTCAGGGTGGTACAACTTGTCCCCCCATTGCTTTCCTTGCTATTATTTATTGGCATATCAAGATCGAACGTTAGAGGTGAGACAGTGGGGGGTGAGGATGGTATAGTGCTTAAGGCATTTACTTTATTGGCATAAGATACAGGCTCTGATTTTGTATGGGGTATTTGGCTAGGCCTGGACTCCACAACAATGATAGTTGGTCGGTATGGATTTATGAAGGCTGCAGTAGACCTTTAGGTACCTTGTCTGAGGGAGTTGGTGAATATGTTAGTCATTGTTTAGGTTCTCAAATAAATCATTCTGCTAGCAAGCTAAACGTGGTGAGTTTATATAAAATTAAGAGGAATCACTAACACTGGGTGTATGTTGTTGCTTCAATTATCCCCTACATGTAGAGTTAAGTAGAATATATGTTCATTGTTTCATTTGCATTCTTCATTTTAATAGATCAAATAAGTAGTGGTTCCATCACTGCAGGGGTGGCATAACACCGTTATTGTTGTATGTACCTTTATTGTAAGCAGAAGGATTTCTTGAGGGATATGGTAGGAGTGCTTTTGGCAGCACAATTTGGTCGGGTGTGCAGAGAATTTTGGTATGAAAGAGAAGTGGTGAGTGCATAACTAGTCTTTTATTTACAGATGCACAGAGGACCATCAGTTGGTGGATTTCAGGAAGTGCGATTTCATGAGAGGTGATGAATGCTAATCCTAGTACTCATTGGACACGTCAGACTTGGTGCAAGGTGTGGTGAAAGGTAACTAAAATTAACTTACAGGTAGGGTGAAGCAATATTGGTGGTGTTTAAAGGGAGTTGGGTTGTCCATTAAGGGCTTGAATTATTGTGACATGTATTGGGGTGTGCTCGGGGGTCTACGGAAGGCTTTGGGGGGGCAGGTTGGCTTCAAATGTGTTTGTATTTCAGATGATTTACATTTTTCTCTTTCTTTGCAGATGGTGGTGTTATGTTGGGTGTTTTAGATGTTGGAATGCTACGTAAGTCAGTCAGTCATGATCAGCGCAGAGGTACTATCAGCTGATGGTCTGAAGGAAGAACTCTTCTTAGGTGATTAAAGTTGCTACCAAGAGGTTTTCAATTGCTGCAGCTGCAAGGAATCGAGGCAGCAGGTTTTGATGTAATTTTATTTACTCATGCTGGTGTGTCTGCATTGTGTATGGAAGGGACATGTGGTCATTGAGACTGCAGCAGACTGAATTGGTTACATGGGTAATATATGGGGGGTAAAGGACTTTGATTTTATCTATTGAATCTAATGAGTATTGAAGACAAAAAGTAGGACTATCCATTTCTTGCATGGAAGGTAGTGTTTGTGCAGCTACAGTGGTGTGGGAAGGTGTAGAATAGTTATTTTGTATGTTTCTGGGGCGACATAAGGATGAGTATAGTTTTTGGGAGCATTGCAGGTGATTGTTTGGGGCAAATTAGCATTTGCTGTTGGATGCAGAGGTGACGTATTAATAGGGATGCTTTAAAGGGGAATTTAAGGCTAAGTGGTGGATTAAGGAGAATGAGATCTTGGTAGGTGTATTGGATTGCTCATGGGGTTTGCATTGGTATCATAGTTTATCAGTGGGTTGTCTCTGGCAATTCCCTGGAATGGCTGTTGGGGTAGGTGGATAGGATTGGTCATGGGTTTTGAATTTGTTTACAGAGTTTATAGCAGGTGCTGGGTTTTGTGGGCATAATTTGGGGGGGTTGTTTGGATGAGGGGATAGAGGAACAACTGGGGATGCTGAGTATTTGGAGTTCTGTTCAGATATGTGGTGGTCTGGGGATATCAAGTTCAATTTGTTTCACTTTTAGCACCTAATCAATTTCTAAACAGACATGGGTGGACACTCTAGGTTGAATTACAGTTACTCATTAAGTTGTGACTTGCACTCTGGATGAATGGGAGATGGTTCAGTACGTACGACCTAAGAGTATGTAGGGTTTGATGGAGCACTTTAGGTATGTAGGTGTTGTGGGGGATAGGTGGGGAAATTGGTTTAGTGTTTTGGGGTGCATTTGGCAGGTGATTATTGGGAAATTAACTTGGTTAGGATTTGGCAGATGAATGGGAAGTCATGGAGAATTTTATTGTTTGACAAAGGAAGCATGTGGGGACCATCTGGGGGGAGTTGGTAGAATGCCATGATGGTTGATGAGCTGTTTTATTGGTTATAAGGGATAGTTAGTATGATGGCAGGATTGATAGGCAGCAGGATTTTAATGATATTTCTTTTGGTTATCTTAAGCAGTGAAATGGGACTCAAATATGGTTTCATGGTTTGTTCTTGCTTCTTTGTGGCTTCAGATGGCCATGGGTTTAGTGTTGGTTGTTCAGTTGAAGGGTAATGATTGTGGAGTCATTAGAATTGTTATTGCTCTGGCATTAAGGAGAGCTCATTTGGTTATTACTGGATTGGGTGGTAAATGAAGTCACAAGATGGCATGTAGTTGGCTCTGTGTGTTTGTTATAATGTCCTTGAAGTCATTGCAGAGCTGCCATCGGTCATGAGATAAGGATTATTTAGCTCATGTGCAGTGGGTATGCTAGGTTATCTCAGCATAGGTGAAGGGTCACTGTTTTTGTTTTCAGCGGTTTAGGTAACTGGTTGTTTTGTTAGGTGATAGGGTTTTAACAGATGATGACTCTGTTTTAGCTTGGTTAGTGGGGATGGGGTACACTGAATGATGTTTGGCCGGATGCCTTAATGGTGGTTAGATGGCTGGAAGTTTGCTGAAGAGAGGGGGAACAGCCTGGTCAGGCTGGTGAGTGGAGAAGAGGGGCAGGCTTGCCCTCTTTTGTTCCCCCTCTGGTGTTGGATGGTCAATTCAACAAGTTGGGAAAGGAAAGTCAGCAGTAACACTGCTTGATAAGTACATAAGCAAGCAGAGGAAGCTGCTTATTTGGTTGAAGGTATAGTGCAAAAAATGGTAATGGAAGTGAGTGGTATGCTGCTTCATAAGTGAGAGGAGGTATGGATGCTGCTTACTGGTCAGAATGAGCAGGTTTACACTGTCCTGTCTTATGATAATGTTACATGGATGTTATTTGACCTGTATCATGTTTTGGTTGAAATGAACAAATGTTGTTGTTGTCTTTCGGCTTTTCCCGGTTAGGGGTCGCCACAGCGGAACTCCTATCCGCTAATGATTGGCAGTAGATTTTGACAAACGCCGAGGTGCCAGCTCAACGTTCAACCTTCAACGAAGGCACGCCCATTTACGCATGTCTTTCGAATGCCCACCCAACCACGGGGAGGACATGCAGACTCCACACAGAAGGCACTCCCAGCACTCCAGCCGAGATATTGGTTAAAAATTATGTTTATGGAAATCCAATAAAGGTCGTCAAATGTCATTCGGTGTGATGTGTTTCTTGAAGGGGACCGGGACAATGTAATTTTTTTTTTCTTTAATAATTCACTATAATACCTAACCATTGTCATATTAGCAGTTGCAGGTAGATTCACTAAAAAGATGTTCTTTAGGTTCATCTTTGTAGCTTTTAAAAGTTTCTAGATTTTTGATGTCAATAGGCTAGTTATTCCAGTCAGTGGGTCCCTGTCTAGAGAAGGCCTTCTCACCTTCAGCAGTTTTAAATATCAAAGGTTCACAATGGTGTTTGTGTGTTTTTTCTCCACAGAAGTAAAATGAGATCAAATACATATTTTAATTTAGTTTTCCCTTGTGAACTGATGTACATTATTGATGCAGATAAACTATTTTGAATATATATATATATATATATATATATATATATATATATATATATATATATATTTTTTTTTTTTTTTTTAATGCCCCTGTAGTTTCTTCATACTGACATGTAGTGCTGGGTGCCTCCTGCTTGTGCAGTTGTGCCTTACAGGCTAGATAGTGAACACCTTTCAAACTTTTTCCTCATCAGTATTACACTCACAGTCTGCTAACCAGATTCTTATGTCCTCAGGCAAAATATTAAGTTCTTGCTCTCTTATCATAAGGTCTCCCAACATTTCAAACCTATTTACTTAGTACTAATTTAAATACCTATGAAAGCAAGTGCTTATTTCTACAATTAAATCACTCAAGTTATTGTCTGACTTTCTTTATTGCATTCTATTCTTTACAGTTAAACTTCAGAACTGATTTTAAAGTACTGTAACACAGCATTTTTTCACTTAGTAATAACGTAGACTATCAGAATTTGACATTATAGACAGAGCATACATTGCATTGTCCATAAGCATAGAAGATACATCTATTGCCCTTGGTCAACTTTTTTGTTAACTGAAGACATGTTCGCTTGCCCAAATAAATGAGTCAGTTTTATCCACCATTTCATACTGATGAAACAACTTAGTACTAACCTTGGCACCCAGTTCTGGAGTTTCAGCCCAACTACTCAGATGCTTTTCAAGAGCATCTTCCTCTCATATTGGTGCACTTGTATCTTTCTTCATTTTCTATCTATTTCTGCCTCTCTGCCTCTGTCTGCATGTCTCTCTCTCTCTCTCACTCACACTACCCCCTCTCCTTCTGCTGTTACTTCCTTCCTACCTGAAGACTGTATTCCCACATCTGTTTGGATGCGTTTTGCCTCCAAATATAGTTGTCACTTTTTCAGTTCAATTTGCATTTTAAGGTCATCTGGGGATGGGCTGAGTTACTTTGCTGCATGCAGCATACTTATAGCTACTATGGGGATGCATCTGTATTTGGTTGAATGAATTCTAGAATCAACCGATATGGTTATATTCTCATTCTTGGTCTTACTGGCATGATGAATTCCCTTCAGTTTGCATTCTTCAGTCAGCTGTGGCACTTACATTGCTAATTATCTAATTTTGTTAGGAACAGGGATATGGTCTTTTGATCCCTACAAGGGAATTTGTTTTCAAGAGATGACTGGTCATAAAGTTGTATGGTAGATACATACTAGTACTTTAGGTAATAGTCAACACCTGCTATTTCCAAACAAGCTTTCACAGTACACCTACAGATGTGAGTTAAAATCACTCATTCTTCTGATTTCACCCTCTTCACATTGAGTTCACTTCGTTCCACAGCAATCTTGCCAACAAAAGTTTAGTCTTATCTAAAATTATTTTCACACACACACACACACACACACACACACACACTTTTTTGAGATTAGTTACTAATATCTTTCTAAGGCCAACACCCCCTTCCTAATGTTGCCATCAGTATGATAACTAACATAACACAACTACTGTTCACCTTAAAATACATCAACTTTGAAAACATCAGGGGTAGCTGCAGCTCGAACAGTAACACCAACTTAAAATAAATATACTTGCAATAATCAACAAAGAGGTCACCAGCCATATGTATTCAAAGTGCAATAATAAAATTATTTATTCGGAATAAAGAGAAAAAGTTTTATACTTGAATTACAAATGCACAAACAGAAAACATTCCTGGACAAAGAATGTATAATAAAGGTTCTGAACACATACATGACAGTGCAAACAGTATCCAGTAAACTAGACCTTAGCTGAAGATATATTGTGCCATTACATTCTTTAACTTTCAAGATCAAAACAGAATATGCAGAATCATCACAGACAATAGTGCTATCTTCATATGTATCCTCCAGCAGAAAATGCAGCAACTGAGTCTTTAGCATGCAAAGCAGTAACTGACCTTACTTAACTCTCTGTCTTGCTGTCTCTCATTCTCTTTATGTCTATCTTTCTCTCTCACTCTCTCTCTTTCTTGTGGCTTCATTTTAAATGTTAGAAGAATCTTTTTTGTGCTTTCACAGATACTTACATCTGGGTGATCCAAACACGTTACTATTTAATATAATCTCATGTGACCTAGTGTAGCATTTTCCAAGGAACAGTGCATAGTGTTGTACTATCAAGAAGGTATGTGTTCATTTTCATAATGCCCTATATTTGCATAATGGTAAACACTCATTTTTAGATATACAAATTTACGATTTTTTTTTAATTACTACATGGTTGCTAAACATTTTCTTAATTCAGTACAGCTTAAGTATAGCTTAGTTCACTCCTGAGTTTTATATTCTGAAAGAAAAAAAGAGAGTTTCTAAGCTTGTTAGCACTTTCTCTCAGTTATATAGTTAAGGCACAGGGGCATCAATCTGATATCCAGAGCTAAATATCATTAATGCTATGTATGGTTCTCCTCATGTTTAAATATTTCAGGTTCAATCTTTAGCATTAGTCCTAAGAGAATCAGGTAGAAAAGCTAGCAATGTGTTTCCATGAGAAGCCTGGAATTCAGGATTACAGTATGCACTCTCAGGTAAACTAAACAGAACAGAATAAATTAGGACAGCATTCATAACAAAAGAAAAAAGTAGAAGCAAAAAAAAAAAGTCTGGATTCCATAAAGCTTGCCAATTGCTGCATATTAAACCTATATCAGTGGTAAAGTCGTGGATAACTGTGCAATATGTAAATGCACCACAATGAACTCAGAATACATCAGAGCACAAGAGAGTATTATAGTATCAACGGCGCACTAAAAATACCCACAAGCAATCCATAAGTAATGAGAAATTGTTGTGAAAGTGCCTTGTACATTTGCAAAGGTACAGAAAGATTATCACAATTCAAGCATCCTGATAGTACTACATGCATATATATAACAGAGTCTGTCCAGTATGGTTAAGGACAACTATAGAATATAATTGACTCCATTATTATAAAAAGAAAAAAGAAAAGAAAATGTCATATTTCCCAATCTAAGTAATATATACTTTCAGAAATCTTTTCAGATATATTACAGACAACTATAGATAGTTCCATAATATATTTTCTAGCAAAATGTACTTTCTTTAAAGCTCCATGTCCTTTGTAATACTCATTAATCTGTGCACTATATCTCATAAGTCAAGTATTAATAAAATATGCTTGTTTTTACTTATGGATTCTGAAGAAATCTCTAATAAAAAATGAATAAAGGTGAAGGGCAATCACGGCCACATCACCATAGCTAACATTTGCTAACAATGGATTCAGGATTTGTGTGGAGAACCCAAATATTGCAAACACCCAAGGAAAATGGAGATAGAAAAGATAATATGGGGTATGGGTGAAAAAGAGGCTCACATAAGAAAGATGTCAGAACAGAAAAATCTAAGATAGTAAGCAGGGCATTGACATTTTTTTTATTTTTTTTTTATTTTTGGTGGGAATAGGCCCCATATGTTTATGAATAGAAGAAAAGGTAAAGACAGGGAAAGAAGAGGAGAAGGACATAATAGCAGGTATACCCGTAGAAAGTACAGTTGTGTATACTTACCATAAATGTAGATGTTTGATTGTATTCACTATTGCAGTCATCACCTATGGGTTATCCCTGCTTTGGTAGCCCTCGGCCGGTCCGAATACCAGAGTCAATGTTTTTCTGTGTCGGCTGCCATAGCCTGTAGTCTGACGCCAGGTCATCAGTGCTATAAAGCAAGGCAGCCAACATCATTGCATCAGTTTTTCCTTGCCCTTTCCCATCAGAAGCACAAGGAAATAAGGTAAAGTGGTCCTGGTAGCTAAAACCCACCATAGGAAGCTTATGCCCCCCCTAGGGAAAGAGGATATAAGGGGGATGGAGGGAGGGAAACAAGGACTGCGACAGTGAATACACTCAGACATCTACATTTATGGTAAGTGCGCACAACTGCACTATGTTCTTAGTGTTTCACTGTTGCACTCATCACCTATGGGAGGATTCCCAAAGCTGAGAAGAGGGATGGAAGGATAGGTTAGAGCCCTAGGCATAGGTCAGCAAGCCCTGCAGGACTGCAGAGGCAATCCCTGCCATAGACATAGAAAAAAGAGGTAGGTGGTAATGCTTTGTAAAGGTATGGACAGAGGTCCAGGTGGCAACTTCCAAAATGTCCCTGGTGGGGACTCCTCTCAGGAAAGCTGTGGAAGTGGAGGCTGCCCTAGTGGAATGGGCATGAATAGACTTAGGGTGTGATTTTCCATGTAGTCTGTAGCAGAAATGGATACAGTGTGATATCCATTTGGAAATGGTTTGCTTGGAAATGGGCTTCCCTTCTGCCCCTGGGGCCAAGCTAACAAGAAGCTGGTCTTTTTTTCTGAAGGGCTTAGTATGGTCCAGGTAGTATCTGTGAGTTATCTGTGCATGTTTAGTGAGTGCAGAATTCTTTAACCCTTGTTTTGAGAGTTGGGAAATAAGGTGGGTAGATGTATGGCCTGGTTGAGGGTCACATCAGATACTACCTTGGACATAAAGGAGAGGTTAGTCTGCATGGCAGATGATGAAGGGTTCAACAGCCATGAGTGCCTGAAGTTCTGAAATCCTTCTGGCTGAGGTGATAGCTGGTAGGAAAGCAGTCTTCAAGGAGAGGTATTTCAATTCTGCTGAAGCAGCAGGTTCAAATGGAGGTATGGTTAGTTTTTCTAAAACATAATTCAGGTCCCAGGCTGGAGTGAGAGGCCTTCTTGGAGGTCTGATATTAGAAGCCCCTCTGAGAAATTGTTTAATCAAAGGATGTGAGAAGAGGGGTCGGTTTGAATCAAAATGAGCTGAAATGGCTAAAGCATGGATTTTAATAGAAGAAAAGGAGAGGCCACTATTGAGTAACTCTGCTAGGTAGTCCAGGATAAGAGGGATGGAAGGTTGTAATGTATTGCCCCCTCTGGACTGGCTCCAGGACCAGAATCTTTTCCATTTCCCTGCATAAGATTTTCTGGTGCTGGGCCTTCTGACCTGTGTGATAATGTCCAGGACCTGTTTGCTTAACTGGGACCCCTTGTTTGCTTTTAAAGTATTAGCCATGCTGAAAGATTGAGAGTCTGCAAGTATGGGTGCAGTATCCCCCCCCCCCACACACCTGGGTCAAGAGGTCTGAGATCAGGGGAAGCTGTATGGGGGATGGGGGGCTGTAAAGTCAGGCTGCACAGTAAGGGGTACTAATGCTGTCTGGGCCAATCTGGAGCAATGAGAATGGCCTTTGGTCTTTCCTCCCTTATTTTGATCAGTACTTTGAGAATAAGAGGCAGAGGAGGGAAAGTGTACACAAACAGGGATTTCCAGGGGAAGGTCAAGACATCCACCTTCCACTCTAGGTGGTGATACTCCCTGGTACAGAATTTTTTCAGCTGGTGGTTGATGTGCGAAGCAAAGAGATCCACCTCCGGAGTACCCCACTCCTGAGTGATTTGCAGAAAGATTTTTCTGTAGAGCTTCCATTCATGGGGGTCCAATAAGTTTCTGCTTAGGTGGTCTACAGGGTTTAGTTGACCCCTGGTAGGTATTGGGAAATTAGGTGTAGACCCATGGAGCCGGCTGTCAGCCAGAGGTTCATGGCTAGCCTGCAGAGAGGGTAAGATTGCCCCCCCCCCCTGTTTGTTGCTATACCACATTACTGTGGTGTTGTCTGTTTTTATAAGGAGAACCCCTGGCCTGAGATGGGGTATGAAGGTTGTCAGAGCCTTTTGTACTGCAATCATTTCTTTCTGATTGGTGTGTAAGTGAAGGTGCTGGGCATCAAACAAAACACATGAGCCAGCACAAGTTCTGTAAATGTAAATATCTATTTTAATGTTAAAAAACTTGGGGAAAGAAATCTCCCCACATAAATCAAACCAGTTTCGGCTGAAGCTTTCTTCAGTGATGAATGCAAATATAAATGAACAGTTCCCATGAACAGTGATTTATATACAACACCCTCAAGTTATCTACTATCTGATTGGATAATAGCATAATACAAAAATATTCATTCAGTCTTGGTGGGAACAATCCCCCCAACTTGACTATCTACTTCATTTCCTTATTGTTTAAAATTTCATGTAATGCAGCCTTATCTTTGCATTTGTGAGTAATACAATCAATCACAATGAATCTAAAGACACCAGTTGTGTGTTTAAAATGTGCTTATACAAAGCATTGGATTGTCTTTTGTTTCTGATGTCACTTTGGTGTCCACCTATCCTCATCTTCAAGGGCCCTGATGTTTGTCCTAAATAAAATGCCATGCATGTGCATCTTGCCAGATAAATTACCCAACTGGAACTGCAGTTGGCAAAAAATGAGATGTCGTACACAATTTCAGTATTTTGGCTGCTGAAACTATCTGTCTTGAGCACCCTGGGGCAATGGGTACAATGTCCACATGGGCTACAACCCACCAATTTTTGTCCAATGATTGTTCTTTGGGCTAAGAGATTGTCCCTATTGTTCCACCTCCTGCAGTGGCTAAACAAGGACCCCAGAGAGTGACCCTTATGAAAGGAGTATGAGCAGTTGTCATTCAGATGTTCCTTTAATTTACTTTCAGTCTGCAGAATGTTCCAATGTTTTGAAATGATGTCCATAATGGATGATAGCATAATTCAAAAATATTCATTCAGTCCTGGTGGGAATAATCCCCCCAACTTGACTATCCACTTCTTTTCCTTATTGTTTAAAATTTCATGTAATACAGCCTTATCTTTGCATTTGTGAGTAATACAATCAATCACAATGAATCTAAAGACACCATATCCATGGCTTATGTGGAGGAGGAACTAATTTATGACAATAGTCATAATATATATTTGAATGAAATTGACATCTGGTGGAGATATCTTGATGACTGTTGGTTGGTGTGGATGGCAGATGAGGTGTACCTACAGGAATTTGTAGAATATCTCAATCAGAACAAGTGGGGTATTGAATTCAAAATAACCTTTGACAAGCATGTAATCACTTTCCTGGATGTATTAATCAAGTGAACAAGGATGGATACATGGGAAAGTGAGGTATTTAAAACATTTACACCATTCAATACACTCCTACATGCCACTAGCTTCCACCCCCAACATGTCATTAGGAATATCCCAAAGTCATAATTCCTCAGAGTAAAGAGGAACTGTTCCAGTTCCTCCACATATAACCATTACCAACAAGATCTCATTACTCGATTCAAAGACAGGGGTTACAGAGCAGGTGACATCTGCAAGGCCAGCAGGTTTGCCACACAACAGGATAGGGGTCAATTGTTCCAATATCGGAAGCAGTCACTCAACAACAAACATCAATTGAGACTAGTTACAACATATGGCAGGAATACTAGGGCCTTTATGGATATCATTTCAAAACATTGAAACATTCTGCAGACTGAAAGTAAATTAAGGGAACATCTGAATGACAACTGCTCATACTCCTTTCGCAAGGGTCGCTCTCTGAGGTCCTTGTTTAGCCACTACAGGAAGTGGAACAATAGGGACATTCTCTTAGCCCAAAGAGCAATCATTGGACAAAAATTGGTGGGTTGTAGCCCATGTGGACATTGTACTCATTGCCCCAGGGTGTTCAATACAGATAGTTTCAGCAGCCAAAATAATCCAACTGTGTACGACATCTCGTTTTTTGCCATCTACAGTTCCAGTTGGGTAATTTATCTGGCAAGATGCACATGCATGGCATTTTATGTAGGACAAACATCAAGGCCCTTGAAGTTGAGGATAGGGGAACACCTAAGTGACATCAGAAACAAAGGACAATCCAAGGCTTTGTATAAGCACATTTTAAAACATACAACTGGTGTCTTTAGATTCATTGTGATTGACTGTATTACTCACAAATGCAAAGATAAGGCTGTATTACATGAGATCTTAAATAATAAGGAAAAGAAGTGGATAGTCAAGTTGGGGGGATTGTTCCCACCAGGACTGAATGAATGGGCTGGATTCACAAAGGCTTGCACGGAGTCCAAGAGTAGAGTAAGACTCCATGCAGCCAACATGTCCGCCGAGTGATCCAGGAAGAGACGGTAGAGGTGTGTAACAGAGCTCCTTAAACTAGTCCTACACGGACAGGGCTTGGATATGCAAATTTCCTCAATTGCAGGCAAAGGCTATGCAAATGAGGTAAATTTGCTATCCTGGAAACCCGAACCTGTCCAAGTAGGAGTAGTGTTATTTGCAGAAATGTACTCAGCTGATAACTGAGTACGGTTCTGCAAATAGCAAAACGGAGCCATGACAGCTGCAAAAAAAGCATGCATTTACAGGAGAAAGCATGCCAATGGCCAAAGATATGGTCATTGCCAATGGGAAGTGATGCAAAATAGAAATAAAATAACTTTTTTTTTTCATCCCGATCTCCGGGGTTTAACCATAGCACAGCGCCGCGGAAATGCGCTGTGCTCTAAAAAACGGAAAATGAATAATTTAGATTCACAAATGTGGATTTTATAGCTAAAATGAATTTATAATGCAAGTGAATGGCAGGCTGAAGACAACATGGCCACTGAGTAGAGGTTGCTAAAGGGGAAAACTCAGTCTAAGAGATGTAACCAAGCATTAGTAGGCAATCCTATGCAAATGAGAGTTAGGATAGTGAATCGCAAGTTTACATAGGAAATGAGCACAGTCAGTGGAGTGTAGGAGTAGGATAAGGGAAGTAACAGAGTAGAAGATATGTAACATCACGAGGGGGGTATATATGAAAGGAGTGAAGCTCATTGGAGCAAAGTGTCATGCGTCAGCCGACAATTACATATTATTGAAAGAGGTGTGTCAACAGGTAGGCCAGGTAAAGTCAAGAAATGTAAGGTGTATGCCGTGGATAACACCAAGGTTTCTTGCTGAGTGTGCATGCACGTGTGTGCGCGCCAGTAAACCCGAGTAAGACAGTGTGCGCGTGTGTGCGTGAGTGTAAGCTTGAGGAAGCATATGTAAGGCTGTGTAAACAGTTGTAAGCATGTTTGCGCTGGTGTGCGTGCATTTTACCAAGAATAAGCAGGTTTTAGTCCGCGTAAGCATGTGTGCGCGCATGTTAGCTGGTGTGCGTGTGTTTGCACTTGTGTGCGTGGAGCTCCTCCCTGAGGAAACAGAAAGGAAAAAGGAAGCACAATAAATAGTAGGGAAGTTACCAGGGAGTACAAGCAGAGCTAGCAGGTGAAAACAATCAGAATCAGGCAATTACCCAGGCAGAACACTAGTCCAGCCCAGCACTTAAAACACTGCAACCAACAGTCCATTATGTTTCTCTCAGGAGACACTGCAACAATGCAGTAAGCTAATAGCAGTGAAAACTGAAAAAGCTGTACTGAGGCAAAAAATGTTAGGGGCTGCCATTGCTGTTATAAGGCGACATAGGGTGGTGACGATGCAAATGCTGCTGGACAACCCACAGTGAGGAGACAGAGAAGAGTGTACAGGCCAAGGGTAACCTACCAGGGGCTACATGAGCTGGAGATAGTGGAGCGCTATAGAGTGGACAGAGACCTCTTGCAGCAAATTGTTGAGCTGTGCAGGCCACACCTCACACACAGAACCAACAGAGGGGAACCCATCCCAGTGGAAACTAAGGTATGTGTTGGCCTAAGAATATTAGCAACAAGTACCTTCCAGAGACCAACTGGTGATATGATGGGAATATCACAGGCATCAGCATCCAGGGTACTGCACCAGTTCCTTGATGCCATGTCAGCACATGTCGGTGATCATGTATACTTCCCCATTTCCTGTGAGGTATTGGCCAGCAATATGCGTTTCTTCCAGCAAATAGCAGAATACCTTGAGGTAGTGGGTGCAATAGACTGCACGCACATATGAATCAAAGCACCAGCCAGTGAGCGGGGTAGGGTCTACTTCAACTGCAAGGGCTTCCCCTCCATCAACTGCCAGGTCATGTGTGATGCCCAGGGCATAATACTGAATGTGTGTGCTGGCTGCCCTGGAAGCTACCATGATTTCCATATCTGGCATCTGAAGCAGCCTGTACCAGACATTTGCCAATGGTGACATCCCACATGGACACCTAGTGGGGGATGCTGGCTATGCACTGGAGCCGTGGCTGATGACACCCATCAGAAATGCACACACACCTGAACAGGAACGCCATAATGAGGCACATGCACAAACACGAAATGTAATTGAGCGTGTGTTTGGGCTTCTCAAGTCACGGTTCCGGTGCCTGGACACATCTGGTGGAGCCTTGCAGTACTCACCAACTACATGTACCCAAATTGTCATGGTATGTGCTATGCTACATAATATGATCCTGTGAAAACAGCTGCAGCAGGACCAGCATAGGCCTGGGCCAAACAGCCCCCCCACCATTGCTAGGGCCATCACAGGCAGAGTGTGACTCAGAGGAGGAACAACCTGAGCCTGCCCCAGTAGGCAGAAGGAGGCATGCCCAGTATGCTTTGGCCTTGGCAAAGAGGCAATGCATAGCACATACACTGGCTCAGTAGGAACTCTGGAAATGATACCTCTCTCCGACCCGCATATATAGTAAAAGGGATACCTACATTAACACTACCTGCTGTCAAACATGTATAGGGAGTGTAGTATGTGCATCCAACATAGGCAGCCCTGCATCAACACCTGAGGCATGATTGCTATGTGTTAAGCAATATAAAGCAGTGCTAAACAGCATTTACCACCATGTAGTATATATAAACCAAATCGCACACCAACTAGTACAAATGTGGTCAA
This sequence comes from Protopterus annectens, assembly GCF_019279795.1. Classification (NCBI taxonomy): domain Eukaryota; kingdom Metazoa; phylum Chordata; order Ceratodontiformes; family Protopteridae; genus Protopterus; species Protopterus annectens. Next base: position 1,034,176,211 of record NC_056728.1, read on the forward strand.
TGTTGAGTAATATTGGCCAATGTCCAGCAATGATGGTTAATATTGAGCAATGTTGGACAAGCTGTGTCTAAGTAGGTCATAGCTGAACAAAATCCAACATGCTCATAGTTGCTCTACTGGCCCTTAAGCAGACTGGTCTGCTCAGTATGAAAATATAAGCGGTGATGGTCCTCAAACCCAAGGTACTGTGCACTATAATCATAGTACTGAACCACTAAACCATGACAGTATTGCAGTGGTTAACCTCTATGAAGAAATGTTGATAAGTCTATGCAAATTATTCCATGGAAACCCTGCAGGCGCAGCATAATCCCTGTCAAGTTATGACACAACGGTGAGTCCTGCAGTAAGAATAGAACCTGACTTTCAGCACACACAGTAGAAATGTTAATATTGGACATATACACATACATCAACAAATGTAGTGGACCTTAGACAGCAACATCCTGAAATGTCACACTGGGCATGCTCACACGCTTGAATACATGAGACAAATGTCAGGCAACAGAACACTGACAGTCTGAACTGGGCATGCTCACACACTTAGGCCATGTTGGAGTACAGCAGTGGGCCACACATATCAGGCAGTTGCATGTGTTAACCCAGGAACCTCTCACTATCCAGCAATCTGCCCTGTGCACACACTTATATGACAACAGACACATATATAATATAGTGGAACACTGTCATAATCAAATATGTTCTGCAGATACCTAAGCGGTTCATAGAAAGTGGGAAAGCAAAGATGATAAAAACCTGCAAACAGTATCAGCAATAAACATTGTGCATCATGAACATTTTCATAGGTTCAGAGGTTGATACTAGGCTATCTGCCCTAGGGCATGTTCAAGCATAGCCAGAGTGTGTTTGGCTGCTGCAACCCAGTCAAATCAGAACACTGTGCCCGTGAATAGTAGGTCACACTAGATAGCCCATTTACGTTTAGTGTATTGTGCCTCTGTCTAGCAGGGACCCAGAAGATATCCCATGGTACACATACGATCACCCATCCACTTGTCAAGATGTCACCTGTAGGTGGTCAGTGGGTGGCTTTGCTTATGCAAAACTGGGACTACACTCTGCAGTGAGTGGAGCCTTACGGATAATAATCTGTCCTCCCAGCATGTCTTATCAACATCTGTGCTGAGGTATATGTCCCTGGAGTGTGTAGCTCCAAGGGAGTTGGATATCCTGAGGTGGAGCATGTCCATTAATTCTGGGTCAGATATTGCCTTAAACTACAGGCACACAACACATACGTGTAGGTGGTAAGTGAGTGAGTAGAGCTGGAGTTACTGTATCTGAACTGTGCAGGACATTCATGTGAGTCCCTACATCTGCTTGATGAGTAACATTTGTGGCCATTACAGTTGCTGCAGGTGTCAGCTAAGGTACAACCCAAATGTGGCATAGTAACCAAGCATGGTTGTGATGAGTATAGGGGCACAATGACCACACATGATCAACATATGAAATCATGTGGGATATGGTGGGCTATGTAGATGTACTGTCTAACCACTTTGGCAATGTGATTGTCAAAGGTGAGAGTACGAACAGGTCATGTCCCCAAACCCGTAACAACTACTACCATATGTAATCGATTACTACCTATGTGGTAATGTGTGGGCATGTTGTCATTCTCAAAGGGGATGACTATGCAACTAATGGCATGTAGCCATAGGCCATAGCTCAAGCACCAGTCATCATATCTCTGTGAGACCCTGTATGAGTATGCATGTGCCAGCTGGAGAGTTGATTATGACACCCAGTTTGCAGTCATCTGCGAACATGGGCAGCCATATCCCTCCTGTGATAGCCTGTACATCACACAAATATATACTGAACAAGAGAGGTCCCAGGACTGAGCCTTGTGAGATGCCATGTGTAACTGGTGTATAGTCAGACATGGCACCTGTAACACTAAGCATGTGGGTGCTATCCCTGATCCAGGTAGCAATCCATCGTGTGAGATATGTGTCGATATTGAAGCCGGTGAGCCTATGCATAATGGCCGTGTGGGGTATTGTGTTGAAGGGTTGTGCAAGGTCCAGACAGGCTGTGTGGACAACCGTCCCAACACTGATGGACATGGTAACTGTTTAAAGAATAATAACAGGTCCAACAGGCAAGATCTGCACACAACAATGCTGTAATGTGTAGGACCCAGTGTCTGTAGGTTTCCCATGTCTATATGCATGAGTCCCATTACAATACGCTCCATAGCTTTGCAGAACAGGCTAGTTAGCCCTATAGGCCAATATTGTCTGTGGTCTGTTATGGCCGTATTCAGTGGAGCGGGACCACTATCACTGTACGCCATTCCGTGGGTTCAAATCCTGCAGTAACCCTGATATCGAACAGTGACGTAATGTGAGTGTTACATCTGTCATGAAGGCCGTGTACAACACAGGACGGGACACTGTCTGGTCCCATTGATGCTGTGTTGTCCACTGTGGGGAGGGCAGCACTCACCTGTTTATTCGTGATGTCAGGGAGGTTACACTCTGTTGGGATGGACAGTACCTCCTTGGGGGGATGGGAGGAGACATCTGCATTGAACCTGTTTGCCAGGATGTTGGCAATGTCTGTGGGTTCAGGGTATGTTCAGTCAGTATGCAGTAACACACAGCATATCAGTGAGTGTCCAACCAGGTACCTGAATTAGAGGGGGACCGACCCCCCTGCTTCTAGAGAGACTAGAATTGTTGTGGCAACTTCGCACAAGAGCCTGCTCAGTACCAGGGCTTAATGAGCAATATTCTATTTCCAGTATTTTGAAAATGAAAGCATTGAATAGATAGGCTATTTCACTTCTGACACTTATTGTGATATATGCAGACTTGGTAGAGCATATAATGTTTGAACATGCACTTCATTTTTAATTTTCAACATACACACATAACATATAATATATATTTGTGACACTTATATTACTATTTCACCATTTATTTTCAGCATATTTTGTCATAAAATGTTTACTTTAAGTCTCATTTTTATTGTCTTATGATTGACTGGTTCTCATACATCACAGTACTAAATTCTGCTAGAAGTCAACAGAAAGCAGAGTTACTCATCATTATGTCATCATTATGTTGCAAATATGTTTCCCCATACCCCCACTCCTTACTACATAATGACATAATGTTCAAATGTTTTAATGTGTATGTTTGGACTTGTTATTCTCATAGTCCATATTACCCATACTTGTTTAGTGAGTTTATACTTGAAATGGGGATTTACTTTTGTGTATTTTTACCCATTGCACTTTCACTCATTTTAATATTTTAATGTTTTAACCTTATTTTTGTTCTTGCAAGTGAATTGTGTATACTACTGAATGGGTGTATAACTAGGAAGAGGAAATGACAAATGCTTTGTGATCAGGAAATGAGGTCATTCGGATTGTACCAGGGGAGGGGCACAATTTGAATTTGAAATTGCCTTTATAACACAGGCTGGTTTCTTGTGTAGAACCATTTGTTTGAAGAAGTCTTTGTGTGGTGAAAGGACGAAAAGCAGTATTTTTGTACCGTGTTGCTTAATGTTTTAATAAACTTCTGGCCCTGTTTGGTCCAGTTTGGTTTTAGTTCTACCTTTTGTCCACTATTTACATTTGGATGCTTGAACATGGCAACTGTTTGGATAACCTTTGAATAAGAAAGGATTGATTTATTCCAGAGCTGCATAGCGGGATTTACCATTTTTCACCAGTGTGCGTCAACTTACCAGCACCATCCTGAATTGGAGAACTTTGCAGGTACCTGAATTAACTGAAGAAGGCCTTGTGAGTGTCCGATGTGTCTGGTGAAATTGTCCGTTAGAAGCGGGCCTGACATAAATACATGAGTGATTGTAGCTGTCTGCTAGTACAGATCACAGATGCCTTCCTTGTCTGGGATTGTGCTCTATCATGTAGTAGCTTCCTCCTTTTGTTGTATAGCGTATTAATGGCCAGGATCCACCAGACAGGTCCCCTGCCTTTGGAGGAGTGAGTCCAGGTGTTATTTTTGATAGCACAATCCATGCAGTCCACTAGGTGTCCATAGACTGTGTATGTAAAGGATTCAGCAGTCTGAGTCATACTTACCACTGACCCAGGGTATCTGAAGAATACCACCGTGGTTTGGAGAAGTGTGTCATTTGCTTTTGGGAAGTTCACCAAGATTACCCAGGATGGGTGTGGGGACGGGATATGGATGCCCAGAGAGATAAAGTATGTTCTGTCCTTACCAATGAGGGGTATATTGCAGGTGTGGAACATAGAGTCCCCATGTTGGTGATGATCATGTCCAATATGTTGTCCCCTCTTGTGGGTGTGTTGAACGGTTGTGCCATAGCATATGAATTTACAAATTGTAGCAACTGTTGGGCGAGGGTATTGGGACCTGAGTACTATCCCCAGTTAATGTGCATGTATTTGATGTCACCCAATATAATGGTGTTTGGAGAGACCGTCCTATTGCCCAGTGTTCCCCGGAAAGACGAGTGTGGTTGCTGAGTTTGTGAGTGTGGTCTGTATCAGGCAACAAACCAAAAGGCAGATTTGCACAATGTTAGGTGCATATGTATGGTCTGTGATGCTTTGTGCAGTGCTACCAACCCAGAGGTATGTGTATCTGTGATGTATATGGATACTCCCCCTATTTGTGTTGGCTAATCCGAGTTATGTGGTCAGAAAGCATGGTATGAAATATAACCTGGTAGTGCTGGTGTGCATGTGGGAGCCTGAACCATGTGTCTGTTAGTGCACAGCTATTGCTATTCTCCATACTGAGGAGATTCCTGAGTGTGGTCAATGTGAGGGTAATACATCTAGTGTTGAGCAGCATTACCCTCAGTGTCATGTACTCTGTAATGTCTATGCAGGTGGGTCTGTCTTTTGAGCCCCACTTAAATAAGGCAGTATGGTGGCAGCAAGTATCTTAGCCAGTATTCCAAAGTCCAAGGGTGACAGGTGCAAGCTGTCCATAGGGAAGCTACGTGGCATGTCGAGCATGTCACCCCAGGCTGACAGACACTGTATCTCCTTTGAATAACACCAATATGTTAGCCAACTGTTAAATGTGATCAGTTTGTTGGTATACTGAGACATCATACTTGGTGAGTGTAAGATACTAGACAAGGTCAGGGTCATACTGGCCTGGGCTACATGATCAGAGAGTTCCTCTATGTATCATGTCATGTGGTCCAGGGAGGAGCATCTGAGGTTGTACGCACCAGCATGGACAATGATGGAGCCAGTCCTGGACTTGCTTTGGAGTGACTTGAGTGCATGTGTTATGTGGCGGATCCTGGCATCTGAGAGACAGCTCAAAGTGACTATTCCCTTGTTTGGCCTGGTGAGTGGGACGTCAGTGTGTCTGACATTAAATGTCACCAATTACAAGTGTATCAGGTGTGTTGTTTAGCCTGAAGGACAGTGACTGTGTGGCACACTGACATTGTGAACTATGTGATATGTGGGTATTGTAGTGGGGTAGCAGTTATTTGTGTGTCTGCTTTGGAGGTCTCTGCTGCTTAGGCAGAGTGTATGTAGAACCTCCGAGTATGTGTATGTGTGATAATGTGGTTTGATTGCTGTCGCTATCGGTGTATGTGAGACTGATATATGGTGTGTGTGGTCACTTTCACCACCTGATAGACCATGCCAGTCATGGGTCGAGAGTGCTCAGCCTCCTGTATGTCAATATTGTTGCATCTCTCACATATATCTGAGTGTGTTGGGAGGAGAAGAGGGTTGTCTGTGTACATTAGGCAGCTGTGACATTGTGTCATAACCACAATATTCACTAGCTGGACTGGAGAGTACACACGAAACCGACCCCTGGACAAGCCAGTATATTATGATGACATACTCTGTAGCCTGATCACAAAGGATCAGTTGGGTGTTAAGTGTGTAAAAGAGTATAACCGGGATTAGTGCTCAGGTTTGTTGGTGTTTTGTAAAGGGTAGCTGAGAAGGTGTCTAGACTGAGAATCATGACATGTCCTTCAGCTATGTCATAAATAGTAATGTACACTCATATATGTCCTGAATCAGGGCCAACTGTACCTTACTGACAATGCTGGCATCCTGTCAGACAGGCCCATATATACATAACCACCTCCCACTGATGATAGTCCCTGACATCATACCAGGAGATATCACGTGTAGAATGGCTGACCAGCTCCCCCCCAAAGCCAAAAGCATGGCAGCAATTGGATTACAATGTTTCCCAATATGTGTCATGCATGCACTACAGAACAAACAGACCCTGTACCTGAACAGTCTGTTGAGCCTCACCCACTCCACAGGGTCTGGAACCGTTGAATGTGTTACGGCAACATATGGCACTCCCCACAAGTGTGGGTGCACAACACACCATGGGATGTATAGTCCGGTAAGCCTATAAAGTCTGATATACAAGGCCATGGAGTGCATCATGGCTGAAGTCATAAACAGAGCTATTGGAAGTTGACAAACACACAACCCTACCAACTGTGGTATGTTCATGTGCAGATCATGGTTCCCAAACATTAATAGTAAAAAACAGGATAAGGCCACCACAAGATAGTACCTAAAAACTCTAAGTTTATTGCAGATTAATAAGCACTTTCACGTGCTACCTTAGCACGGTTCTTCAGATTTCACTAAAACATTCATATCTAGAGCATTTATATATACACTCATCCTAATTTAATTGAAACCAATTAAGTCAAATTGAAACCGTTAAAACCATTAAGACATCCTAAACAATCGTAGCCTCCACAATCAACCCATGAACAAAAACTCTTTAAATAAAATAAAATAAAATCGATGAAATTTTTAACAAAAATTTAACAGTGTGTTGATATAACATATGCACATAAGCAGATTTGTATGAATTAAGGTAAAACTAAATAGTAAAAATAAAAATAATAAGTTATACTATTTAGTAACATATAAATGCTGTATGTGGAAGTAAATGTTGAAAAATGTTAAAAGTCACATCATGTATTTCATGACTGCATATGCTTGCATATTCAGAACATTATAACAATAACCCATTTGGTAGGCTATTAATAGATTAAACCTGATACTCTGTATGCCCTACTAATAAACATATAGGTGGATATACATAGCTATGAGAATGTATATAGATATGTTAATGTAATTTACATAAAAGTAATGTATAGCAAAAATTGTCAGAAAAATATATTATACTCAATATATAGAAAATACTGACCACTTCCATGACAATTAAAACCAATCCTTTAGCTGGCCTCGCTGTTAATACTTACGAGCAGCAAGCACAGGCTTAATACTAATAAACTGATTAAGACCAGGATCCATGTGAGCTCGTAGTTTAAAAATCCAACATAGCTCAAAAGATTCTAAATAATTCATATTATCGCCACCCCTCCTGTTCTTTTTTACTAGCTGTAGTACCCTGAATTTAAAACAAATATCAGTGTAGACAGCAACATGTTTAGCTAGTGCATTTTGTTGGTTCTTCCTTCTGATATCATATATGTGGTTATACATCCTGTCTTTTAATTTCCTCGATGTCATTCCCACATAAAATGCTGTACATTGCATACAAGTTGCTAAATAAATAAGATTCCCATCATCACAACTCGCATATAGCCTGGGTACAAATACATAATAAATGGTGGGGTGAGTAAAATGTTGCTCATCTGTAATAAAATTACACATCTTGCATCTGTTACATGGATATGTACCAGGTCTTACTATTCTTCTATCTGATCTAACCTGTTCCATATAGGGATGTTCTGTGCATAGAATTATTTTAAGATTCCTTCTATTTCTATACCTAAATGTAGGGGTACCTCCTACAATGTTCAAAATCAAGGAATCAACAGTAAGTACCTGCCAATTTCTTCTGATAATATCTATTATCTTCTTATAATCAATAGTGTATCTGGTAGTAAAAACGACCCTGGAACCATTAAAAACTTTCATGGGTCCAATAATACTTCCATTTATAGTACCTCTGTCACCTCCTGATCTATTTAAAACTAAATCCTTAATTTTGCTCACCATGGAATTGGTATAGCCTCTGTCTAAAAACAATCTATACATAATATTAAGTTGTTCCTGCATGGCCTGAACATCTTTGCAGACCCTGGTAATCCTTATATATTATCCCTTGACAATGTTTGAAAATACAAACCTTGGATGCATGCTGCTGTAGTGCAAGAGTGCATTCTTCCAACATGGTTTTCTGTGCAGTGATGTGGATATATGGTCTTCAGAATCTTTTATTATGGTTATATCCAAAAAATGTGCACAACACACCATGGGAAGTATAGTCCAGTAAGCCTATAAAGTCTGATCTGCAAGGCCATGGAGTGCATCATGGCTGAAGTCATAAACAGAGCTATTGGAAGCTGACAAACACACAACCCTACCAACTGTGGTATGTTCATGTGCAGATCATGGTTCCCAAACATGCTACACCACGCAAGGCAGCCACCCAGGACATACATCACTGAACAAACCTACACATGTCCCACACAGACTTTGCATAGCTCTTCATCAACATCACAGACACATGTATCCACAAAACCAACAATCTGTGCATAGATATGTGTTGACATATGAAGGGATGTCAATGTGTCCACAGATAAATCACACAAGGTGCAACTCACAGGGTCCTGTTCAAGCTGTTGATACATGCCGACCCACATGGATCATTCCTGGGATTGCATAAAAGGAAGCCCACACACATTCCCATTTCCAGAGTGCTGATGTCAGCATCCTACAAATATATCAGGTGAACAAAAATCACCCAGTCAAGCATATAATGTGCTGTATTAATGCGTATCACTCTACTATCATAACATAATTAGGTAGGGGTTTGAATCCTGCAAGCATTGTTAGTGTGGGGTGGGGTGTGTGTGTGATTTTCTTTGAGAGGAGTAGCCTTTTTGGAGACTGGGAAAACACATTAAAAGAGGCACATCCCTCTTTGGAATGTCTGATGATGTCAGCATCCTACAAATATATCAGGTGAACATAAACTACCCATAAAAGCATATAGTGCACTGTGTTAATGTGTATCTCTTTAGTATCATAGCATAGTTAAACAGGGGTTTGAATCCTGCAAGTGCTGACAGCGTGTATGGGGGGGATGTGTGTGATTTCCTTTGAGAGGAGTAGCCTTTTTGGAGACTGGGAAAACACATTACAAGAGGCACATCCCTCTTTGGAATGTCTGATGATGTCAGCATCCTACAAATATATCAGGTGAACAGAAACCACCCAGTAAAGCATATAGCGCGCTGTGTGAATGCGTATCTCTTTAGTATCAAAACATAGTTAGCTAGGGGTGTGAATCCTACAAGTGCAGACAGTGTGTGTGTGTGGGGGGGGGGTGTATGTGTGTGATTTCCTTTGGAAGGAGTAGCCTTTTTGGAGACTGTGAAAACACATTAAAAGAGGTACATCCCTCTTTGGAATGTCTGCTGATGTCAGCATCCTACAAATATTCAAGGAGAACAAAAACCACCCAGTAAAGCATATAGCATGATGTGTTAATGCGTGTCTCTGTAGTATGATAACATAGCTAGGTAGGGGTTTGAATCCTGCAAATGCTGTTTGTGTATGTGTGTGTGCCACAGGTGGTCAATGCAGGGTGGGTTTTGCTTTTACTACGGTATGACATATGATTAAAACAGTATGTGCATTGCACACATCGGGTATCTGCGTGGCAAATGAATATGTGTACATGTGACCTCAATCAGTACATAGGTGTGAAGCCTGCATACTACATGAATACATTAGTTTCCTTCGACAGATTGTGCCACTGCTTCTCAGATCATAGGTCACATATGTATGTATGCGACAAGCCCGGCCACTGTAGTGATTCGTGGCCAAGGTCATCTGTACCACACACACCCATGACACGTACTATAGAGTACTGTGAGTGAGGGTAATTGCCTGGGGTATATGTCACACATGTTCACACAACAACTGGCAGAAATGGACAGTCATTATAGGTGTACAACAGCCCTGTGGAAATGCATGCAGGCCCCTAATGTGTTATGTGAAACACAGATGGACCCCACAATACCTATGGATATGTGGATACCAAGGGACAGATGACATAACACGTGTCTGTCTGTACACATTGGTACCCAACATACATGTTGAGGGCTACCACCTATGTGGTACTGTCGGGATAATATGTTTAGTAAATGTGGGTGACTATGCCATAGTCGGCGTACAACTATACAGCATGTATTGGACAACAGGTATCTGTCTGTATGATACCCTTGTGTAGGATATGCATCCCATCCAGGGAATGCAGTGTAGGCCAATGCATGCATTTCTAGATGTTGATGGACATATCCCTAGTGTGTTTGCATGTACCTAAGAGGGCTATATGCCACACAGGTGTGGTCCCAGGAATGTGTCGAGGTCAATACCACTGGTTACTGTTATAGTATAGTACCGGAAGGATCCAACTGTTACTGAGTTCCCTACAACTGTGTGTCATTTGTCAGGACATCATCTAATGATTGGTTATTGTCATGCTGTTGAGGTGGTGTATACTACCAGACTGCAGATCATTGACAGATATCAACAGTATCACCCAGAGCATAGTGTCAACCCATGTCATACACACATGTGTACCCATGTTAGTACATATCTGTAGTAGAATGCATACTGGCCATCGAAAGATACCACAAGATGTTAACAATGTGTACAACAGGATGTGTCGCACATCCCATGTGTCCACTATGCATGTACATGCAGACAGTGAGCACACACCATGTTCACAGATGTACACCTGCTAATTTGTAATGCACACATCACCCACATACTGTCTACTCACTAACACATGCTGGCCACACTGTACTCTTCAGCCAACTGGCACATGGGTGGACAATACATAGTCAGACCTAACACTGGTGTAAACAATGCTACAATGACTACCAGAGCTGTGATGCATAATGCCTGCTCAGATATACCTACAAGGATATCAGTACACTTTCCTGTTGGCAACTTGCTACTATTGCTACACTGCTATAATGTTACCCTGTCCACCAGAACCATGTTAGCCTATTCCTGCATCAATGTGACAGATGACAGGAGGTGGGACAGGTGTCATCATATGCACAGGGTGTGTTGTTGGTTTGCCAGAGCCCAACATTGACCCATCCAATCCAATTGACATGTGTGTGTGTGTGTGTGTGTGTGTGTGTGTGTGTGTGTGTGTGTGTGTGTGTATGTGTGTGTGTGTGAGGGACAACAGTACAGCATGGGCCAATGTTGATGTAATGTGTGTGTGCATATGTGTGAGCCCTAGTTGTTTGGTTAATGTGTGTGTGTGTCTGCATGCACACAACTCCACCATGTGGCTGCCATATACGGGCGGTTGTGGGACAGCCACAGACTGTACCTGCTAGGCCATACAGATCATTGTCTCTGGCCATGGACACGGTACCTGCGCCTGGCAGGGGTGCTACGGACAGTATTGGGTACCAACCCTGACTGGGTGCTATCATCAGAGGCAGAGGTATGATGACTGGACCCATATCCCTGCTAGAACTGGCCAGTGCCACGTGCACGTGGTCTAGTAGGACGGTCAGTGGACAGGCTAGCCCCATCATTGCTGGGGGTGGTACTGCCACTACGGGAGCGGCTGTGATCCATGGTCCATCTGCAACGACTGCCAGCTGATGCTGTTGCTGGCATGCATCCGCGTTGGCTTCCCCTCCATCCCGCATGGTCCTGGCTCATGGCTAACACATTGTGGAGGACATCTAATGTCTCCCTCCAATGGCTATCAATGACCTCGGTGTAATTCCGGATGGCACCGGCAAGGTCAGGGATGCTGTCATTGATAGCAGTGTAATGGGCCCTCTGCGCCCTTAGTCCCTGTCGGGTGTACCATTCCATACGTGCCTGTGCCTGCATTATAGCTGGGAACATACTGGAGGTTGGAATACCTCTGGGGGCATGTCTGCCAGGGGCAGTATGACCAGTGGTTTTCCCCCAAGAATCCCTGGATATCCACCTATGTGGTACCATTCCAGTAATCCGGCTATGGCTACTGTGAGGGGATGCATGTGCCATGGGTACCACACTCTCCTGGTCAATGCTGACTGTCTGCTGTCCCTCAGCTAAGGCCATTGGTGATGAGGGATGTATTTGCAGTATGAGTGTGCGCATAGATGGGGTTGAACGCTGTGTACTGTTGATTGGTGGACCAACGACAGACCCTGACAGACCTTCCTGTACCACAATACATGTCTCATCATCTCCACTATTAGTGGCAGTGACATCAGGTTCCCTGCTGCATTCAGACACCCCTAACTCAGCACCTGTGGAAAGAAGACAGGATACACACTTCACAATCTGTACATAATGTTACCACATATGCACACATGCACACATGAACACATGCAGACATGAACACATGAACACATGCACACATGCACACATGAGCACATGAGAACATACACACATGCACACATGAGCACATGCACACATGCACACATCAACGCAAATACACTGCTCACCACAGCACACACACACACACACACACACACACACACACACACACACACACACACACACACCAGCAATCCAACACATACACAATAGTGGGTGATGTTGGATGACAGTATCACAGGGCAGTCACCTCACATGTGTTAGCATGCAGAATATGTGTTGCTCAAGACCATGCAGTGCAAGTGTTGATGGCCCTATTTAATGACATTATACATGGCTGTGATGCATGTGTGTAGTTGTTCAGTGATTGTCTACACCCTGGAACACAATATGTACATGGACACAACATTGCTGTGCAAGTATTAGCTGCTCTGCAATGTCCTGTGCACCATCACTAAATGGTATACATACCACGGCTGCATGTGTTATCTGTGTGACACATAGATTGCAATGTCTGCTTACAGTGTCTGTGTCCATAGCGAATAATAGTGGGCACAGGTGTAGCAAATGCATGCAATGTACAGACATGGGAATGAGTGGTGCATGTAAACATGAAGGAATCCCAATGCTTGACATGTCCATTGTACAGTGGTTATAGTGAGTGTGGGACATATTGCAGATATGTCGGTGCCAGCCATGACATGGCATGCTACATGACTGCAACATTAAACACCACACATACCCAATGTGTGTCATGTGACCTATATACCCAATAGCATTCCAGGACATATATGTGACTCTTTGTATTGATGGCGACAGCTGTGCATATTGTGTATACTGGCATATGTAAGCACATACACAACATGCTATGCATATTGTGTATAGGTGCATATGTTTGCACGCACACACACAACAATGAGGTGCAAAGCAAAGACCGCTATGTGTAGTACTGTGGTCACTGTAAGTGGATGGGGTGTACTACCATGTGCCATCATCAACATGCATCTTCTGGTCACTCATGGCTACTACTGTGTGACAGACCACCGGCTAGCATGCTGTACCTGAACTGCAGTGCCGTGGCTATGTTCACGATTACACAGCCACTTTGTACATGGGTGTATGAGGTCCCCAACAGGAAGCATTGCCTAACATGACTGTGTTATGTGTTGAAGAGTGTTGCACAGCCCCATGATAGGCCACTACCCCTGAAGTACATCATGTGTGTGTGGATGAAATGTGGGATACTGAGGTGTGACCTTACAGCAGGTGTGTGGTTACGCCATATGTAGCTTGTCTTTGTGTACTGCGTATGATAAACATGTTATGTTGTGTACAGGTGTTGCAACTATGCCTATCCAATGTGCAGTACAGGGTTGCCACAACTGTGTCTTATGCTCTGTGTATTGCATGTCAATGAGGCAGCTACTGACATTACTGAGCTGTGCAACATCTTACAGCAAACATGCATGGCATGCATTATGCGTAGGTGTGTTACGTGTACATGGCCTACACCTCACCTATGACATGCATATTTCATTACCAACATCGCAGTTATAACACACTCACCGGCATGGATCAGCTGCCCTGCTGTCACACCAGAGGAACCTAAGAGAATATGAGAGAGTTAGTCAGTGGCCACAACTGTGGCATTGCTATAGTGGGTATGCTAAACTGCAGTATAACAACAGTCAACAGTCACAGGTGTAGAGATATTATTCAAAATATCAGTATTGCACAACACTAGGCAGCAAAACTGCTAAACACACAGTACACATCTCACGTAGACATAATCTAACAATACAGTTAACTGTCATCTACAGATAGAGCATGTTACCTGCTTCCTCCGGGTGGATGTGCTGGGTGGCTCTGGCCTCCATGACAACACATCAGAGGTTGATGTTGCTGTTGTCCAGGAGCAACCATGCTTAGGAGCAGCTCCTCTACTCTGGTGAGGGGGGATGAATGGCCATCCTACCACCTATGGAATGCTGTTGTCTTTGGATATCAGACGCACGCTGCCGGGCATGTGTAATTAAATCACTGCATTGATGGCATACCTGCTCATATGTCCAGCTATGCAAGCCTATGTCATTTACCCGACGAACAAGTTCCTGCCACAGTGCAGTTCACTCCTGCTGGTGCCGGCTGCTTCTGGAGAACAGCATCGTGTACTGCTCCAATAGGCTTTGTAGTATCACCTCTTCCTCATCCGCTGTGTATGATGGATTGCGTAGGTGGGCCAACTGGCTGAAAAAGATATGAACAATATGTGTGAGCAAGTCCTGTGGCACACTTTACACCTTTAACCACAGATATCACTTTACTGACATATATACCATCCTATTGTCTGTCAGAGGTTACACATGTTAAATACCACTTATTGGTTCTCAGGCCACAACTAACTAACAGTGCCTGGCACACTCTGTTTGTGACACATTGCATAACCTCAAGACAGGGGTGTATATCACACCAATGCATGAACAGAGATGTCATCCATTGCAATGGATGTAAAGTACAGGTACAGTAGTACCAGTCAACCCACCCTAGTCATTGATGCCATAGCCCTGCCTAACAGATGTGTACAGTTGTTACTATAGGTGGCATACTGCTGTAACAGAGTATATATGTTGCTGGATACACACGTATACCCTGTAACACACATATGATTGCAGCCATTGTACAGGCATGATTACACACACATCAGACAAACATACAACACACCACTGTATGCCAACACAGATGAGCATTACCTGTGCACCATACAGTACTGTGTGCCACAACTTACACACCCTTATGCCTGAGTTTTGTCCTCTGTGCAGACTACAGGAAACACAGATGACAGTGTTTCCAAGCAATGTGAACACACACCATACTGTGCTGTTTAGACCGTCAGCTTCTGGTAGAACTACAGTTCATATGGGAGTTGGATTCACCAGCAGTACCACTCACTAAGCATACATGTATTGCTTTAGCCTACAATGAGACACCACATTCATCAACAAGGAACTATGTCACATCATATGCCGTACTACTACGTCTGCCTAACGGTACATTACACATCATTTGCTGTCCTCACAGCTAGAATAGACACTACCATGTCAGATACAGCTTCACACTAAGCTATCACACCTTTACAGACCTTGCACACATTCAGCATTACACTTATTCAACCTCACATAGCAGGTATTGCATTGAGTACATGTGTGAGTGCATAGTGTCATAGGTAGGTAATACGCTGTTGGCGCTAGGGCCTACAGCAGCCTAGCCATATGCTACCCTGGCCTTTGACACACAAGTACTTTGATTTCACTTGCCCCTGCCAACCAGAGCCACAGAGGTGTTTCCTGGGGTGTATTACCAATCTCCCACACAATCATCAGGGGTATTTATGACAACTGCTAATGAGGAGCCTTGTTTGCTATTGCTAGGTGGTCTATTCCAGTGTATGGCATATCTCTGAGATGGGAACCTATCCCTCCAGCATGTGCTGTTTAGTGAGCTGACAAGGTTTAGGGCCCTAGAGCGTGTATCCCGGAGGGATTGTGATATGTTGCCATGGTGGTTGTAACCCAGCTATGGGTGTGACATACCTCTGTATGTCTGGCAGAGGTCACCTCTGTGTGGCCAGTATGCAATACAGTGCAGATGTGGTTTTGTGAGTCATTCTGCATAGGGCATCTGTTTGCGGCCAGTATTACACTTTGGGAGGTATGCCTGTGGCCTTTTCACCTGGTGTAGTTGTCATGTGAGGTACATACCACACAGGGCATTGTGATGGGTAGAGGGGAACACTGCCCTATAGTTCTATAGATGACACACCTGTTGTCATGACACATAACACACAGACTGATTACAGGTGTAGTGTGTCACTGTCTTCATCAAAGTGGAGGCGACTGTCCACCTGTGTCCCATGTTCACTTATCACACCTTCACTGTTAGGTATATCGCTACCTATGTGGTAGTTAATGGGTACAGTGTTTTGGAAAGGAAGAATGGCACTGCAGTATCAACACTTGTCTACAGTGGATGCCTTGGTCACCACACACCTGTTGCAGTACATATGACCCCGTGTCACTTTGTCTCTCCCTCTCTCTCTATATATATGGCTATATATATCTATATATACATACATATATATATATATATATATATATATATATATATATATATATATATACATATCTATACACATACATGTACACATCCATTGCTGTACACATGGATGTACATATAGGCACATGTACAGTCCATCTTTCATGGTGGGGATATGACTTATGCGACAGTTGAGGGATGTACAGTTATGTCATTATATTGCACAGTGTTGTGCAGAATGCATGTGGGTGTCCTCAGCCCATGTAGCATTAGCAGGCCTCACTGGCTGTAACACAGCAGATCTGACAAATCAGTCCCACAGCATTTAACCACCACATGACATACATCAGCACTGCATGTTGTTTTCTAGGCCACACACTACGACCTACATAGATATATGCACATATCAACCTTCAATGACAGATATCTGTCCACCCTTCACTAACAGTTGCAGTATGTCCCTTGCCCTATGTACATGTGCGGATACAGATAGATATGTTCTGCTGCCACACATGGATGATTTGCAGTGTGTAGAGTACTCTTCAGGAACAGCTACTACATGCCAACACATACATGTGAGAGACATACCTTACCTTTGTATTTCCCTGCTCCGTGTGTTATGGTTTTGTAGGTTTTTTTTTGGTTGTTTGTTTTGGGTTTTCCCCCTCTATTTTGGTATATGCCTCAGTTTCTCTCTCTGTTGTGTCTCTGTCTCTTTCTGTGTCTGTCTGTCTCTCTCTCTCTCTCTCTCAATCTCCCAGCACCTGCAATGATAGAATTGCATGTGTGGACTGCAGGTACAGCCTGCTTTTTTAGGTATGTGCACTTGTGCATGTGACAGCCTCTGCACCAATTGCTGCCCACCATTCTGTAATTGCATGCCGCCTGCTGTGTGGTGATTGCATTACTCACTGTGATTGCAGCCCACTGTTATAAAATGATAGGTTAGGTAGGCATAGCCCTTTCAGCTGTCCAAGGTGGGGCCCATGCTTGTTTGCTCTGGACACCATTGTGTCAGTCAGAAGGTTGGTATATGTCTCTTATCTGAAGCTAGAGTTGTAGCCAGTTATATGCATGTTGTACTCAAACCTGAATGTTGCTGCTTCCAGTACACACTTCTCAGTGTAGACATGTACTCACCCCTCCAAATGCTAACACAGGATACATGGGAGTATGTACTTTATTTCTGACTTACACAATTACCTGCCATACAAATGTGGTTATTGCACTGTATTCCTGTGGCTAGTATTTATCCTGGTCTGATACTGTGTGGTGTTTATAAGGTGCTACTGTAACATTATTCCCTGCTAGGATGGCTGGTTCTCCTTTCACATTCATGTCATGCAATTCCACAACAACTGCTGGTAAAGACCCACAGAACAGGATTTTTGTTATACCATTCCTGATTTCCATTTACATTCCCTCATTGTAATGCATGATATATTTATTTCAGAAGTTATTTGTATATCTGCTATGGCTTAGTGGTAATTCATGCAGTCTATTGTGTTTATGGTCTGGGGTTTGAGACTGGCAGAGGTTTTTTCTTTTGCTGCTGAGCAGAACAAGGGCCCTGACATAGAGTGACTAAGGCACTTTTAAGCAGTTGTAAGTGGGTTTGTGCGGGTTTGCGCGACGCTTAGCAATGCATAGCTAAGCACACACATGCACACACTCGCTTAAACACGCTTACTGCTGCTTAAAAGTGCTTACTCCTGCTAACCCCCACGCTAATTTCTTTTAAAGAAAAGAAAATGGGGAGATAGGAAAGTGGTAAAAAAGGGGGCACAAAGAGGGACAGACAGTAGGTAAACAAGCTCGGGATGTGCAGGACGGGTGTAGGGAAGGCCCATAGCTGCCCATTTCTTTACCAGCAACAGCTGTGCATATGCAATAAATTTGGAGTGATATTTGAAACCTTCCACCCCTGGGAGAGGGGTGAGGACAACAAAGTACGTTGTACTGCCAATTATAATTATCAGTTTACATGTCCAATGGACATGTGTGCAAAATGGGCAGCTATGTATGGGGCGTAATTTTTTTGTGGCTACAGATTGCCCATTTTTTTTT
Source organism: Protopterus annectens (assembly GCF_019279795.1). NCBI lineage: Eukaryota > Metazoa > Chordata > Ceratodontiformes > Protopteridae > Protopterus > Protopterus annectens. The sequence goes on from NC_056728.1 coordinate 1,034,194,752, forward strand.
TTCAGGTGAGAGTGGGAAGTGAGGTTAAGGAAATTAGTATGTCCGGGGAGGTAGGTTGGGGAGGTAAATAGACAAGACAGACAAGACGCATACAGAGGTGGTGTATGACACATGGGGTGGGTGAACACAATTGACGGGGTCAGATGTTTGGAAATCGCAAGCCCATGAGCCCACAGATGGTAACAGTGGAACTGAGATCCCCACCTATGTAGAGTCACTACTGCAACTTCACAGCCCCAAGGGTGGCTGTGCTTGGGTCTGGTAGGATGGGCAGGCTCACCCGTGAGACGTGCCACTCTCGTCTCAAGCTGGCATAGGGGATCAGCGACTGAATGCTGGATCTCCATATGCACCACAACCCGGACCCTTCGATGGGTGACAGGTGGCCCTTGTCCACCCACGGTTGCACGGGGGGGCGAATCCCATCCCCTGCAGTGCTTCCACCCAAAGGTGGCACAGGACCAATGGAGGAGGGGAGCCCGGGCTGGGCACTAGACCTGCTGATGTCAGGTGCACTCGCCAGCTGAGGAGGGACAGGTGGGTCTGCTGTGACCAGCCTTCCCATACATTCTGTGATTAGATGTGTTTTATTACAACATAAACAATAGCATTCCAGATTAGTTGTAACAGCATGCAGTAGTATTCCCATTAACCCAACACACCAAGGTTCCAACAGTTGAACAGCAAGCATGACACATGCATATACTGAACCACAGAGGATATTCCAACAGCATGCATGGATGTTTGGTAGCAACAGGCCACCATGATTGTGGTGTTTAAATAGGGCACATGCATCAACATAAATGCAAATATTCATAGAACAATAGGACATATGTCCCAACAAATTTTAAGATTACACATACCCATTGAGGCGTGGAATTGCATGGTTTATGCACATATAGTAGGGTGTCGAAAAAAATCTCGGTTAACATCTTATAATTACCTTTTAGTCTACACTACATTCCTAGTGACTGCAGGTGTCTATCCCCTACATGTATTATTACACTTACCACCATACATTAGGTTGTGTAATGGGTTTGGCTAGTCCAATATATGCCTGACCTATATCTGACATACTAAATTTCCAGGATGCAGATGTTACTGCTACATATTTCTTGATTGCATTTCTATTTATCTACATATCTGGGATGTTTTCACATGACATTTTCACTTCGATTTGTACAGAACCCTGCATTTCTTGACACACACTCACATTTCTGGGGATAAACTAACATGCTACACGTGTGCCAGATTTACTTATGCATGCCAGCCAGTAACTGACTGTTGCGGACTGTATATATGCTTCACAGCTACTAGCACTTCCATCACCCACTTTATATGGGACTGCACAACTCTGGGTTGCCAGCCCTTTTTCAAACAGTACTATTTGTATAATGCAAGGGTACAACAATATTTCAAACTCTGTGACACAGACACACTCTGGGTTTTAGACCTTTATTAATGGCATTACACACTTTTCCACAAGCTCACTCCTTTATTTGTTTTAACGGTGCATATGGCAGACATGTTCAAGACATATTATATCTTTATTAATAGCTTAGAACACTCTTTTTTCAGACTCACTCACTTATTTTATATGACAGTGCCTGCAGAGATAGTATTCCAGACATATGTTACCTTTTTTAATGGGTTACTACACTCTTTTTCTGCCTCTCTGACATTTTTATCTGACAGTACATGCAGAGGACTTATACAGGCAATTTTATGGCTGTATTATTGGACTACAACACTTTCTTTCATGCTCTCTCACATATTTTATATAACAATACATGCAGAATGATCACTAACCTGCCTGGTGGTGCAGACTTAGCAGCCTATCAGCATAGGCTTGCTGATTCACAGCACAGTCACCTACAGCTGGAAAGTAAATGAAGGGATATTGAGACACACCTATCTGTTATACATACTCAATTATCAATTCTTACATACTGCATTCCATGGCTAAATACTCAGTTGTGGGGCATTCTGCATCCCATGGGCCTCATGTATCCATTGGTTCAGGCGGTCCTGCTTCCGTCTCTTCAGGTCTGCATGGTGGTGACGAACCTGCTTACCAGTCCGAGGAGCACCTGTGGCACTGGTGAGGTCATGAGCTAACCAGTTCCAAGCCTCTGCCTTGTACTCCGTCCCTTGGAACTGGCCCTGCAGGATTCTTGACTCATGATGGTGGACAAGGAGCCAAACCATGTATTTCGACTCCTTGATGCCCCAACATTGCGCTCGGAAGCATGTTCCCTCTCCAACACCAGCCATTCTAACTGCAGATGTGAGCTACAGGTCAGTTATGGCGCGTATTTCCGCCTATGGGGCTTAAATATGCCGCATTTCCCACACTTTTTTGTAATTTGCCATTTTTTAAAATTCTCGACTGACTGAAGACCTGCTTAGTAATGGTTAAACTACCATTAGTAAGTATATGTCTGTTAACAGTGGCTGTTTCTCCTAAGTTATCAGGGCTTAGTGGTTCTGTACATTGCTTGTGATGCACAGAGTCCTGGGTTCGAACCTTGTCATTCATTTTATTTTCATACTGTCCAGACAGGCTAGGGGGTGTGGCTGCATTTAAGCAACTTTGCTCTACGTTGCTCCTTGGTGCCCTACGGTGCCCTGGTTGGTGCGGTGTGCACATCTGCGCAAACAGATTGCGCTGGTTAAAGCACTATTTTGCTATGGGCACCTCTATTGCTCTGGGTTAACCGTTATTAAACTATGGGCAACTCTATTGCGCTCAGTGAAGCACTGCTTAGCTGCAGGCAATTATATATCAGGATCATTTTAAATATTTATTTTGTTCACTGATACATTGGCCAATTCACTGCGTTTTACTACTATTTACACATATTTTTGTCTGGTATTATTTCATATACTGATTTAAAAATAAATACAAAGGGGAGTGGTAGTACTCAAACCGTGAATGCCTCTTCTTTGTGTGAATGCCCTACCATTACGTTATTGCCTGTGATTTGCATAAAAATTCTTTCTTATGCTCTTCCATGTCAGAATTGCTAACTCTAGCTAAGCAATGGGCCCACCTGCGTACACACGCGCAAATACGGGCAGCTATTTCGGGTATTTAAAAAAATAAAATTAACTTTTTACTTTTTATAACTGTGATGTGGGTTTACAATGTTCTCCAATTCAGGATGGTGCTGGTAAGTTGACGCCCACTGGTGAGAAATGGTAAATCCCGCTATGCAGCTCTGGAATAAATCAATCCTTTCTTATTCAAAGGTTATCCAAACAGTTGCCATGTTCAAGCATCCAAATGTAAATAGTGGACAAAAGGTAGAACTAAAACCAAACTGGACTAAACAGGGCCAGAAGTTTATTAAAACATTAAGCAACATGGTACAAAAATACTGCTTTTCGTCCTTTCACCATACAAAGACTTCTTCAGACAAATGGTTCTACACAAGAAACCAGCCTGTGTTATAAAGGCAATTTCAAATTCAAATTGTGCCCCTCCCCTGGTACAATCCAAATGACCTCATTTCCTGATCACAAAGCATTTGTCATTTCCTCTTCCTAGTTATACACCCATTCAGTAGTATACACAATTCACTTGCAAGAACAAAAATAAGATTAAAACATTAAAATATTAAAATGAGTGAAAGTGCAATGGGTAAAAATACACAAAAGTAAATCCCCATTTCAAGTATAAACTCACTAAACAAGTATGGGTAATATAGACTATGAGAATAACAAGTCCAAACATACACATTAAAACATTTGAAAATTATGTCATTATGTAATAAGGAGGGGGGGGGGAGGAAGGGGGAAGGGGGGAGGGGGGAAGAAAGGGAGGGGAAGGGAAACATGTTTGCAACATAATGATGGCATAATGATGAGTAACTCTGCTTTCTGTTGACTTCTAGTAGAATTTAGTACTGTGATGTATGAGAACCAGTCAATCATAAGACAGTAAAATGAACATTTTATAACAAAATATGCTGAAAATAAATGGTGAAATAATAATATAAGTGTCACAAATATATATTATATGTTATGTGTGTATGTTGAAAATTAAAAATGAAGTGCATGTTCAAACATTATGTGCTCTACCAAGTCTGCATATATCACAATAAGTGTCAGAAGTGAAATAGCCTATCTATTCAATGCTTTCAGTTTCAAAATACTGGAAATAGAATATTGCTCATTAAGCCCTGGTACTGAGCAGGCTCTTGTGCGAAGTTGCCACAACAATTCTAGTCTCTCTAGAAGCAGGGGGGGTCGGTCCCCCTCTATCATTGTGGACACATTCACCTATTACTCTAAAGCCAAAGGTATGATTCGAAAATGTTGCTGTGTGTCTAGCTAAAGCATTGGTCATGTTTCCAGTTCGAATGCTGTATAGGTGTTCATACACCCTTTCCCTCAGTCTCCTCTCAGTTTTTCCAATATAGAATGAGGGGCATGCTTTGCAAATAGCCACATATACCACATTCTTTGAATTACAATTGAATTTACCTTGGCTGATGTATTGCCCATTTCTCAGTGTAAAATGTTTGCCTGTGTCCATGTGGGTACAATACCTACACATATTGCATTTATTCATGCCTAACATAGATGGCCTACAGTTATTCATTTTGCTTGTTTGCAAGATGCTCTTTATATTTGCTCCCTTCCTGTATACTATTTTAACTCTGTTTGGTAGTGCACTTGGGAGTCTCTCTTCATCTAATAAGAATTTCCAATTCTTGTTAATAATGTCCGAAATTTGGTAAGCGTCCAGACTAAATTTTGTAATAAAACAGAAATTATTAATATCAGTATGTTCTTCCCTATTAAGTGGTTCACTTAACATGTCACCTCCATTAGTTGTACTACTTAAATTTTCTCCCAAAAGTGGTATGTATATATTTTTCATGCGTTTCAATGATACTTCCCTTATAAGTGCATCCACCAAGGTAGGAGGATATTTCCTCCTCAGGAACATACCTCACAACAATTCACACTCGAGGTCAAAGTCAGTTTCCCTGGACACCATTCTAGCTGCCCTCACCAGTTGGCCTTTCACAACAGCTCTCTTTTGAGTCACGGGATGGCAGCTAGAATAGTGTAAAAAGGAGTTTGAGTATGTTGGTTTCCTGTAGATCCTTGATACAAAGGTACTGGTTTGTAGATCCTTGATACAAAGGTACTAGTTTCCAAGTCCTTTTCCAAGCATACATCAAGGTATGCGATTCTACTTGTATGTAAGCTGTGCGTAAAGGATAGAAAGGCGGTGATATCATTGAAATGGGTGAGTAATTCATCTGCAACTTCAGAGTTGCCCTTAAGCAATATAAAAATGTCATCCAAAAATCGAGTGTAGTACCTGATGTTGCTGGCCACCTCTAAGTGTTGAAGTACATGAGTTCTCTCCCAGTGTGCCATCACCAAATTGGCGAAACTGGCCCCACAGGGAGAGCCCATCGCTACACCTATTTTCTGCACAAAGTATTCCCCACCAAATGTGAAGTAGTTGTTATCCAACACAACTTCAAGTAGTTCACATAATAATGAAACCAACGCAGTTGTGGCCCCCATTTCAAGTAATAACTCCCTCACCCATTCGACCCCCGTGCTTTGTGGTATCGATGAATATAAATCCTTAACATCTATAGTTAAGAAATTTAACTCTTGGTCGAATGGAATGGAGCTAATAGATCTCAAAAATGCCCAGGAGTCCTTACATATCTGTGGGAGCTGACATACAAATTTCTTTAAATGATAGTCTATAAATTTAGCTATTGGGTAAGTTATACTACCTCTAGCATCTATCAAAGCTCTCAATGGTGAGTCCGAAATAGATTTGTGAATCTTAGGGATCCCAAAAACAGTCGGGATCTTTGGAAATGCCATAAACAGAAAAATATAAGTGTCTTTGTCTATTCTAGCCTCTATAAAAAGCTCCTCAATCAGTGCTTTTATCCTGTTGTATGCTACGTTCAGTTCATTTTTAGATACACTTTGATATGTATTTGTGTTAAGGATCCGCTTAATCCTAATATTGTAGTCTGGTACATCAAATATAACAAGACCACCTCCCTTGTCTGGTTGGACAACCCTAACATTGGTGGTCTGGATCAACTCTATACATTGTTTCTCTTCATTTGTAATGTTATTAGTAATTGAATTGTTACTAGTTTGTACGTTATTCAAACAGTTAAAAATATCCCATTCGCAAATTTTTTCAAACAAAGTTAATGATGTGTGCATAGGTGGACAAAAGCAACTAGAAACATGAAGTGGATCAGGTGCTCTTTGTGAGGCTTTACTAGGGCCAAATATGAAATGCAAGTTGAGTCTTCTCATGAATAACTTTAAGTCCACCATAGTGTGTGCAATACTAGCTCTTGTAGCAGGTATAAATGTTTGGCCCTTCGCAAGAAAATCAGCCATTATTTTGTCAACCTGAATAGTGGAAAAGTTATAAATACAAAAGTCACCTTCTGAATTCTTGACGATTTCAGGTACTGGAACCAGTCCTGGATCAGGGTCAGCGTCATGGGCGTCTGTTGAAGGTGGAAAAATTATTTCTTCCATGAGTTTGCATACTTCACCTGTTGACCCCGCCTCAAATTGTAGTTCGCGGCAGGTGTTGGAAAATTTTGCCCTTTCTCTTTAGTCCCCCTGCTCCGGTTCCTGGTATCCGATGAAGAAATTGCCTGGTTGCCCTGAGTATGCTCACCCGTTACCTCGTTGTTCTCATTGAGGTTCCCATCGTCCCCTTCAATATTATCATGTCAGTTCTCCATAGAATTATCATTCCCCGATTGAGATTTGGGGGGGGGATAAGCTGCATTCAAACGGTAAGCTTCTTTGTCTCTGTTTAGTTTCTTAATTTTGGTAGATTTAAGTTTGACAAGGTGCTGGTCAATGCTAGTAAAACAGCGCTCATAATCAAATTTATATCTAGAAAAATCCAGACTTGACTTTAGCTTTGAGTCTAGTGCATTTGAGTTCTTGCACTAATGAATCAGCCCATGACTGATAATGCTTAGATATTAAAGTCATTAGCTCAAAGCCATGTTTATCAAACAAAGAGATAAGGTCCTTGTGGAAGTCAGTCCCCCCCACAAGGCCAGTTGGGTACTGCCATGATCTCAGTCCTTTTGGGACAATTCTCTCACTGAGACATTCCTTAAAGTAAGCAAGTTCAACTTGTAGTTTCTTATATTTGTAAAGTTTAGCATCAAATTCTTTCAATAAGCTAGTTACTAGTTGCCCCTCGGGTTCATTAGTTTGAAGGCGTTGGTCATTGGCATCGTTAGTAAAAGACACTGCAGTTCCTAGCCACTCATCTAGGTTTAATGCAATAGGTTGCCTCACATGGTGCTGTTCATCACCAGTTCTTTGGATATTGTTTCCGTCTAAATGTTGCATCCCAGACCCCTCAAATGGGGTCGAGTGAATAGACATGGCCAGGTTAGGGTCATTCATTGACAGGTCTATATTCTGGGTAAGGGGATTTGGGGGGTTTAAAAGTTCAGTAGTATTACGAGGGCCGTTATTAGTAGCAGGACACCCTCTTAACCCCTTGTCAGATAAAGTATCAACTCTCTCAGTTAATAGTTCTACCTTTTTATTTAATTTCTCCATCAAAGTAAACAGTACCTGTAAGTTGTTAGTGTTGTCATTATTCAGTTGACTTCCCTGCACCACTTCTGAATCCATGACAAACAGCAAACTTGGGAACACATACACAAACTCACAAAGTTCTCCAATTCAGGATGGTGCTGGTAAGTTGACGCACACTGGTGAAAAATGGTAAATCCCACTATGCAGCTCTGGAATAAATCAATCCTTTCTTATTCAAAGGTTATCCAAACAGTTGCCATGTTCAAGCATCCAAATGTAAATAGTGGACAAAATGTAGAACTAAAACCAAACTGGACCAAACGGGGCCAGAAGTTTATTAAAACATTAAGCAACACGGTACAAAAATACTGCTTTTCGTCCTTTCATCATACAAAGACTTCTTCAGACAAATGGTTCTACACAAGAAACCAGCCTGTGTTATAAAGGCAATTTCAAATTCAAATTGTGCCCCTCCCCTGGTACAATCTGAATGACCTCATTTCCTGATCACAAAGCATTTGTCATTTCCTCTTCCTAGTTATACACCCATTCAGTAGTATACACAATTCACTTGCAAGAACAAAAATAAGATTAAAACATTAAAATATTAAAATGAGTGAAAGTGCAATGGGTAAAAATACACAAAAGTAAATCCCCATTTCAAGTATAAACTCACTAAACAAGTATGGGTAATATAGACTATGAGAATAACAAGTCCAAACATACAAATTAAAACATTTGAAAATTATGTCATTATGTAATAAGGAGGGGGGGGAGGGGGGAAGAAAGGGAGGGGAAGGGAAACATGTTTGCAACATAATGATGGCATAATGATGAATAACTCTGCTTTTTGTTGACTTCTAGCAGAATTTAGTACTGTAAAAAATAAAAATTAACTTTTTACTTTTTATAACTGTGATGGGGGTTTACAATGTCAGGGAGTGTGGTATTGGGAGCAAGGACGTTTGAGCGGACTCGCTCTTGTGTTTTGCTTTTACTTTTCAATCACTTGCAGGGGCATGGACATTTAGACTCCTCGACAGTCGGACACGCCCCCTGCTTTCTTACATGGTCCGTGTATGAATTACGGTTGGGTCAGCGTGTCCTCGTGCATATTCATGGCACGCTGACATCATACCGTTCAACTGCAGCCTCCGAGTAGGACTTATTAAGTCTTACATGGAGGATTCGTGGATCCGGGGAATAATCTAAGAAAGTTAGCATTTTGAATCTGGGGACCACCAGGGATGTGTTCAGAATGGATAGAGCCAGGATGGGGCACCAAGTGCCCTCTTTTCTGGGAACAAGGAATAGTCTGGAATAAAAGTCTTTGCCTGTTTGATCTGAGGGGACAGGTTCTACTGCCCCCTGGGATATGAGAGTTTGCACCTGTTTCAATGTCTCTGCCCACTGATTTGGAGGTAAGTCTGGGTATCCTCTTAGAACGGGAGTTTTCTGAAAGAGAATTTGTATTCCTGGAAAATGATCTTTAAGCCCCATTGGCCCTTTGTTACAGAAAGCCAATTTTCTTTGCAGAGGGAGAGCCTTCCTCCTAGCTTTTGGTGAGTGAAGGGAGGGCAGAGGGGGGGCGGAGAGTCACTGGGAGTTTTTGCCATAGAAGGGTGGCTTAGAACTCCCTGCCCTTGAGGTGGAAGTGGTCCACTGTTTGTTTCTCTGCTGGCCCTGGGATAGGGGCCTGGATGGTCTGTTCCTGTGGGGCTTACCTTGGCCCTGTCTGCTAGGTGCAGGGAAGGACCAGTGCTTAGAGGGAAAGTTCCTGCTGAACCTGGGAGATTGAACCTGAAAGAAATCTTTTACTGTTTGCATAGATTTTGCTTTGTCTTCCATCTTTTTAAGCACCTCTTCTGCTTTTACTCCAAACAAGCGGTCTTTATCCAGGGGTGCATCAATTAGTTTAGACTTGACATGATCAGAGAGAGGTTGTTCCTTCAACCATGCATGCCTCCTATTGACAGATTCTGACACTGCTGCTCTGCTAAAGGCTTCTAGTGCATCATATCCACAGTGTAATGAGTGTTTGGCCACTTGACAAGTAGAGTGCAGTAAATCGGTTAACTCTTTCAAATTGGCACAGTCAGGAAAGGTTGAAATCTTTTGTTTTAATAGTTCCCAGGTGTGTTGTTGATATTTTAACATATGGAACTGACAGTTGAGTGCTCTGATAGCTAAGGTTGCAGAGGTGTATATTTTTTTACCCCATTTGTCCAGAGCTCTGGAATCCTTGTCAAAAGGAATAGGATTCTTAGCAGAACTAGTCTTAGCTCCTTTGGGTCCCACTGTAATGACTTCTGGGTCTGCAGCAGGATTTCTGTACAGGTATTGTTGAGAATCCAGTACCCTGTAATACCTGTCAAGTTTACGGGGAGCAGGTGGGAGGGCATCAGAGACTAAGCAGGATAGGAAAACATCATCCACCACTTCTAAAATAGGGGGGATGGCCAGGGGTCTGTGCTGGGGCAGGACCAGAAACTTTCTAAGTCTTTTCTTAGACTGAGGGAAATTCTGAGATTCCCACTGGAAATGTTCCCTGAGGGTATGAAGGGCTTCCCAAAAGGAAAGGTCTTCTGGAGGGGAGACAGGAGCGATGGATTTCTCTGCATCTGAATCCTCATAAGCAGTCAGTGGTTGTTGTTCCTCTTCAAAATCTGAATAGTCAGATGCCTCAAAATCCTGTTCTGTCATAATTTCTGGAGAAGGGTGTCTTTTCCTTTCAGAAGTTGTGGCCTGACTACTCCTGATAAGGGAGATGAGATCTTCTGCCATTTTAAGCATTTGTGCTTGGGGTGGTGGAGCAGGGGCAAGACGGTGGCTAGAAGCAGATTTTCTAGGAGTGGCCTGGTTTCTAGACCTAAGAGTATCAGTCGGTTTGACAGAAATGGTAGTCAGATGAGATGACGTCGATTTTTGTCTAGATTCGGTAGTGTTAAAAGCCTCCTCAGAAGCCGGTGCCTGCTTCGTAGCTCTGGACCCAATCAAGGCAGAGACAACCAAAGGCTCAGAAGAAGATGATTTCTGCGGCATACTGGACTCAGAAAAGGTCTCAGTACTGGCCTGTATAAATATCGAATCGGGTTTCAGGGGCTGCAAAAGCGCCTCACTGAAGTCCAGAGAACTGATGACCTGCTTAGCGCTAGAGTCATCGGAAGACATAGCCTTGTATTGTCTGTCTCTATCTTTATCTCTGTGTTTTTTGGAATATCCAAGGATTGTTGGCTGACTAATGCCATTTCAAAATGTGAAGATGGAACACGAATATACCTGTCTACAATAAGCACTATGGCGAATGGTTCTCACTTTAAAGAGGGCACAGAACCAGCAACCTAAACAAGTGATGCAATAAGAATGAAAGTCTTGGTGTGGGATCTGCTTTCCACAGGCGAGACAATTGTTAACTTTTTCGGACATTGGTTAGAGCAAGAAAAAATGGGTACTTAGCTTTAGATGTTTCTAGCTGAAATTCAAACTCTGGTAGTAACCAACCAGCACTCTTGTGAAGTGCTTCTGCTATGGGCTCCATGGAAAGAAATACTGATGTAATGACGCTGGCTGCCTTTCTTTATAGCACTGATGACCCTACGTCAGACTACAGGTGATGGCAGCCGATGCAGGAAAACACTGATTCTGGTATTCGGGCCAGCAGAGGGCTACCACAGCAGGGATAACCCACCTGTGATGACTGCAACAGTGAAACACGAAGAACATCAAATATCACAAAACAACACAGACAAAGGTTGAAAAAAAAACAGTAAGGACAGATATGTTATACAGATGGCACACTGTACAACACGGGCAATGGAAAGTTGGCAAACAGGTTAGGGATGCATGCCAGCCATGGTGAAATGCAGAAAAATATATCTACCTATGCACTTTCATGGTATGGCATGTTGCAAACTGTGTGACAGTCATATCTGGATGTGTATGGCCAATGGTAGATGTGTGCTGGAGGGTAATAAATAAGGATCACAGTATACATTGGATAAATTAACACATATCCAAGTAGTCTGCTAGCAGTGCATGTGTAAGCCAAGCAATATCACAGATGAGCAAATTCAAATCTAATGATGCTAGATAAATCCAGCAAGGGACAGAAATGAACTTACAGCCATGCATGTGAAAAGCAAATTACCAAGCATGGTGCCAAACAGAAATACTGCATGAAAGCAACAATATAGCTGCTAAATACACTATTAGGTATACACCACTCAAACAAATTGTAAAGTAAAGCATATAGATCACACACATATGCCATGTCAAAGGCCTTTCTGCTGTTTACACAGGGCTAGGCATATATGTATGACTGTCAGTGGATTAAATGGAATTATATGTATGACTGTCAGTGGCTTAAATGGAATGTACATGAAAGTAAAGTCAATACACATACCAATTTTTTATAAGAATATTTACAAAAACGTAAACACTACAGCTTAAAAGTATATATCAGTTTGTGCACATGGAATTCAGCAATGTATACATTGAGTAAGGCTGTATTGCAAGCAGTAGCCAGTGACTTGTGTACAGACATCCTGCATCTGTAAAATGGCCATAGTTTTGGCATATGTTCACTATATCAATGTAATACATGACAATGACCAATAACTGAAACAAAGGCAAACATCTTCAAAATATAATATGGAAATATGAAGGAGTAAGAGAGCTGACCAGCATGGGCTCACATCAGGGAAAAGCAGGACAAGTTCACAAACTGTAAATGCATGTTTACAACACACTAGGTTTAGCAGAATTCACCTCAAAAATCATTTTGGGTTGGATTCTCCAATGTAATATGCTGAAGTGTCAGCACTCTTGGAAATGTTTGTATTACTTAATGTTTTCTATGATAGTCAATGGAGCTTTTATCCACGGGCCTCCAGTGAAAACGGCACTTCTTGGCTCAGTGGACTTTCACTGTTACCAAACTGAAATAAATAAATTAAGCAAATAAATAAATATGCCAACATGCTCAGAATGACTTCTGATGTCCACAGAAATTGCAATGTATAAATCACACATACACAGTAATGTGCAATCATGTAACATCAACATGCATAGGTAAGCAAGCTAAGAATTTACAGCACAAGCACACATGCTGTCATGCAAATGTTGAATAAACAAACAAGTGTATGTCACACACCATGCTCATTACTCAGCAGAGGGCACTCCTATGAACATCATTACAACACATCAGCAGTAAGTTAGTGAATGCACATGTGTCAAAGGTGCAATTATGTGTCACTATGGATCAGACTTTGTGCATAGACATGCAAAATCAGTTAATGTGTACAAATATTTGTGGAAGGTTTGAACTTATGTCAATGAGTAATAGACATGAAAATATAAGATACAGTAAACATGGCATAATGTATTGCTACAGAATAAATTATGTGCAACAATGTATATACATTAATGCTACATTTATGTTTGATGCAGTCAAAAAAGTATGACTGCCCATAGCTATTATATGCTTGCATATGACCCCACAGGGCATCAGCATTGACAATATATGGCATACACAACACATCATTCCAGTGGGACATCATGACAACTGTCATACAAAACACATGGCAAATGACATTTCCTTCTGTTGCACATACATGGGCAATACACAGTTCCAAACTATATCATCGTAGTAGGGCTGGACTATAGACAGCATCTGTCATCTGTCACTTGCCCTCAGTAAAACACATGTTCACAGGTTAATTTTTGTAGCACTAGCTGCAAGCTATCTGCTACAATGCATGGACAGTTGAATGTGGGTGGAAAGTGTAATCTGTTAGTGTGTTAAAGCATGTCATGCACACATTGAAACATAAGCAAATGTCACATGATGATAACACGTAAGCAGGTCAGCTACATGGTATGCATGCACAAGACTACATATACAGTCCAATCAATTATATGGAAATTACCATGTTGGCAGCATACCATAGTTGGAGCAACCAGGCAATACTTATGGACAGAAGGGATCAGGCTGTTGGTGATGAGCCTCATGAATGATCTCCAGGGCTATCTCCCTGAATGAGTCATGCATTGTCCATGCCAAAACCTGGAAGAATGTCCCCATCATGTCCCTCATCTGTGTTTGGAACCCATAGGTCAAAACATCCTGGATCTCCCCCTGATAATAGTGGTGAGTAAATCCTTTTGTGTTGCACAAGTTATAAGTACATTAAATTGTGCCCTACCTGCCTTGTTCCAGTGATTTTTCTTTTCTACAAATATTTGTATTTGAAGTTCATTGGTTTTACTGGTTCATCTGTTTGCTTCTTCTGTGATTCCATGTTATAAATTATGGCATGGCAGCTAAGTCCAAAGAGGTTATTATCGGACTGTTGTCTGCCCTTCTCACAACAATCATGGAGCACAATGCTAGTATGTACTTGACCTGGCACATGCAGAAACTATAACTACGTCAGAGTTTCAATAAACAAAGAATGCAAGGTGTAACAAACAAGCTTTATGCAGAGATCCTTAAATGCATTTCCCTCTATGAGGGGTGACAATATGATTGGATTATAAGGCATCTGCAAACACTCATTTTATGAATCTCCTGCATATTCATAAGTCAAACAGTACCAGAAATACAAGGTCTTAGGACCACAATTTTAACTGTGACAAACAAAACATGCTGGAGAGAAAGAAATGTGTCCCACAAAGCTAACCTCCTATGAACAGGCTTACCATCCATGTGTAGCTGATTTTGTATATTATATATTTTAAGTACAACATACACAATGCATAGTGATTTGCAAATTTACACAAGGACTGACACACATGCCCATTATGAACAGAGGTACCTTATAAATGCCTGCCCCTCAATGCTCTATTTGCAATACCAGTATTGACCTCTGAAGGGTTTGCTGATTATGAACTGTTGCAAAAAAAAAAAAAATGTCCATCTGCACAAGTGTCAGCAAACCTGTGCTACAAGTGTGTTTTAACAAAAACACACAAGGTGTAGGCAGATGCAATGCCAACACGGAACTGAACAGCTTGCTGATTATAAACTGTTGCAAAGAAATGTATATCTGCACAAGTGTGAGCAGCAACCTTAGGCTATAAAACTAATTTTACGAAAACATCAAAGGTAGAGGCAATACCAAAGTTGAACTGCATGCCACACACTCTGCAAGCAGCAGTGTGAACACTGATACAGTAGAAATCCATTCTGTTTGTGAATAAGTAAAGCAAGTATGCTAAACATACTCTTAAAATATGTGTAATGGATACACAAACCCAATGTTAATTTAGGTTATGGAGTACATGTAAAAATATGTGCTGAAAAAGTCTTAATGCTATATGATATTTCAATAATGTTGGTGTGACATCCAATTAATATCTCATCACACTGCCAACAATAATGTGACATCCCCCACTTAAAAAACTGGTTAGTAATTAGAAAGCCTCAATCCTCACTACTGACTCCAATGTGGTAGCATCATGGAAAACACCAGATCACAGAGAACACAAGAGTAAAATTTCACAGTTTCACTTAAGAGCACAATAAGAACATGCTCTGTGCCATGGCACTGGACTATATACCTCTGTCCACCCCAAATGTCATCTCTTATTATGCACTTCAGAGATTAAGACCTCTGACTCACTCACACTCAAAATAAATTCAAATCACACACACTCAGACACTTATGGGAAGCCTGACAAAGATTTCCAGCTGTGTCTCCTCCCCAATACTAATGATAAATGCTGCCACCAGAGTCAGACAAGTCTACATGCCCTTCAAAGGGTGATCAATTATTAAAAAAAAAAAAAAAAAAAAAAAAATAGATATCAAAATAAATGATAGCTATGACCAGAAGCAGACAGGCATTTGAAGTGACCAGGAAGTATAAACAGGTATAAACACTCTCTAATCTCTAAAGAACACACTTGTTGCCCAGCCATAATGTAAAGTAATGAAAAAACATTTAATAATAAGTACAATGATTGCAAGAATGTAAATCAATAACTTTCAAAAAACACCAGAATTCCATCACCAGTAGTATAAAATTAAACTGTAGGATAGAAGTCCATCATCTTAGAAAAACTCTATCTAAATAACTAAAGTTTTCTAATCTAACCAGAGAATACTTCTGCAGAAACGTGTACAGCTGCCACCCCATAATTTGAGCCATCCATCTGTACAATAAATTCTTTATTGTAATCTGGGCTGGCTAACACAGGGGGTCTCCCAAAATCTCTTTAAGTTTATGGAATGCCTGTTCACAATCTGTGTTTCACACTACCTTGTCAGGTTTATTCTTTCTAGTTAGGTCAGTAAGGGGTGCAGCTATGGTACTGTAATTGGGTACAAATGTCCTAAAATACCCTACTGTCCCCAGAAATGCTCACTTGTTTCTTAGCAACAGAACTGGCCACTCTTAGCTTTCACCTTGACAGGTTCTGGCCTAATTTTACCACTTGCCACTCTGTGTCCTAAGTAAGTGACTTCTGCCATTCCCACGTGACACTTACTGGGTTTAACGGTTAATCCTGCCCTACTTAATTTATACAAGACCTCCCTCACATGTTGGTCTGCAAATGCCTGTAGCATAGTCTTCAATGTAGAGTTTAATCTCTCCACAAGACCATTAGTCTAGAGATGATAGGGGGTGGTCTCTAGATGTTTCACCCCAAAATAATTTCACAGACAAGTCAGCAGATCTTACATGATGTTGGCCCTCTGTCAGTCAGTATTTCCTGTGGAAAATCTACTCTGCTGAAGATTTTCTAGCAAAGCATGTGCCATCTTCTCTGCCTCAATAGATGACAGAGCCACCACCTCAGGATATCTGGTAGCATAGTCTACTACCACCAAGATGTACTTCTTTTCTGTAGAACATGGAGTGCTCAGAGGTCCCACAACATCCAGGGCCACACTATGAAATGGTTCTTTGGCAACAGGTAAAGGCATTAACAAAGGCATAGCCTTGTCCCATGCTTTATTAACTTTTTGGCACTGTTTACATGTCCTGCAGTATACTACCACATCCCTCACAACCCCAGGCCAATAGAAAATTTTCATAATAAATCTTTTAGTACACCTTATGACCATATGCCCTGGAAAAGGGAATGTCATGGTTAAAATTGGCAGATGGGAAGCTCTAGGCACTACCAGCTGCAGTATTACTTCACCTTCTAGCCCACCTCCAGGAGTCCACTCTCAATACAACAAATCGTTGTTGCAGTGTACAGACTCCCCTCTTCCTTGAGCCTCAGGTGCCTCCTTAGCCACCTCTTTCAAGTTTTGTAACATCAGATCAATAAGTTAAGCCTGTCTCAACTCTACCTTTGTGACCTTCCCCAGCTCCCCTTCTGCAAGAAGCCTTGTCACTTCTGGCAGCTGCTCCTCGCTATCACTCTGAGTACCATCACTCACCTCCATCCTCACAGTCACCATGTCCAAAGGAACATCAGTACCCACAAGTAGCTGTGGCTCACATTCAGACTTACTGCTACCAGATAGCACCTTCTCTCAAACAGCCACCACACCAGTCCCAGCTTTATGTATGAGATCTTTCTGGGTCTCTCCCAGACTACTGAACACACATGGCTTTCTCCAAGCCTGACTGTTTGTCACTGCATGTACACAAGGTACTGCATCATCAAAGTCATTCCCTATCAGGACATCTGTAGGAATATCCTTACACACACCTACTTGCTCACTTCCTCTTCCACCCTCCCAGTCAATATAAACCCTAGCCAAAGGTGTTTGGAATGTGTTCCCTCCCACTGCTCTGACTGGAGTGAGCTGCCCAAGCAAGTACTGCTCTGCTCTTCTCTAACTACTGCAGGCCATGCAATGGTTATATATGAAGTTGTGCCCCTCTTAGCAGTTATCTGTTTACCATCTACTAAAATAGTATATATATATATATATATATATATATATATATATATATATATATATATATATATATATATAAAACACCCCAGTTGTTTCTAAACAACATAGCAATGGCAATTTGTCATCTACACTTACTGGTTTCCTCATGTTCTGTCTCTCACCTTGCCTAGATGGACATTTTGCTGCTATGTGTTCCCTCTGGTTACACTTGAAACATCTAATCCCTAACTGTGCACTTGGATTAGTAGTTTCCCTCACTACTGGTGTACTCTGCTGGAGTGGTTTAGATTGCCCCCATGGGTTCCCTTATGTCCATGTGCAGCACTGGGTATCCCTTTCTTATGCAGTGGTGCTCTGCTTGCCAAGTAGAGATCCCCTTTTCTCCCCAACTCCTCTGCAGAGTTGCACTCATTGTCTGCTAACCAGGCTCTCATGTCATCAGATAAAGTATTGAGGGCTTGTTCCCTCACCAAAAGGTCTGCCAGTTACTCAGAAGTGATGACCTGACACCCACTCACCCATCTGTGAAAGTAAGTACTTAAGTCAGCAATATAATCATGTACACTTTCATCTGCCTTGTGTCTATGTTTCATGAACCTTTTTCTATATGTCTCAGGTGTAAGTTTGAAATAGTCATGCAAGCAACATTTCACTTTGTCATAATTTACACAATCTACATCATTTATCTTTGCTACAGCCTGTACAGCTTTACCATGGGGTAAGGTAGTCAGGAGATGAACCCAGACCTTATGGTCAACATCATATTGTCTACATACCCTCTCAAATATATGAATAAAACTATCAAAGTCACCCCCAACCCTGTATTGAGAAAACAGTTAACTAACATTTACAGCTTTTGGGGTCCAGTTATTCTTTTCCACATTGCCCCCATGACCTTCTCAAAGGTAACAAGCTCCACTTTATGCCAGCATTGTCTGTTGTTGTCCTCACCTTCTAAATGTCTCAGTCTCTCTTCAGTCTCCAGCCATTTGGTTTCCAGTTCATATTGGCTCTGCTTCTCCCTTTCTGCAGCCTTCAGACATGGCATTATCTCCATTTCTTCAGCCTCCAGTTGCAGTCTACTTAACTCTAGACAGATTCTCAGGTCCTGTGAAGAAAATGTGGACTGTCCTTTCTCAGTAGGCTGCATATCACCAACTGCACATCATCAACATCAAATTGAATATCCTCCAAACAGTTGGCCTGGCCTGTGACTGCAACCAAGGCTGAAATCATTGCTTCCTTGGTCAGATTGGCATGTACCAATCCTCTGGCTTCACACTCCTTAGCCAATTGGATCTTTGTCAGCTTGCTATCTTCTGTGGACATCCTTGCCTGCTACCCCTGACTATCTAACTAAAAAAATAAATAAATAAAACTGCGGTGGATAGAAATTCTGAATGTTTAACTTGTAGCTGTTAAGAATGCACAACTTAATGACAACTAACCACAGGCTGATAAAATCCAATTAAAAATCCCACTAAACTGCTGACAATTAAATGGGACATCCGACTAATATCCTACCGGACTTCCACCAATTAAATGTGACATCCGACTAATATCCCACCAGACTACCAACAACAATGTGACATTTCCCACTTAAAATCCTGGTCAGAATGCAAATCAATAACTTTCAATAAACACCAGAATTCAATCACCATAAATATATAATTAAATGGTAGGAGAGAAGTCCATCATCTTAGAAAAACCACTATCTAAATAGCTACATTTTCCTACTCTAACTAGATAATACTGTCCCTGATCTAATCTACAACATAATAGCAAGGCAAAGGCAGGCTTACAGTTTTTGGTGAGTAATTTTTCTTGTGTATCCACTGACTGTAACTCTTCACTAACTGTTGTTCTTCACAAACTGCCCAGCTTAACAGTCTCAACTGTCTTATTTAAAATAAATAACAGCTTTTTGAAAAAGTTATTTTTCCTGTCAATCAGCTGTTCAAATAATTGCATTGCAATCAGGAACATTCTAATGACATCACTTACTGATCAGCTGATTCTCCACAGACAGTTTGTACTTTTGAATCTTCCTCACAAACGTGCTATTAGAAATGTATCAAAACACTTACAGATTCTTAAAACATTTTGTATAAACAGGGAGATAACTCAACATTTTAAAAATGTATTTACATTTTCACATTTAGACATGCTAGCATCCAATACAAGTTAATCAGAGGATATTCAAAATCTCCCAACAGACATGTTAATACAAATGACAGTGTTTTCATTTTCTTCACAGTTGGATTTAAATCACATTTTTAAACACAGATATACTCTGATTATTTCACTTACCTTAGTGATGCATGATGTGTATTAATGCATTCTAAGCAATATTCATGGTAATGTGAGAAATAGAGACCTGTATCAAGGATCAGATGCATTTCACGTTGCAAAATAGAAAAAACATACATGCCTCCCTCTTCTGCTCCTCTAGCCTGTGCAACCACTTGATGGACAGTGTTCATTTTTTTTCTCCTGTCATCCTGTCTTCATCTCATAAAAAAAAGAAAAGACTAAATACAAATAATGTATTCATCAGTAACAATGATACACATTTCTCAGAAAAGTTTCTAGATAATTTACATTTAAAGAACATTTTCTAATCACCATACACATTTTTCAAGGTTACACACAGGTTTTCACATTGTTGAACACAGATCTGAGGACATGAGATTCAAACTTGCAACTGCAATAGAAATCCATACTGTATCTTTCACAACCACCTGTCTACCTAACTAATCCATCTTGAATGAAAGTTCGCATTGCGAATACATTGAAAAGACTTGGTGTTATGACATCACCTGGATCAGGGATGGTCTACTAATATGGATCATGGCTTAGGAGTTCAAATGAACATGTAGAACATGCAGGTAAAGAGTTTGCAAAAATTAATTTATGCTAGCATTGTGATCAGAAACATTAATGGTAACGGAATACATATATTCCTCAGAGTGGGACAGTGTCATGTATCATACAGCTTCTGTTAACAGAACCATACAAGTTGCTGTACATGAAAGACACAATAAGGTATATCTGAGGACTAAGATATTCCTTAGCAAAGTGCACATCACAAAGCAAATACATACATCTTCCCAGTTCCGCATTTCAGCTGTAAGTCTGCCTATCTCACTCGCTCAAAATATGAGGATGATATGGTTCTTGAATTGAATGTAATAACTACTGATAAATTGAGCTTGATAGCACTTTTGAAATTAAAATAATTAAAAACATATTGCAAAAAACATTTGTCAGACATATAACAGTCTGTAGCAAGTTTTACTAACCTTGTAGTTAAAGAGTTGTTGCTAGTATAGCATTGTGGATTATGGCCATATTTGTATGAATAACCACACACAAAACAAATATCAATATCAATAAGTGGAATATGCTTCTCTACATAATTACTATGTGTGAAGTAAACCAAGATAACAATTTCAGATATGTTTTCCCTATGGATTGGAACCCACAGCACAACAAAATGAAGGCATGCTGACCAATTTTCTTAAAAGCCAAGTTAACAGGCAGCACATTTTTTGTTAAAAAACAAATACTACTTTGCTAACCCTGCAGGAATTTGAGGACTAACTCAGTTATCCATAACCATACACAAAATACACATTAGAATCAATAAGTGGAATATACTTCTCTACATAATTGCTATTGGTGAAATAAACCAAGATAACAATTTTAGATATGTTCCTTTATGTGGATTGAAACTCATAGCATGCTAAAATGTAGGTATGCTGTCCGGTGTCTTATAGGCCAAGCTAAGAGGCAGCAAACGTTTCTTCTTAACAGACAGTTACTGCTGGTGTTTACTTGAATTCTTGTGTGGAACAGATGAATATGGAAACTTCAAACACTTATTGGACATTGTACTCTAAAGACTAACAGCTATCAACACATAACTGAATACATATCTATGAACAGTTGGACAGGCATTCCTTTTTGGTTTAAATAAATGTGACTGTATTAAGAATGTTTTACTTTATTTGGAGGGATAAACTGAAGAAGTTATGTATGAGTTTTTTTATTCAGACATATAAGGTGATACTGTGGTACTATAAAGGACAACTATGAAATGCGCAGTCATCAGTTGCCTAAGTGTTATAGGCATCAATGATGCACGAGGACAATGGATGTATGAAATGATGTTGGTATATCTTGTAAAACATATGTACATCTACAAAGTTCATAACTCTCCCCGGGATTCACTAATCCTCCGTGTAAGACTAAATTAGTCTTACACAGATACTGCAGCCTAAGAGTAAGATGTCAGCATGCCATGCATATTCATGAGGGTGCGCTGACTGAACTCTAAGTCTAACACGGAGTGTGCACGAGTGCAGGGGGCGTGTCAGACTGCTGAACAGTCCAAAAATCCACACCCCTGCAAGTCCCTCAATCGGCAAATGTCAACTGACATGAGCAAGTCCGCTCAAATGTGTACATACCCAACACTACACTCCCCCACATTCTAAACCCCTGTACAATTAGAAAATGTAAAACTTTTATTATTTTTTTTTATTATTCCCGATATAGTTTCCGTATTTGCTTGTGTTTGGCCGGGTTTGCCCATTGCTTAGCTACAGTTAGAAGTTAAGACATCGAAGAGGATAATAAGAAACTTATATACAAATTAAGCCAAATAGCAATAGCATAGTGGTAGAGCCTTTGCACAAGGAGGAGGCATTCCCGGTTCAAGTCCCACCACTCCCCTTTCTATTTTCTGTAGGAAATCTGTATATAAAAATAATTCCTGACATTTATCTGTTAAATTTTAGTAAAAAGCATTGAAATGGCCTATATAGTAGTGAACTATATTTTATAAATATATATAAGAAGGTGAAATGGTTATGCATACTGATGAATGCATAAGTAACGTATCTTAAGCAATGTGAAGCACTGCTAAGCAAAGTTTACTAGTATTAAGCACATTTAAGTATAATTGCTCATAGATTAGCATTGCTTTAACTAGTGCAATGGCTTTGCTCGGAGCTGCGCATCATGCAAACTAGCGCAAACAAAACAAAACATGTTTGTGCGTAGCTGCGCACTGCGCTAACTAGCAAAACATCGGGCAATGTCGGGCAATGTAAAGCAATGTCGAGCAACGATGGGCAAAGTTGAGCAAAGTCGGCTAAACACAGCCACACCTCCTAGCCGGTCTGGCCAGTAGTAAAATAAAAAGCAATGCCAGGCCTCAAACCTGGGACACTGTGCACCAATCACAGTACTAAACCACTAAGCCATGACAGCTTTTCATATGCTTGCACTTTCAGCAAACACATACATATCAATGGAAGTTTAACCATTGCTAAGCAGGTGTGCTTTCAGCCAATCACAAATAAGTGCAGGAAATGAGGCATATTTAAGCTCCATAGGTAGGAATACTTGCCGTAACTGATTGTAGCTACCATCTGCAGTCAGCATGGCCGGTGTTGGAGAGGGCTCTCGATTTTGAGCGCAACGTTGGGGCATTGAGGAGTCAAAAGTAATGGTTTGGCTCCTCATCCATAATCATGATGAGAGTCTCCTGCAAAGCCAGTTCCAGGGCACCGAATACAAAGCGGAAGCCTGGAACCGTCTAGCTCATGATTTCACCAGTGCCACAGGCGTCCCTCAGACTGTTGAGCAGGTCAGAGACCACTACTCAGACCTGAAGATACGCAAGGATACAGGAGGTCCATGGGAATGGAAAATGCCCCACTACTGAGTAGGTAGCCATGGAATGAAGTATGTAAGAATTGCTATTGTAGTCTATATTATGGATAGGTATGTCTCAATATCACTTCATTTACTTCATAGCTGCAGGTGTCCGTGCTGTGAATCAGCAAGCCTATGCAGATAGGCTGCTAAGGCTGCACCACCAGGCAGGTTAGTAATTATTCTGCATGTATTGTTATATAAAATAAGTGAGAGAGCCTGAAAAAAAGTGTTGTGGCCCAATAATAAAGGTATAATAAGTCTTGAATAACTTCTCTGCATGTACTGTTATATAAAATAAGTGAGATAGCCTGAAAAAGAGTGTTGTAACCCATTAATAAAGGTACAATACGTCTTGAATAAGTCTTCTGCATGCACTGATATATCAAATAAATGAGAGAGCCTCTAGAAAAGTGTGTAATGTAATTAATAAAGGTATAATTCCTGGAGTGTGTCCGTGTCACTTTCTTTGATATGTTGTAGTACTCTTGCATTATAGAAATAGTACTGTTGTATTAAGCGCTGTCAACCCACACTTGGGTAGGCCCATATAAAGTGGGTGAAGGGAGTATCAGTAGCTGTTAAGCATATATGCAGTCCTCAACTGTTGGTTCATGGCCGGCATGTACAGGTTAATCTGGAACATGAGTAGCTTGTTATTGTGTTCCCCAGAAATGTTAGTGTGCTACTAGAAATGTAGGGGGCTGTTAAAATATAACTGATAATGTCAGCTGAACACATCCAGATATGCAGATATATAAATATAAATAAAACATATAAATACGTAGCAGTAACATCTGCATCCTGGACAGTTTGTATGTCAGATACAGGTCAGGTATATAAAGAACTAGCAAAACCCATTTCATAATTTAACAGACATTGCCTAGTGTAATAGTACATGTAGGGGATATATACCTGCAGTCAATAGGAATGCAGTGGAAACTATAAGTATATATAAGTTGTTAATGGAGGTATAGTTTTACACCATACTGTATGGGTATGTCTAATCCTCAAAACATTTGTTGGGACATATGTCCTATTGGTTTATAAATATCTGCATTTATTTTGATGCATGTGCCCTGTTCAGATACCACAGTCTTGGTGGCCTGTTGCCACCAATCAATCCTGCATGCTGTTGGAATGTCCACTGTTGTTCTTTATATGCATGTGTTATGCTTGCTGTCCAACTGTTGGAACTCTGGTGTGTTGGGTTAATGGGAATACTACTGCATGCTGTTACAACTAATTTGGAATGCTGTTGGCTGTTACCAACCCATATTGTCATTAAATCCTCCTAAACATAGAACGTATTGGAAGGACGGTCCCAGTCTACCCACCTGTCCCACCTCAGCTGGCAATGGCACCTGGCACCAGCAGGTCCGGTGCCCAGCCTGGGACCTCCTCCTCCATTGGCCCTGTGCCACCTTCGGGTAGAAGTGCTGCAGGGGATGGGGCTCATCCCCCCATGCAAGCATGGCCAGAGGAGGGCCACCTATCACCCTCTGAATGGTCTGGGCTATGGTGCATAGGGAGATTAAGTGTTCAATCGCTGATCCTCTACTCCAGCTTGAGGCACAAGTGGTGTGACTCCTGGGTAACCTGCCCCTCCTATGCAGCTCCCAGCACAGCCACCCTCTGGGCTGTGAAGGTGCAGTGGTGACTGCCCATGTGTGGGGATCTCAGTTCCACTGTTGCCATCTGTGGGCTCATGAGCTTGCGATTTCCAAACATCCTTCCCCGCCAATAGTGTTCACCCACCACATGTGTCATATTCTGCCCTTGTATGCATCTTGTTTGTCTTGTCTGTTTACCTCCCAACTTACATCCCCAAATATACCTACTTCCCCTACCCCGCATTCCACTCTCACCTGAAAAAAAAGGGCAATCTGCTCCCAAAAAATATTTACGCCCCATACATAGCTGCCCATTTTGCAAACATGTCCACTGGACACATAAACTGATATTTAATTGGCAGTACAACATACTTTGTTGTCCTCACCCCTCTCTCAGAGGTGGAAGGTTTCATATTTCCCTCCAACTTTATTGCATATGCACAGCTGTTGCTGTTAAAGAAATGGGCAGCTATGGACCTTCCCTACATCTGTCCTGCACATCCTGAGCTGTTTTCAGTACTGTCTTTCCCCCTTTGTGCCCCTTTTTCACCACTTTCCTATCTCCCCATTTTCTTTTCTTTTAAAGAAATGAGCACGGGGGTTAGCCAGAGTAAGCACTTTTAAGCAGTAGTTAGTGGGTTTGCGCGAGTGTGCGCTTGTGTGCGCTTAGCTAAGTATTGCTAAGCTTTACGCAAACCCATGCAAACCCACTTACAACTGCTTAAAAGTGCCTTAGTCACCCTGCATCTGAGGGCCCTTGTTCTTCTCAGCAGCAAAATAAAACACCTCTGTTAGTCCCGAACCCCGGACCTTGGACACACTAGACTGCATGAAGCACCACTAAGCCACAGTGGATATACAGTAGGTTGTTGATGAAATAGATATATCATGCATCTGAATGAGTGAATGTAAAGGAAAGATAAGAATGCCATAACACAAAACCTGTTCTGTGGATCTTTACCAGCAGTTGTTGTGGAATTGCATTACATGACTGTGATAAGAGAACCAGCCATTCTAGCAGAAAATAATGTTACAGCAGCACTTTACAACTCCCACACAGTATCATAGCAGGCCAATCCCCACCCAAATGTAAAACATACCTGTGGGTTCAGGGTCCACCAAGGATGTAGGTAGGCATACTCAGTACTGGAATTGTCCAGTTTTCTTGAGCATCCTGTGCTAATGTCAACAATAAAAAAGCACAAACTGTGCAGAAGTGAGTACATTAATATTCACAGTACAGCAGTTCACAAACAGTTCATGTGCCAAATGAATACATCTCAATAACTACTTATGTATGGCAGTTAATTGTATAAGTAGAAAAGAAACTACATACTCCCATGTATCTTGTGTTAGCATGTGTAGGGGTGAGTACAATTCTACACTGACAACTGTGTACTGGAAGTGACAACATTTAGGTCTGAGTACAACATTTAAATAACTGGCTACACCCCTAGCTTCAGATATGAATAGCAACCTTCTGACTTAAACAACAGTGTCCACAGCAAACAAGCATGGGCCCCACTTTGGAAAGCTGAAAGGGCTACGCCTATCTGACTTAGCAATTTATAGCATAGGGTTGCTATGACAGTGAGTACTACAATTACCACACAGCAGGCTGCATGCAATTACCAAATGGTGGCCACCAATTGGTGCACAGGCCATCACATGCACATGTGCAGATACCTATATAAGCAGGCTGTACTTGCTGTCCACACATGCAATCATTCCATTGCAGCTATTGAGAGAGAGAGAGAGAGAGAGAGAGAGAGAGAGACAGACACACACACACCCACATCAACATCAACATCAATAGAAAAAATAAATAAAAGACACACAGAACTGAAAACTACAAACACATACAAAGGAAAGGTATGTAACAGATATGTATTTACTAGCATGTTGTAGATGTTTTTGAAGAGTACTCTACATACTTGGAAACATCCATATGTGGCAGCAGTACGTATCTATGCACAGATGCCCTGCATAACTACTGCCATGGACAAATCAGTGTGTAGCTGTGTGCAGTGGGACATAACTGTGACGTATGTAGCTCAGCATTAAATGTCAGACATCTGATCCATGTTATCTGTGTTCCATACAGTAGTGTGTACAATGGCTGTTTGGGGGAATAGCGCATACCGCTATAGAAACATGGATGTGACAGAGTAACACAATCATGATAGTCATATTAACGTGTAGCTTAGCAATGGCAACTGCTGTATTTGCAGCTATATATACACTCTCTAATATTACTGTGTGCTCACATGTGACACCTGTTCATGTTGCAGCAAGGCCCAACAGGTCAGCCCTGAGGTCCACTGGCGTACAACAGTGTGGACCTTGTGTGTGTATGACACACACATACGGAGAGATATTTCTGTGTCAGATATATTAACATCTGTACATGTGCATAGAGCAAGGGACATACTGCAACTGTTTGTGAAGGGTGGACATATATATGTTGGTGAAGGTTGTTATGTGCATATTTCTGTGTAGGTTGTAGTGTGTGGCAAACAAGGCAGCATATAGTGCTGGTATATGACATATGGTGGTTAAACGCAGTGGGTATGATTTGTTAGGTTTGCAGTGTTGCAGCCAATGAGGCCTGCTAATGCTACATGGGCTGAGAACACCTTCAATGCATTCCGCACAAAACTGTGCAATATTATTACATAACTGTATACCTCACAACCTTCACATAATTGATATTCCCACCATGAAAGGTGGACTGTATATGTACCTATATATATATATATATATATATATATATATATATATATATGTATGTACACCAATGGATGTTTATATGTATGTGTGTGTGTGTGTGTGTATATATATATATATATATATATATATATATATATATATATATATATATATCTACAGAGAGAGAGAGGGTCATATTTACTGCGACAGATGCCTGGTAACAAAGCCATGGCCTCAAGCTCAATGTCAAAAATGCATTGGCATCCCTTTTGGTAAAAACTCTGCACACATGAACTACCACATAGGTGGTAGTCTACTTAACACCAAAAGTGTGATAAGAGAACATGGGACACAGGTGGACAGTCTTCTCCCCTTTGATAATCACAGTGCCACACTAGTCATACAATCTGTCTATGTGGCACACCCCATCACAAACGGTGTGTCATCCAGGGAAAAAAAGGTCAGTGTTCCCCTCTACTCATCACTCATAAAACCCATTATAGAGTACAATGTCCCTTTTGGTATGTACCTAACAAGACATCTACAGCAACTGGAAAGGCCACAGAAATATCTCACAAAGAGTATTACTGGCCTCAAACAGATGACCTATACAGACCGTCTCACAAAACCACAGCTAGACTGTGTCGCATACCGCCTACCCAGAGGTGACCTCTGCCTAACATACAAAGCTATGTCAAACCCAGAGCTGTTGGACATGCTCCATGTAAACAGATCACAATCCCTATGAGCTACATGCTCTAGGGACCTAAACCTTGTCACCTCAATAAACAGAACATGCTGGAGGGATAGATCCCTATCTCAGAGACATCCCATCCCATACTCTGGAACAAACTACCTATCAACAGCAAACAAAGCTCCTCATTAGCAGTCATCATGAATAATCCTGATGATTGGATGGGAGATAGGAAATACACCATGGGAATCACCTCTGTGGCTCTGCTTGACAGGGACACATGAAATTAAATTACATGGGTGTCAAAGGCCACGGTACCATATGGCTAGGCTTCTATTGACCCGAGGGCCAATAGCCTATTACCTGCCTATAAAGCGATTCACACCCACATGTACTTGTTGCAATAACTGCTATGTGAGGTTGACTGAGTGTGATGGTGAATGCGTTGGTGAATGTGTCAAAGTTGTGTATATGTGTGATAGCTTAGTGGGAAACTGTTTCTGTCATGGTATTTTGTGTCCTAGCTCTGATCCCAGAAAAAGATGTGTATGCTATTGCTAGGCAGAAAAAGCAGTATGGCATAAGGTCTGACATAGTCTATTGGTGTTGACTGTGGTGTGCCATTGTAGGCTAAAGCAGTACATGTATGCTTATTGATTGGTACTGCTGGGAAATCCAAATCCCGTATGAACTGTAGTACTACCTGAAGCTGTAGGCCTAAACAGCACAATATGGTGTATGTCCACATTGCTTGGAACCACTGTTTTGTGTGTTCCCTGTAGTCCTCACAGATTACATACCTCAGGCATAAGGTTTTGTAAGTACTGACACACAGTACTGTACGGTACACAGGTAAAGCTCATCTGGGTTGTCATACCTTTGTTTCTTGTATGTATGTCTGATGTGTGTGTGGGTATGCCTGTAA
Source organism: Protopterus annectens (assembly GCF_019279795.1). NCBI lineage: Eukaryota > Metazoa > Chordata > Ceratodontiformes > Protopteridae > Protopterus > Protopterus annectens. Next base: position 1,034,223,863 of record NC_056728.1, read on the forward strand.
CATGCCCTCAGTCATATGTGTGTTACAGGATATAAGTGCGTATCTAGCAACATGTATAGTCTAGTACAGCAGTATGCCATCTATATTCACGAATGTGCACATATGTTAGGAAGGGGTTTGCCATCAACAACTAGTGTGGTATACTGGTAATACTGTAACTGGACTTTACAATCATTGCAATGGATGACATATTTCTTTATGCATTAGCTTGATATATACCTCCTGTGGCTAGGTGGTGCATTGTGTCGCATACAGTGTGCCATGTACTGTTGTATAGTCTTACATACTGGTTTCTCTTTGTTGCTGTGCAGAACATGGTTTAATATATAGAGCATGCCAGGCACTGTCAGGCAGTTGGGGGTTGAGCACTGATATGTGGTATTGAAAGTGTGTATCCTCTGACAGCCAATAGGTTGCCATATATGTCAGTTCAGTGATATCTGTACTTTAGAATGTTAAGTGTGCCACATGACTTGCTCACACATATTATTTCATTGTCTTCCAGGGTCATGGCCCACCATTGCAACCCTACCTATAGTCCAGCTGAGGATGACATAATAACAACCAGTCTGGTTCAGCACTACATCCTGCTTTTCTCCAGAACCAGCCAAGATCAGCATGAGCGGACTGCACTGTGGCAAGATGTTGTCCGTAGGGTAAATGACATAGGCATGCATAACCGGACATATGAGCAGGTACGCTGTCACTGCAGTGATTTACTTAGACATGTCTGGCAGTGCGCATCTGATGTCCATAGACAACAGCTTGCCACAGGTTGTGGGCTAACCATCCACCCCCCCCTCACTAGAGTGGAGGAGCTGCTCCTGAGCCTGGTGGCTCCTGGCCAACAACAACAGCACTCATGTATCATCATGGAGGCTGGAGCCACCCAGCAAGTTCACACGGAGTGTGCAGGTAACATGGCATATCTGTAGACTACTGTTACCTCGATTGGTAGATCATGCATATGTGAGATGTGTACTGTGTAGTTAGCAGATGTGGAGCCTGGTGTTGTGCAATACTGATAATTTGAAACATAATCTGTAGGCCTGTGACTATCAACCATTGTACTACTGTAAGATTGCAAACCCACAGTTGCAATGTCACAGTTGTTGCCACTGACAAACTGTCTCATATCCTTGTAGGTCCCTCTGGTGTGACAGCAAGGCAGCAGACCCATGCTGGTGAGTGTGTTCTACATTTAATATTGCAAATAACATGTGCATGTCATAGGTGAAGTGTAGGCCATGTACACATGTAACACACCTACCCATAATGCATGTTGTGCATGTTTGCTGTGAGACTATGCACATCTCAGTAATGTTAGTAGCTGCCTCAAACACATGCAATACACAGAGCATCCCAAACAATTGTGGCTACACTGTAGTGGACATTGGATAGGCAGAGTCAATACACATGCACACAACATACACAACTTTGTCATATGCAGTACACGTTAATATGCTACACATGGTGTATTCAGACACCCGCTGTAAGGTCACACTCCAGTATCCCAAATGTCATCCACACAGCACACATAATATACCTGAGGGGTAGAAGCCTATCATGTGGTGGTGTGACACTCTTCAACACACAACACATTCATGCTAGGCAATTCTCCCTATTGGGCACCTTACAAACCGATGTAACAACTGTCTGTGAAATGGTGAATGTAGCCACGGTACTACAGTTCAGGTACAGCATGATAGTTGCCGGTCTGGCACACATTAGTAGTCTTGAGCGACCACATGATGCTGCATGATGATGGCTCATGTTACTACACCCCATCCAGTTACAGTAACCACAGTACTACACATAGCATTCATTGCTATACATCTCAATATTGGGTGTGTGCAAACATATGCATCTACACACAATATACATAGCAATTACCATTTGCACAAAGTGACGCATATATATCTTGTAATGCTGTTGAATGTATAGGTCACATGACACACATTGGGTATGTGTGATGTTTAATGTTGCAGTTGTGATGTAGCATGCCCTGTCATGGCTGGCACTGGCATGTCCACAATATGTTCTACAATCACCATAACCACTGTACAATGGCTATGTTGAGCAATGGTATTCCATCAGGTATACATGCACCAATCATCCTGTGTGTATACATAGCATGCACGAGCTACACCTGTGTCCACAATTATCTGCTAAAGACACAGACGCTCTAATCAGAAATGTATATCTATGTGATACACAAATACACATCCAGCCATGGTATGTATACCTGTGAGTGATGGTGCACAGGTCATTGAAGAGCTTTTAAGACTTGCACATCAGTGTTGTATCCATGTACACATTGTGTTCCAGGGTGAGGCCAATCACTGAACAACAACACACATGCATCAAAGCCATGTATACTGTTATTAGCAAGGACTGTCAACACTGGCACTGCATGCTGTTGAGCAACACACGTCCTGCATGCTGACACGTGTGATATGACTGTTTGGCTTGTAATACTGTACCCCACCATCAACCTCTATTGAGTATGTTCCAGATTCCTGGTGATGTGTGTGTGTGTGTGTGTGTGTGTGTGTGTGTGTGTGTGTGTGTGTGTGTGTGTGTGTGTGTGTGTGTGTGTATGTGTGCATGTGTTCATGTCTTCATGTGTGCATGTGTGCATGTGTTCATGTGTGCATGTGTGCATGTGTTCATGTGTCCATGTGTACATGAGTGCATGTGTTCATGTGTGCATGTGTGCATGTGTTCATGTGTGCAAGTGTGCATGTGTGCATGTGTGCAGGTGTTCATGTGTTCATGCATGCATGTGTTCATGTGCACATGTGTGCATGTGTTCCGACATCATGTACAGGTCATAAAGTGTGTTTCCTGTTTTCCTCTCACAGGTGCTGAGGTTGGGCTGGTTCACTGCAGCAGGGAACCTGATGTCACTGACACAAATAGTGATAATGAGGATAGGTGTGTTGAGGCACAGGCATGTTTGCCAGGGTCTGTCGTTGGGCCACCAATCGACAGTACACAAGTGTCCACCCCATTCATGCACACAGTCATACTGCCAATACATCCATCACCAATGCCCTTAGCTGAGGGCCAGTGTACAGTCAGCATGGCTAGGAAAGTGTGGTATCTATGGCACATGCATCCCGACACAGCAGCCATACCCAGATGTCTGGAACGGTACCATGTAGGTAGATGTCCAGGGGTTCTTGTCAGAGCACTGCTGGTCATCATGCCCCTGGCAGATGTGCCACAGGTCTTACAACCTCACGCATGTTCCAGGCTGTCATGGAGGCACAGGCACGTATGGAAAGGTACACCAGACAGGGACTAAGGGCACAGAGGGCACATAACACTGCTTTAAATGACAGTATCCATGATCTAGCAGGTGCCATCCATAATTACACTGAGGTCACTGATAGACATTGGGGTGAGACATTAGATGTTCCCTGCAATGTCATGTCCATGTGTCAGGACAGTGCGGGATGGTTGAGACATCGACGTGGACGTATGCCAGCAAAATCAGCAGCTGGCAGTTGCCGCGGATGTCCCTCAAGTCACAGCCACTCCCGTAGCCAGTCCCAGCCCCAGCAATGTTGGGAGTGGGCTGTCCATAGACCGTCCTAGAAGACCACGTGCACATGGCTCTGCCCAGTCCCAGCAGGGACCTGGGTCCAGTGTACATCTGTCTACCTCTGAGGATAGTACCCAGTCTGGCTTAGTACCTGATACTGTCAGTAACAGCCCTTGCCACGCACAGGTACCATATCAGTGGCCAGAGACAGTGATCTGTAAAGCCTGGCAGGTACATTCTGTGGCTGTCCCACAAATCCCCATATATGGCAGCCACATGGTTTAGCTGTGTGCATGCACACACACACACACACACACACACACATAAACCAGACACCTAGGGCTAACACATACCCACACACATTACATCAACATTGGCCCATAGCAGTACTCGTGGCCCTCACACACACACACACACACACACACACACACACACACACACACACACACACACACACACACACACATACATGTCAATTGTATGGCTCAATGTAGGCCTTTGGCAAACCAACAACACACCCTGTGCATGTGATGAAACCTGTGCCACCTCCTGTCATCTGTAACATTGATGCAGAAACAGGCTAATATGGTGCTGATGCACAGGATGACTTTATAGCAGTATAGCAATGTTAGCATGTTGTCAGCAGTAAAGTGTAATGATATCCTAGAAGGTGTAGCTGAGCAGGCATGATGCATTAAAGCTATGATTGTCAATGTAGTATTGTTTACACCAGTGCTAATTCCAATAGTGTATTGTCCACCCACGTGCCACTTGGCTGATGTGTGTAGTATTGGCAGCATGTTTTAGACTGTGGACAGTACGTGTGGGATGTGTGCAGCACAGATTTGCAGGTGTACATTTGTGAACATGGTGGAGGTGCGCTGTCTGCATGTACGTGCATAGTGGACACATGGGCAGGGTGATATGCCCTGTATTACACAGTGTTAACCCTCCATAGTTTCTATTGGTGGCCAGTATGCATTGTACTACACACATCTTGGAACTTGGGTACACATGTGTGTATGACATGGTTTGACATTGTGCTGGGGGTGATACTGTTACTATCTGTCATTGCTTTGCATTCTGGTAGTATACATAACCTCAACAGCCTGACCATAAACAATTGTTAGATGATGTCTTCACAACTGACACACAGATGGAGGACACGCAGTAACATCTGGATCCTTCAAGTACTATACTATGCCAGTAAACAGTGGTATTCACCTGCACCCATTCCTGAGATCACTCCTGTTTGGCATGTAGCTCTCTTAGGTACAAGCAAACACAGTAGGTATATGTCCGTCCATGTCTGGAAATGCATACTGTGGCCTATAATGCATTCTCCAGATGACACACCCATCCTCCACAAGGGTATCATACAGAGAGATACCTGTTGTCAAACCCATGCTGTAAAGCTATAAGCCAACTAAAGCATAGTAATACACTTTTACAAAACATAGTATCCCCACAGTACCACATAGGTAGTAGCTCCCAACATGTTGAACAGGTACCGATGTGTACATACAGTCAAGTGTTACATCATCTCTCCTTTGGTAATCACATTTCCAAAGGTATTTTGAAATCCCTTGGTGGATCACATAAGCAATAAGGAGTCTGCATGCATATCCACAAAGGTTGTTGTACACCTATAATGAATAGCCATCACTGACAGTCTCTGCTGCATTTGAACAGGTCTGAAATATAGCTCAGGCATAAACCCTCACTCACACTATTCAATAGAAACTGTATTGAATGTGTGTGACACGGATGACCTAGGCCAGGGATCACTGCAGTGGCTGGGCTTGTCACAAGCATACAGATGTGACCTAAGGTCTGGAAAGGGGCAGCACACTCTGGCAAAGATAACAGATGTGTTCATGGAGAAAGCAGGATTCCCACCTATGAAATAATTGAGGTCACATGTAGGTATATGTATTTGCCACACAGCTACCTGGCATGTGCAATGCACATACTGTTGTCATAGTGATATGTCATACAGTAGTAAAAGCAAAACCCACAACACATCGACCAGCAGTGTCACACACATAGAACACACACATACCAAGTACAGGATTCAAACCCCTAACTAACTAGTTTATGATAATAGAACAGTACACATTAACACGACGTGCTATACACATTACTGGAAAAGTTCTTTTCCACAGGTATATTTGTAGGATGGTGACATCATCAGACTTGACAAAGATAAGTATACCACTTTTAAGGTGTATTAGTAGTCTCCAGAAAGGTTGTGCCTCTCCAAGGAGATCACCCATAAACACACACAGCTATCAAGTGTAGGATTCAAACCCCTACATAACTAGGTTATAATACTAGAGGAGTACAAATTAACATGACACGTTATACACATTACTGGGAGCTCCCTTTTCCACAGGTATATTTGTAGCATGGTGACATCATCAGATGACAAAGATGAGTATACCACTTTTAAGGTGTTTTAGTAGTCTCCAAAAAGGTTTCCCTTCTCCAAGGAAATCACACACAAACAGTTGTCAAGTGCAAGATTCAAACCCCAACCTAACTACTTTACAATACCAGAAAAGTACGCATTAACATGACACGCTATACACATTACTGGGAGTTCTCTTTTCCACAGGTATATTTGTAGGATTGTGACATCATCAGACTAGACAAAGTGGGTTACATTAGGTGACATTAGGTGGGCTACATAGAAGGAATTTCTAAACACTTTGGCCATGTGATCATCAAAGGAGAGTTTGCTATCTTCCTAGGTCCCGAGGGCCATAATTACTTTCTCCCTGCATACTGGATTACCACCTATGTGGTAATTAGTGTGCACTTTGTTTTATGCAAAGGGGATGACTATGCATTCTTTGGCATTCTGCTTGAGGGCATTGTTTTGACACCAGGTATCTGTCTCTGTAAGACCCTTCTGGAGGATGTCTGTGTCAGCCGTAGAGTCAATTATGGACCACAGTTAGCAGTCATCTGCAAACTTGTTCAGCTGTACTCCCATGCTTGCCTGTACCTCTGAGCAGTATCTACTGAACAGGTGGGGTCCCAGGACCAAGACCTGTGGGATGCCATTTGTGACTGGTTTAGAGTCGGACATGGTACCCGCAACTCTGAACATGTGTGTTTGTTCTGTGAGCCAGTTGGCCATCCATCCTGTGACATAGCTGTTAATGTTCAAGCTGGTAAGCTTGTCCATGATGACAGAGTGGAGAATGGTGTCAAAAGTCCTTAGTGAGGTCTAAGCGGGCTGTGTGGACTACTTTCACCTCCATATATGTCCTTGGTAACTGTTTCAAATAAGTCAACTAGTTTTAGGAGGCAGGATCTGCCTTTAACAAGGCCAAGTTGGGTAGAGTCCAGTGTCTGGAGGTCCCCAATGTCTCTGTTTATGGGTTTCATGATAATTTTCTCCATAGCTTTGCAGACCAGGCTGAGTAGACCTATAGGGCAATGGTTTCCAGGTTCTGTTGGGGCAACCCATTTGTGGAGCTGGATGACTGTTGGTGTATGCCATTCTTTGGGTACATAGCCTGTGGTAAGGTTGAGTCTGGACAGTGAATGTAGGTGAGGGTGTAGTTCCTTTTGGGGCTTGTGTAAGACGCAGCCTTGGACACCATCCAGTCCCATTGATGCTGTGTTCTTAGCTTTGGAGTGGGCTGTCTTTACCTGCATGTCCATGAAGTCTGGGGCTCTGCATTCTTCTGGGATGGGCACAGGCCCTTTTGGGGGTGAAGGGGGGGAGTTTGCACTGAACTTGTCCCCCAGGATGTGGCCAATGTAAGTTGGTTCATTGTATTTATTGCCATTTTTCAGTAGCTGACAGCATATTTAGAAGTTGCCACCTAAATGTTTGGTATAGCTAACAAAGGCTTTGTGGTTGTTATTCTTACATTCCTTGGTGATTTGTCTTTAGAAACTGGCCTTGGATTATTTTATGAGCGATCATTGTTTTTTCCTAATAATGATCAGTGATGCCTTTCCTTTTGTGAAGTTTGCTCTATCATGTGTTCGTTTCCTCCTTCTGTTGTATAGCTTATTTATGGGTGATGACCATCAGGATGGTTTCTTATTTTTGGAGGAGTGCATCTTGGTTTTATTTGGGATGTCTCGATCCATGAATCCCTGTAGATGCTCATAGAATGTACTTGTAAATGATTCAGCAGATTGTATAGCATTATCCTATAGCAAGGGGGCTTTGGAACTTTCCACTTTGGTCTTGGGAAGTGTGCAGTTTGCTTTTGAAAATGTCTTCACAGTGGTTTCCTTGAGTGGGGGGGTGGGATGTGGATGTCCAGTGTGATTACTTTATGATCTGATATCACCAGCAAGGGGATTATCTCTGTTGTGGAACATTGGTACCCCATGTTGGTGATGATCAGGTCCAGTATGTTGTCATCTCTAGTTGGTGTGGTGATCAGCTGTTGCAGGGCGTTTGAGTTTTTAAACTCTAGGAAACATTGGGCAAAGGACGTTGTACATGAGTAATTCTCCCGCTCAGTGCTTGGGTAGTTGTAATCTCCTCATATAATGGTGTTTGATAGGACCTTTATATTTTCCACTGTTCCCAGGAATACTGAGTGAGGTTCCTGAGACAAGGTAGGTGATCTGTAGTAGGCTACAATCTGATAAGCAGCTTTGCCCAATGTTAGTTGCACTTGCATGGTCTCCAAGGCCTCATGCTGTGCCACTAACCTGAAGGTGTGGGTATCCATAATGTAAATGGATACACCCCTTCCTTTTGTATTTCACTCGTGGTTTTGGGGCCGAAGATCAGAGGGATTGTGAGTGTTTTACGTGGAGCATGTCCAATAGCTCTGTGTTTGACATAGCTTTGTATGTTTGGCAGAGATCACCTCTGAGTAGGTGATATGCGAGAGAGTACAGCTGGAGCATTTTGAGATGGTCTGTGTATGGAATGTATTTCAGGCCACTAATTCTCTTTGTGAGGTATTGCTGCAGGCTTTCCAGTTGTTGTAGATGTCCTGTGAGGTACATAGAAAAAGAGGCATTGTACTTTATTATGGATCTAGTGAGTGATAAGTAGAGGGGAACAATGTCCTCTTCTATTCTGCATGAGACACCTTTTGTGATGAGGTGTGCCACATAGAAGGATTTCCTGACTACTGTGGGAATGTGATTATCACAGATGTGTCCATTGTCCACCTGTGACCCAAGGTCTCTTATCACACTTTCAGTGTTAAGTATACTACCGCCTATGTTGTAGTTCATGGCTACAGAATTTTTACCAAAGGGGATGACAATGCACTTTTTGGCATTGAGCTTGAGGCCATGGCTTTGACACCAGGCATCTGTCTCAGTGAGGCCCTTTTGTAGGATGTCCACATCTTTACTATTTACAATTATGGCTCCTAGTTTGCAGTCATCTGGAAACTTCATTAGCCACAGACCTTCCATGTTAAAGTTTACTTCAGGGAAGTAGATACAAAGCAGGGCAGGACCCAGGACTGGACTCTGTGGTACTGCACTCATCACTGATCCAAAGTCATACTTGGAGTCTGCTACTTTCACAGTGTGAGTTCTGTCAGTAAGCCAGTTGGCAACCCATCTTGTGACATAGCAATTTATACCTAATTTAGTGGGTTTATCTATAATTCCAGAGTGTGAGATGGTGTTGAAAGCCGTGGCAAGATCTACATAGGCTGTGCGAACCACCTTACCCTTGTCTACGGTTCTGGTGACTGTTTCAATGTCATCTATCAGGTTTAGGAGACATGATCTGCATTTTACAAACCCAACATGGTTGTGGTCCAGAGTTTGGAGATTACCAATGTCTTTTTTTATAAGTTGTATGATGATACATTCCATGGCCTTGAACAGCAGGCTCATCAGGCTAATGGGGTGCTAGTTCCTGGGGTCCATGGTGTCTCCACCCTTGTGTAGTGGGATAACCGTTGCTGTGCACCATTCAGCAGGCACAAAGCCTGAGGTGAGGCTATGACTGAACATGGTACGTCGGTGTGGTGCCTGTTCGTTCTGCAGTTTAAGTAGAACACAGCCTGGGAAGTTATCTGGTACCATGGATGCTGTGATACTGGCTTTGGAGAGTGTTTTTTACCTGTGCAGCCGTGATGACAGCAACTTTGCAGTCTTCTGTTATAGAGATGTGCTCTTTCATGGGTGAGAGGGGGGTAAAGTTAACACTGATCCTATCTGCCAGGATGTTGGCAATATTAGTTGGGTCCATATAATTAGTGCCATTGAGATGTAACTCAGAGCAGATCTGAGTGTTGCCATGACATGGACCTGTCTGTTGGGCAGAGATCTCATGAGTAGACAGTATGCAATGGAGTACAGATTGAGTTAAATTCAGTCTTGTTGCATGGGGCAACTGTTTGAGGCCAGTAATCCTCTTGTTAAGGTACTTCAGTGGTCTTTCCAGCTGCTGAAGGTGTCTAGTCAAATTCATTGCAAGTGTGTTGTGGTACTCTCTGACGGGTCTGATGACTGATGAGTAGAGGGAACCTCCTCTGACCTACATGCAAAGACCTTGGCAGTTTGTGGGAACACATAGCATGATTTTCTGACCACTTTGTGAATGTGTTTCTGGAAGTAGAGATGACTATTCACATTTGTCCATGGATCCCTTATTATCACCTGCATATTTAGGGTGTTGGCACCTATGTGGTATTTGTATGACTGTAGCTCAAGGCCATAATTTTGACACCACATCTGTCTGACTGAGACCCTTTTTAATGATGTCTCTGTTGTCCCAAACATCAATTATGACAACGTTTTGGCAGTCATCCACAAACTTTACTAAACATAGCCCTTGTGTGTTTGACTGAATTTCTGAAATGTATACACCGGACAGGAGGGGTCCCAGGACTGAGCCATGTGGGGACAGCAGTTGTTACCAGCTTGTACAGGAGACCACACTTCTTACCTTGTGTGATCTATCTGTGCCCCAGTTGGCAATCCATCAGATGACAGACATATTTATGCACAGGTTGTTGATTTTGTGGATACAACATGTGTCTGGGATGATGGCAAAGGGCTTTTCAAGGTCTATGTGGGACGTGTGTAGCTCATTTCATTGATGTATGTCCTGGGTGACTGCCTTGAAAACAGTCTAGCAGGTATGGGAACCATGATATGCCCATGACCAAACCGAAATTGGTAGGGTTGGGTGTTTGTAGGCTCCCAATAGCTCTGTTTATGAGTTCCATCATGATGGACTCCATGGCCTTGCAGATCAGGCTTAATAGGCTTATAAGACAATAGTTCCCATGGTCTGTTGTGCACCAACACTTGTGGAGTGTGACAAACGTTGCTGTACCACATTCAACAGTTTCATATCCTGTACAGAGGGTGCGGCTCAACAGACTGTTCAGGTGCAGGGTCTGTTTGTTCTGGAGTTCACTTATGACATAGCTAGGGAAACAATGTAATCCCATAGATACCATGTTTTCAGGTTTGGAAGGAGCTGTTTACCCATTCTATATGTGATATCTGTGCTTTCACAATCTTCAGGTATGATGATAGGGCCTTTTGTCAGTGAGAGGGGGGTATGTATGTATGAGCCTATCTGACAGGATGTTGGCAATGTCAGTTATTTACAGTTTGCACTGAATCAGGACATATATGAGTGTACATTGCTATTTATGACATAGCGGAAGGAAGCGTCATGGTTCTCTATGGACTCCTTCACAGATTCTTTTGCCAGAACATGGATTGGATAATATTTGGAGTGCACATTGTTTATTAATGATACTGATTGCAGGTTTATTGATCTTCTTTGCTTTTTCACTTTCTGGTAACAACTTATGTACTTGTGGTACATAGTGTGATTATGACAGGGTTCCAATATAGTATGTGTCTTTTTCCATATAACTGTGTGCACAAGGCAGGATTGGTGAATAGTGACAGGTTCCTGAGGTAAAACATGCAACTGGCAGATATGTGTGGCCCACTGCTGTACTCAGACATGGCCCAATATGACCTTTCCATATGTTGTTGCCTGACATTTGCTTTGTTTATTTAAGTGTGTGAGCATGCCCAGTATGACCTTTCAGTGTGATGCTGAATGAAATCCACGCCTGGTATAGACATTTATACTATATGTGTGTGGAAAATCTAGTTGTATTTTTACAGCAGGGCTCACCTCTGTGTCATAAATCAACAGGGATCATGCTGTGCCTGCAGGGCTTCCATGAGACACTTTGCTTAGACTTATCAACATTTCTTCATACAGGGAGGGCAGCTATTCTTTGTACATTTCTACCCGGGGGCACACCTGATTGTTACTGTGGGTGTACATAGGATGAGGAGTTCACCTGTCACTTACACACATTTGCTATGCCTGCACTGCTATGTAAGGTACACCATTTCAGTCTGTACTGTTGCCTATTGTACTGGCTTGAGGCATACTACTGTACTACAGATCTTAGCGTCCGATGTCATGTATATTAGATTGCGACTTCGTAGCCTACCCAACCCACATCACACTGTCTGGCCTGCTGTTCTCACTCTGCATAGGCCTGTGAAGGAGGTTGCCCATATGCCTTTTTAGGAGCATGATACAGCATTTCTTTGTGTTTGCATTAGTGTAAAATTGTCCTGCTGTGTCTGCACCAGTGAAGTGCTGTCATGACTTAGTGGTTCAGAACTGTGACTATAGTGCGCAGTATCCTGGGTTCGAGCCCTGTCACTGCTTTGCTGGGCAGACCAGGCTGCTTAAGGAACAGTAAAGCAAATATGAGCATGTTTACCTGACTTTGCTCAACTTTGTCTGACTTTGCCAGACCTTGCCCAACATTGCTCAACATTGTCCGACGTTGCGCTAGTTAGCGTGGGCAATTTTGTTTACATATACTAAATAGTGATAAAAGCTGCTTAGCACTGCTTTATATTGCTTAAAACATGGCAATCATGCCTCATGTGGTGTTGCAGGGCTGCCTATGTCAGATGCAAATAGTACACTCCCTATACATGTTTGAAAACAGGTAGTGTCAAGTTAGGCATCCCTTTTATTTTATGTGCGAGTCAGAGAGAGGTATCATTTCCAGGGTTCCTACTGAGCCATTGTATGTGCTATGGGTTGCCTCTTTGCCAAGGCCAAGGCATACTGGACACGCCTCCTTCTGCCTACTGGGGCAGGCTCAGGTTGTTCCTCCTCCAAGTCACGCTCTGCCTGTGATGGCATTGGCAATGCTGGGGGGCTGTTTGGCCCGGGTCCATGCTGTTCCTGCTGCAGCTGTTTTTGCAGGATCATATTGTGTAGCATGGCACATACCATGACAATTTGGGTACATGTAGTTGGTGAGTACTGCAAGGCTCCACCAGATGTGTCCAGGCACTAGAACCATGACTTGAGCATCCCAAACACACGCTCAATTGCATTTCGTGTTTGTGCGTGTGCCTCATTATGGAGTTCTTGTTCAGGTGTGTGTGCATTTCTGATGGGTGTCATCAGCCACGGCTCCCGTACGTATCCAACATCCCCCACTAGGTGACCATCAGGGATGTCCCCATTGTCAAATGTCTGGTACAGCTGCATCAGATGCCAGATATGGGAATCGTGGTAGCTTCCAGGGCAGCCAGCACACACATTCAGTATTATGCCCTGGGCATCGCACACAGCCTGGCAGTTGATGGAGGGGAAGCCCTTGCGGTTGATGTAGGCACTACCCTGCTCACCGGCTGGTGCTTTGATGTGTATGTGTGTGCAGTCAATTGCACCCACTACTTCAGGGTATTCTGCTATTTGCTGGAAGAGATGCATATTGCTGGCCAATGCCTCACAGGAATTGGGGAAATATACATGATCACCGACATGTGCTGACATGGCATTCAGGAACTGGTGCAGTGCCCTGGATGCTGATCCCTGTGAAATCCCCATCATATCCCCATTTGGTCTTTGGAAGGTACCTGTTGCTAGTATTCTTAGGCCAACACATACCTTGGTTTCCACTGGGATGGGTTCCCCTCTGTTGGCTCTGTGTGTGAGGTGTGGCCTGCACAGCTCAACAATTTGCTGCAGGAGGTCTCTGTCCGCTCTATAGCGCTCCACTATCTCCAGCTCATGTAGCCCCTGGTAGGTTGCCCTGGGTCTTTACACTCTTCTCCGTCTCCTCACTGTGGGCTGCTCAGCAGCATTTGCAATGGCACCACCCTTAGCATCTTGCACATGTTGGCTTATAATAGCAATGGCAGCCCCTAACATTTTTTTGTCTGAGTTAAGCTTTTTAAGTTTTCACCCTCTTTGCATACTGCAGTGTTGCAGTGTTTTTGATTAAATACATGGGGGAATGTTGTTTGCAGAGTTTTAAGTGCTGGGCTGGGCTAGTGTACTGCCTGTGTAATTGGCTGATTCTGATTTATTTCACCTGGCAGCTCTGCTAGTTCTCCTTGGTTAACTTCCTACTACTTCTTTTCCTTCCTTTTCCCTTTCTGTTTCCAGAAGGGGCAGCACCGCGCAAACAAGTGCAAACACGCACACATGAGTGCACACACACACATAGGCTTACACAGGCCTAGGCGGGTGCACATCCGTGCACACAGGCTTAGACAGGCTTACACAGGCTTAGACAGGTGCACACGCGTGCACACAGGCTTAGACAGGTTTACAGGTGCGCACATGCTCACACACGGTGTAAACCCGTTTGCAAGACATTTCAGTGATATCCATGGCGTACACCTTCAATTTCTGGGTTTCAGCTAGGGCAACTGTAGATACTCCTCTTCCAATCCTGTGTAACTCACAGCAAACACAAGCCACTCTGCTCCAATAAGCTTAGAGGTTTTCATGCATACCCCCTCATGATGTCACCTATTTTCTACTCTACTACTCCCCTACTCCTACACTTACACTCTAGGGACATGGCTCACATGCTAGGGAAAATTGGGTTTCACTATCCTTATCCTCATTTGCATAGGATTGCCTACTAATGCTTGGTTACATCTCTCAAACTGAGCTTCCTCCCTTAGCAACCACTACTTAGTAGCCATGTTGTCTTCAGACTGCCATTCACCTGCATGGCAGAATAATATTTTTAATAAGAATGCCTATTTTTTCCTATTTTTAATTTATTTTCTGGTTTTTAAAGTGCCGCACATTTGCGTGGCACTGAGCTATGCTTAAACATCTGAGATCTGGGAAAAAAATTAGATTTTTATTCATTTTCAAATGATAAAAATGCCAATGGCCTTATATTTGGCCATTGGCATGCTTCCTCAACTGGATGCATCCTTTATTTGGAGCTGTCATAGCTCCGTTTTGCTATTTGCAGAACGGTACTCCGTTCTGCAAATAACTCTACTGTTCCACGGACAGGTTAGTGTTTCCTGGATCGCAAATTTACCTCATTTGCATAGCTTTCAGCAGCAAGTGAGGTAATTTGCATAACATAACACTGTCCGTGCAAGAGTAGTTTTACGAGCTCTCATGCACACCCCTGCCGGCTGTTGCTGGATCGCTCGGCAGACATATTGGCTGTCTGCCATCTTACACTACTCTTAGACTCCATGCAAGCCTTCATGAATCCGGCCTTCTGTATATTATAACTATTATTATATAAATTAATAGCATGAGAATTAAACCTATACTTATAAGGATGGCAGTTACCTTGTCCACTTAATTATCCCTTACTGCCACAACTACTTAATGATTACAAGAAACATCTATCTGATATATATATATATATATATATATATATATATATATAGCACAGAGATATATTTCTAAACTCTATAGTAATGTTAAGATATATGTAGGATAGTCACACAACTGTTGGGATCCAATGGCTGTCTCTGCATCTCATCAATCCTCCAACAAAACTCTTCTGCTTCATTTCAGTGCAGGTCATCATAGCAGTGGAACTGCACTCCAGTGTGGTAAATCTCTGTATGCCTTTGAGGCTCCCTCAGA
Organism: Protopterus annectens; assembly: GCF_019279795.1. Taxonomy (NCBI): domain Eukaryota; kingdom Metazoa; phylum Chordata; order Ceratodontiformes; family Protopteridae; genus Protopterus; species Protopterus annectens. The sequence continues at coordinate 1,034,239,297 of NC_056728.1, forward strand.
ATCCAGTTCCAGATTTCTATAATTGTGAAGTTCCTTGGCCTTGCTTTCATCGGATACTTCGATCCAACATGCACAGTCAGCATCTGGGTGGTCTCCTCCTCAGTCCATTTGGGCACATACATCTCTCAATCTTCTCAAAAATGGCCATCTTGATCATCCAGTGGAAAATGGCTGATAAATGCAAAATAAAAAAAAATGCTCATTAAGGTCTGACTCAGTTTCCTGGTAGCAATAACCTGATCTGTAAATGTGTCAAAATCAATATTTGAAAGTGGCACTGATGTCATGTAATCAGATCATCGGAATATAACTGACATGCGCCACATATGGTGCTACATATTGATACTTATTGGGTATTTACATTTTGCACCTGGGTGTTAATCCGCATGTAGCCAATTTATGTGGACATGAGTGAATGGAATTCCAAAACTTAGAGTATTAAAGAACCATTGAACCTCATTAATTATGCATTGCACAACTGTACTTAAGGTTAGGTGCACTTACTTTGAGTGATTTAGAATGAGAGGTACATTTGTAAGTTGTAGCATTTCTGTTTGGATGAATATTACACTGTTAAAGTTACTCATTCTCAGAGGTACTTGTTTAATTTTTTTTTTAAAGTGTGCTATAACAGAACTTGTTGTAAGTTACTGGACTTATGTCTGAGTGACCTTTATGCATACAGGGGTTGCTATTTTCATTAATTAATTTCATTCCCTTATGCAGTTGTATAGACAGATTTGCATTCAAATGTGAACAATACATAAGGACAGATTTATGGATAATCCATATTTCTTATTAGTAATTCCTTGTACTCTGTGGTGTAACTACAGAAACCAGCAGATTATGGCACTATCCATATCTGGTGTTTTCTTTTGTTGTTATTGATATTTCTTCATTGATTGTTCTTAACCTATGTGTTAATATGTTCTGTTGCTGTTATAGATGTTTCTTCATTGATGTTTCTTAATAAATGTCATATCACCACATGCTCAGTATACAAAGGATCCGTACTCTTTGTGGCTGGACTACAGCTCATGAGGTTTTCTAATGATTTCCAAATGTTGCTTAGTTGTTAACTTGTGCAATATTTCCATGTGAAATGCATACTGACTCCTGTGGCATGATGTTGTTTTCTTTGGACCTCCATTCAACATTTAAGTAGTGTGAGGAATTCTAATCACACACACACACACACACACACACACACACACACACACACACACACACACACACACACACACACACATTGACACACACACACACACACACACACACACACACACACACACACACACACACACACACACACACACACACACACACACACACACACACACACACACACACACACACACTCAAGGGCAGCACAGTGGTGCAGTGGTTAATTCCGTCACATCAAGCAAGAGGATCTCCAGTTCAATTCTTGGCAGGGGTGCCATTTGTGTGGAGTCTACATGTCCTCCCTGGGTTTCGTCCCACATTCCAAAGACATGCATCTGGTGGAGGGTTTGTCCCTGGGCCTTCCCTTAAAATAGGTTCTTTCCTAGTTGGACTTTCTCAGTCAACATGTTAAATAAATAAAAATAAAAAAAAGATATTACAAGCTGTTTATTTTACACATTTTATATATGGAGGTATTGCTGTTACTTTTTGTATGTCAAATAATTACTTGTCACAGACAGTGTTTTACAGACTTTTGCATTGCGTAGGAATATATACTGTTTATGTTGACATATGCTGTCTACAGAATCATCTGCATAAATGGGGTCAAACAGGAATATGATCATGTGCATATCACTGTCTTTCAGATGTCCAGCTGTCCTCAGTGTAACAATTTCTCTCCAGAGGAAAATTATACCATACTTGATGCTCTCTGAAAAAATGGACGGAGAGTCCTTCTCCATTCTGGCAATACAGTTTGGAGAAATGAAACCTGGACTGACCTCACCAACAGGATAAATGTGGTTGGAGGTCACAACAAATGCCATGATACCTGTCAGTGACACTCCTCAGACATGATCCTACATGCAGTCAACAGATTAAGATGATATGAGTGATCAAGAGATGCCATCGCTGGTGGACCACCATTGATCCCGCCAATGACATCACAGTATGTCTGGCCTCACTGTATACAGCAAGAGGGGAGTGACACATATGCAGGGAAAGGATAGGAGCTGGAGTTCCAAGCTGAACATGTTTGTCTTTCTTTCCATGACATGGCTGAGTATAGAGAAAATCACTGCATATTGCTGCAGCATGCATATTCATGCATTGTCATTTTTGTTTTACAGAAGCATATTTGAGTCATGCACTCAAATCCACACAGGGTGATGATGATGAATGTAAGTTTAATGACATGTATTCATATAAATGCAATACAGACAGAACAGTGAAACCAACATTTGTAATGCTGTCTGCATTAATATTCACAGGTCCATCTACTTCTGGACAACACCAGGGAACATCAGGTGAGTGTCTTCATACTGTGTTACTGTCACCACTACCTGTTATTTCCTCAGCCTTATTTCATGGCACTGCTGTTTGCTGCCATATTGTTATTCCCTAACATTGTACACTACAGGTACAGCCAGTGTAGGACCAAGCCATGCAAGTTCATGTACAGACAGCCCAGGTATGTTACTGTAAGAGGTTCATAGCTTACATTAATTTGTAGCACACATTTCATACATGACATTAATACCAATATTTTTCATCACAGGGGATCTGGACTACAGGCGCAACGTCTATCACATGAGCATCTGTAGCCCCTGTTACTGTGTTGTATATATGGTGCTTTCAGTATTGTTTGGGCTACACACATGGTTGTGTTGTCTTTCTCTTTACTTTCCCACTGCGGGATCCACAATACAAAAACAAACTCTCAACAGTGGGACTCTGTCACCATTAACTACCTGTCATACATGTCATTGCTGTTACTCCTTTTGCTGTCCCCCATTAATACTGAGACCTTCTTCTCATTCCTAGGCCAGACTGCATCAGCCTCATTAACTGTCAAACAAGGGCTATGTCTCTGTCAAACCTTCTGTGTGTTTTAACTGTGTTCAAATGGATAATGGTGGCAATGATCTGATAATTAATGCTGATTTCCCCTTCAATAGTCGAAGTTCATCCCTCTTCAACACCACTATCTTAACATGAGGGGTTGTCAGGAATATGTTTTGTTTGTATTCCTCACATGTGTCATGTATGTTGGCTATGTAACCTAATTGTATACTCCATGTTATGTAGATTCCATGAAACATACATACAGAAGACCTCATGCAAAGGCATTATTATCTGTAACATTGCAGTGATATGTATATATATGATGTTTATGCAGCTGTAGATTCAGATGAGGAGGGAAAATTGTCTGGTCATTCTGAGAATGAAGGGATATTGGATGGTGAACAGGATGAGGCAGTGAACCACTGACCTAAGATGAGACTGCTGCTGATGTTGCCAATATTCACAATGCCTTTATACTGAGCATCACAGTAGAAATAGGCATGCAGATGGTGTGTATCGCTAGGTATCAAAGGGTCCTAGAAACATCATGGCTCAGATAGCCATGCACTTGCCTGTGCCACAGATCATGCTGCACACAAGCTGCATATGATACATGAAGGATCTCAGACATGGTGAAGTAATGGTGGCATTGGATGCCCAAAATGATAGTATACTAGCTGTGGCATGGTCAGAAGAAACCTTGGCCTCTACTGTACTACAGCAGTGTTGTAGTCCAAACTGGGGTCTGTGTGCCCTGAATGTGCTTAGCTGATTGCAACATGGGTGAGGCAGGCCACCTCTCAGCAGAACCACCATTGTCCATCAAGCATCAGTGTCTATGGTCCAACATGCACACACTTCCACTGATGGCTCTTCTGTTGTGGTCTTGCCAGTGACAACAAGACCTTCAACTCACAGTCATGCTCCTTCACCTCGGCATGGTGCTGTCAGCTCATCAGTCACCTCTGTGGAGCAACCTGGGCAAAGTGTTTCTGTACATGGTATGGGCAGAGCAGACCATGGTGTTAAACTTCAGTGATGTTGCCCTAGACTGCACTAGAGTGAGTCAAACAGCTCCATAAACATATATGACTCCTTGTATTACATTACTTGTTTACTATGATATATTTTTCTGTGGCTATTAAAAGTTCTACATTATGTCATAGGTTCATAGGTAGGTACTAGGCTATTGGTCCAAGGGCCGATATAAGCCTAGCCAAAAAGGTACCCTGGCTTTTGCCACCCAAGAAAATTATTTTCCTGTGCCCTTGTCGAGCAGAGCCACAGAAGTGATCCCCGGGGTGAATTTCCTATCTCCCATCCAATCATCAAGATTTTTCTTGAAGAGTGCTAATGAGGAGCTTTGTTTGATATAGATGGGTAGGTTGTTCCAGAGTACTGGAAGTCTCTGGCAAAGGAATCTATCCCTCCAGCATGTTCTGTTTATTGTGGTGACAAGGTTTATGTCCCTAGAGCATGTAGCTCAGACAGATTGGGATTTCTTTAAGTGAAGCATGTCCAACAGTTCTGGATTTGACATAGCTTTGTATGTTAGGCAGAGATTGCCTCTGAGTAGGCGATATGTGACAAAATAAAGCTGGAGTTTTTTTAGACAGACTGCATAGGGCATCTGTTTGAGGCTGGTAATCCTCTTTGTGAGGTATTTCTGCAGCCTTTCCAGTTGTTGTAGATGTCTTGTGAGGTACATATCAAAAGTAGCTCTGTATTCTATAATGGGTCTAATGAGTGAGGGGAGCAATGACCTCTTTTTTCCTGGATGAGAAACCTTTTGTGATGAGGTGTGTCACATAGAAGGATTTCCTGACTACTGTGGTGATGCGATTATCAAAGGAGAGACTACTGTCCACCTGTGTCCCAAGGTCTCTTATCACACTTTCGGTGTTAAGTGGACTACTGCCTATGTGGTAGTTCATGGGTACAGAGTTTTTACCAAGAGGGATGACAATGCACTTTTTGGCATTGAGCTTGAGGCCATGGCTTTGACACCAGGCATCTGTCTCAGTGAGGCCCTTTTGTAGGATCTCCACATCGTTAGGAGTTGTGATTATGGCTCCTAGTTTGCAGCCATCTGCGATCTTCATTAGCCAAAGACCTTCTGTGTTAGCCTGTACTTCAGAGAAGTAGATACCAAACAGGAGAGGACCTAAGACTGTACCCTGTGGTACTCCACTTGTCACTGGTCTGAAGTTGGATTTGGAGTCTGCTACTTTCACAGTGTGGGTTCTGTCAGTGAGCCAGTTGGCAACCCATGACATAGGGATTTACATCTAGTTTAGTGAGTTTATCTATAATTCCAGAGTGGGGGATGGTGTTGAAAGTCTTGGCGAGAGCTAGATAGGCTGTGTGAACTACCTTACCCTTATCTACGGCTTTGGTGACCACTTCAAAGAAGTCTATCAGGTTTAGGAGACACGATCTGCCTTTTACAAACCTGAACTGGGTAGGGTCCAGAGTTTGGAGATTACCATTGTCATTGTTTATAAGTTCCATGATGATACGTTCCATAGCCTTCCAGACCAGGCTCATCAGGCTAATGGGGCGGTAGTTCCTGGGGTCTGTGGTGGCTCCCCCTTTGTGGAGTGGGATAACCATCACTGTGCACCATTCAGTGGTCACAAAGCCTGAGGTAAGACTATGATTGAACATGGTACTTAGGTAGGGTGCCAGTTTGTTCTGTAGTTTGTGTAGAACATAGCCTGGGATGTTTTCAGTTCCCATGGATGCTGTGTTCTTGGCTTTGGAGAGTGTGGTTATTACCTGTGCAGACATTATTACAGGAAATTTGCATTCTTCCGGTATAGAGATGGGCCCTTTAGGAGGTGAGAGGGGGGTAAAGTTAGCACTGAACCTATCTGCCAGGATGTTGGCAATATCAGTTGGTTCTGTATATTTAGTGCCATTGTACTGTATCTCAGAGCAGATCTGAGTGTAGCCATTGATATTCTTGACATAGCTATAGAATGCTTTGTGGTTGTCTTTAGAATCAGTGGCAATTTTGTTTTCATAACTAGCTTTGGAGGATTTTATGAGGGATCTCAGCTTCTTACTGAGGCTGACCAGGGAGTTCCTCCAATCATGAGATTTTACTCTTTTTTTTCAACAGTTTCTTTCTTCTGTTGTAGAGTTTGTTTATGGCAGGGGACCAACACATTGGCTTCCTTTTTTTTGGAGGATAGCATCTTGGTTCTGATAGGAATTGCACAATCCATGCACTCGTGTAAGTGCTTGTAAGGTGCATTTGTGTAGGATTCAGCAGTCGTACCTCTATTGTCTGTTTGCATGGGTGTCGTGAAGTTTGCCACTTCTGTCTTAAGAACCGTGAAGTTGGCTTTGTAGAAAATTTTTACGGTGGTTTCCCTAATGGGGGGGGGTGTGGATGTCTAGGGTGATTAGCTTGTGGTCGGATCTGACCAATGAGGAAATGATCTCTGGTGTGGAACACCGGCTGACCAATGACCAGGTCTAGTATAGTGCTGCCCCTTGTGGCAGTGTGGATAAGTTGATAAAAGGCATTGGAATTTATGAATTTCAGAAAATGTTGAGCAAAAGAGTTGGTACATGAGTAGTTTTCCCAGTTAATGGTGGGGTAGTTGAAATCGCCCATTATTAGGGTGTTATATTGTACCCTAATATTTTCCAGTGTATCAAGAAATGAGGAGTGGGAATCCTGGGGCATGGTGGGGGATCTGTAGCAAGCTACAGTTTGGATTGCAGTCTTGCCCAGAGTTAGTTGCATTTGAATAATCTCGGATGCATTATGCTGAGCAACTAGCCTGGAGGTGTGGACATCCTTAATGAATATGGACATGCCTCCGCCTTTAGTGTTTTGGTCCATGTTAGGTGGCAGAAAGGTGTGGTATGAATTATAGCCTGGTAATGCAGGGGTGCTCTCTGGAGCCTTGAACCAGGTTTCTGTCACTGCACAGATGTCGATGTTCTCCATTTTAAGGAGTGCCTCAAGTAAGTGCATTTTGAGGTTTAGACTTTTAGCATTGAGTAGCATTACCTTCAGATTTTGCTTGCTTGTACCTGTTATGGTGGCGAATTTGTCATTTGAACCTTGCCTAAAAAAGGCACTATAGGGGTAGCAAGAGCCTTTGCCAGTATCCGGAATCCCAAGAGCGACACATGCAGGATATCTCTGGCAAAGCATACTGGTCTGTCGATCATGTCATCCCAGGCAGACAGATACTAGATCTCCTTAGAATGACTCCAGAAGCTTAGCCAATTGTTGAAATCAATAATTTTGTCCTTGTACTGTGATATCATTCTGGGTGATGGCAGGATGCTACTCAGGGCTAAGGTCATACCTGCCTGGTCTACAAGACTGGACCGCTCCTCCATGTCTCTTTCATGTGTCCTATTCTATTTATCTTTTCTCATGTTATTATACTGTAGAGATGAGTTGATGTGTGCCACTTATTGTTGATACAACAATCTGAGTATGTATCCATTCCTATGTCAGTTGTGACCTGAGTTGATGATCCCTGTTGTGACAGATTTGCAGATGTTCATATTGTTATATATTATGATTAGTGTGTCATGTCCGATGGTCAGTGCGTAGCTCTAGTGGGTAGTTGCCATTAGATGTAATCTCTGCTGCTATGGTGGGGCAACACCTGAACATCAGTCTGTGTTCTCATGTATGTGTGGCTTGTCATGACTTAAAGATGTTGGTCAGATACTGTCATGTTGTTTGGTCCTTCACTTGTGGTCACACCCTACACAGGTATTCTCTTTAGACATCTGGGGTTGTTGGGGTAGTTCACCAACACCTGCAACTGGAAGACTGCCATGTGCTTTAGTTAGCATGTTGTTCAGCATACACACACACACTGCTATCATCTGTGGTGCCTCTCGGTTCTGTATTGCAGTGCACTCAGAGATGCGCCCAGACATCTGAACCTAGTTTTCAGTACACCGAATACATGCTCTGTGGTGTTTCTGGTTGTTATGTTTGCTCTATTGTAGGCCTCCAGTGCAGGGTTGGATGGTTCATAGTATGGTGTCATTAGCCACAGATCACATGGATAACCACAGTCACCTGTTGTGGGGAATAAAAACACATTTAGTTAGCATGGATGTTGTTATGAGTGGTGTCCTTAGTTTAGATCCTAGATGTGTTCCTGTACTTACCCAGTAGTAGTCCCTCAGATATTTCACCTTGCTGGAATGCAGCCCTCAGTCCACTTTCCTACCAAATGGCAGCATCATGGATACTTCCAGTGTGTGTTGCCATGATGTTTGTTATGCTGCCATCTGCTGCACACATACCCTGGCAGTTGATGGGTGGCCATCCCTTTCTGTTTATGTATCAGTCTGATTCAGGATGTACTGGTGTCCTTACTGTTATGTCTGTGCAATCTATTGCACTGAGCACATGGGGAAGTTTGTGATGCTGTAAAATTGTGCATTAAAGTTCTCTACTCCATGGGGGGGGGGGGGGGTGTATGTAGTCATCCACATTGCTGAACATTGTTTCCAGGAAGTTTCCAGGATTTGGCAGCAACTGCCTGTGTCACTCCTGCAGCATCCCCATGTATCTCTGGAATGTCCCAGATGCAAGTACACCCAGGCTGACACAATTTGGGTGCAAAGAGGATGGAGTTGCCTGGCAGCATCTGCCTAGACATGTGGGGCACTCATGTTGCAGACACCCTGCACAGTTATCTGTCTAGCCAGTACCTGACAATTATTTGCTGGTCTGATGAGTGATTTAGTTTCAGCCTTGTTATGACTCTAGCTGGCTGCCTTCTTGGGTACACAGACACAGCCTGAGTTATGGCGTGTATCACTGCAGTCTGCTGCAGTTTATTAACTCCAGATTGTATTTTTATGGGTTTTTTATTGCTATAAAATGTGGCAACATCCATAGTATTAGACTTTATTCCTTGAGATCTGTAAAGCATACACTGAGGATTTCAAATTCAGAGTTGGCATGTCAGTTTGCCACATTTAAGTTGTGCTGTGTGTGTACAATGTGTTTTGGAATTAGACAGATGTACACAGAATCTGTAATTACCCCACACTGAACAGCTAAGTACTCGGACTGCCTTCCATGTGTCTTCTGAAACTGTTTACATAGCAGGTGTGCTGAAGTCTTTCGTCAGCATGCTGCACTGTCCACAAATAGCTTCCTTGAACTTTAAGGAATCCACCCCAAAGAAACACGGACTTAAGTATAGACTAAAATAATATAATGGAGCATATCCTACAATGATATGTATCATTACACAAAATGAACTTGTGCATTTACTGTTTTTCTGTCACATGCAAATAGATTTCCTGCAAAATGTGAGTCAGGAATATCTTTGATGCAGGATTGTGATATTACTAAGATAATCAGAGAGTGACAGTAGTCTTGAGAATGTGAATCATTCTGTAACAGCAGTACATGAAGCTAAACGAAGTAACAAGTTAATAAGAATAGGACAGAATTTTGTGTGAAGATGAAGTATGTCCATGCTTGTATTTGGTTATCCCTGAGAGTGATGACATGAATATAACTAACCATGCTTTCATCTGTATAAGGAAAAGATAGAAGCATAAAGGAAAACCGATGCTATATGAATAGCTGTATCATGTTTTCAATTTCTCAAACAAAATTGAAAAACTTGTTAAACACTGGTTGATAAAGCATTTTAGTAAAACAATAGAAACAATGTACACTAAATATGGAAATATAGTTTAACATACTAACAGTAAACATGGGTGGTTAAAATTACACACAGGAGAAATGTGTGTGTTAACTCCTACTGTTAAAGTGACTTGGTGTCTAGGACCACAGGAAAAAAATACTAAGCCCAGTGACAAAAAAGAAGTGGGAGGGTTTAGTAATAAATGAATAAATGAAAGTTGACATCATATTCTGTATAAACAGACACTGCAACACTCAAACCATAACACAAAACAGAAAATCAGTATCAATGATAGGTTCATAAGTTCATAGGTAAGGCTAGCTGACCTTGTGGACCATTTTAAGCACAGCCAGTTTCCCTTTTATGCTTGAATTAACCCATCCCATTTGGTTTACCTTACCAAATTACCTTATTGGATTAGCTTTACCAATCCCATGGTCAATAATTATATATTACCCCTAATGATAATAAGTGGAGTCATACCATAGCAAATTTGAGGTGTCCCACACATGGGTCAAAGCATTTAAGAGCTGCATCTGTCCATTAGTAGTACAGGGGTCAGTCCTCAGGGTAAGTTTCTGTTTCCCATCCATAGATCTAAATTGAGCTTGAAAATGGACAGGGCTGAACTTTGTTTTATGTGGATGGGGAGTCTGCTCCATAGCAGCGGTATCTCTGTAAAATATACCTGTCCCTCCAAACCTTTCTATTGATATTGCAGGTTTAAATCCATAGACCAAGCATTTCTATTGCCATTTGATTTGCTGATGTGCAGTAAATCAATCAGTAATGGGACAGAGGATGGCTTGTATGACAAACACAGGTCACCTCTTAGCAGTCTGTAGGACTGAGTATAGTGACAGGGCTTTGAATTAGTCTATGTAGGACATATTGTTTGGGCCCTGTATCCTTTTAGAAAGTTATCTCTGAGTGTGTTCCAATTGCTGTATGTGTCAGAACAGATATATGCCAAAGGGAGCATTATATTCATTGATTGGCCTAATGAGGGCTGAGCAAAGGGGAACAATGACATTCCTAGATCTAGACACAATTCCTTGTTTATAAACTATGCAATATAAAAGGACTTGCTTACATCAATAGACACATGCTGGTCAAAAGTCAGGTGACTCACCACATAATTTCCCAAATCCTGAACAACTGGGCCAACTCTTTGGGATGTGTTGTCAATGTGGTAGTTCCCTGAATTAGATGACTTCCCAAAGGGCACACTAATGCATTTTTTGGCATTTAGTTTCAGACCATGATTTTGACACCAGTTATTTATTTGAGACATAATTTCTGATATATTAAATAAAAATAGAAACAAATGTATCCATGTTTTTACAGTGTCCTTTGTAATCAAATTTCAATAGCTACAGCAAAAGTAACCACCATAAAACTCTTCCACTTAAATAATAAAACAGATAACCTTTGACAGCTTCCTGACATCCCTGCCTTCTTGCATATTAGTCACTAATAGTATAAATGGATTTGAAACAGTTGATTTAAAAGCTGTACTTGTAGTAGAATATAGAGCTTACACTCTATGATTAGACAGCGTGGCAGCCAAACTACTTCGAGAAGGTTTGAAAACAAAGTGATTTTTTGGGTCCCCTTTAGATGATTTAACTTTTAAAAGCTTGACTTTCATATGGGCAAGACCATATGATTGAACTTTTAAAATTTCAAACTGTCTGAATGGAGATCTCCATACAGCAAGGAACGGGAAGAATTGCGATCTCGGAGTTGGTATATTTAAATAGCTGGGGTTGTGGGGGGTGCAGGGGGGCTTGCCCCACTGCTAGAAATGTTTATTTTATTTTTTTGTTTGTTTTATTTTTTTTTAACCTGTTCAAACTTTTAAATGTTCGATCATATGGTCTTGGCCATATGAAAGTTGAACATTTGAAAGTTCGATCATGTGAAGTAGACCTGATTATTTTAATAAAAATTCACGCAGTGTGCTGACATTCTGTATCCTGTGTTATCACACTTATTTTTGCCAGGCAGAATAACAAAAGATTCTACTAATCACAGGACACCACAAGGAGTTACCTTGTTGTGATTTCAAGATTCATTATTGTGAGCCTTGGAATATGTAGAATGAATGACTGGAAATGCTGACTTACATATATTAAGTCATAGATTGCCATTTCAAAGAATATTCCTATTTTTCTGAGGTTTGGCAATCTTGAAGTTGATATAAATATATATATATATATATATATATATATATATATATATATATATATATATAAATAAGTTCAGTGATGTGGAGAGGAGCCCTTATTCTCCATATCTTGGGATGGGAATTTGCAGAGGCGCTTGCCTCCCAGCAAAAAAAAAAAAAACCTTTAAAGGAGAACAGTGATGTACATACAACATTCACTGGTCTGTATTTTCAGACTTTTTCATTTGTAATTCAGGGCTCACAATTCCAGCTCTTGAAATTACAATAGGTAGTCACTTGTTTATACTTCCTGCAGTTCCATTGAAATCGTATGTACATTTTACTGTAAATGGATGTTGCTCAATAGCATGAAAGGGAGGTGTATTTAAATATATTGTTATACAAATTCAATCAAATGAAACATATTTCAACTTACACTGTCTTTTCTGGGAACAACGACTCACCACTTTTCCATTCATGTGGTTGGGCTACATACTTCAAACAATCACCTCTGAGGTTATTGAGAATATAGTCTTCAGTCTTCTTAGCTTTGGAGCTTTCAATGATTTTTAACTCCTGGCCAGTTTCAGATAAAATGCCAATGTTGAAATAATCTGTGATGCAACACAGATAAGTTAACTCACAAGAATCTCAATACGATTAAAATAAAACACACTGCTTTTTTGTAAGAGGATACGTTTACTGCATCTCCAAACGTATCTATGCTAACTCTACAGCGGTACAGGCTTGAGATAATGGGAAATCTGTAAAACTAAGGAATCAGTGATTTACTTTGGAAAAGTAAAGCAGTTCAGACCTGGGAGTATTAAACTGGAGGGTTGAGTTCTCATTCAGTCAGCACTCAACAAGATGTAGGGAAGTCCATTGTAGAGAAAAAACTCCCATTTATCCCACTGGACATTATATGAGTGAAATAAAATAATTTAAAGCAGCTAAATAACAAGGATCAGTCAAATCATTCATCATTTTCTTGTCATTAGAGTAAAGCAATAAATACATTTGTACAATAAGAACGTGCTTTATATTCAGTGACTTCCAGTGCAAGTGAGTCATCATATTTGAAGTCAGGAGATTTCTAAGGAAAAAAATAGAGTAAGTTAACCAGGAGGTGAATAGTTTCTGTTCCTTATTTTCAATGGGTAATGCTATAATACTTGTCTGCCCATTATCACATATTCCAGTCTGTCTGAATACATGCTTGGTATGTGTTAAGTGAAAGTTATTGTAATTCCTCAGTCTACCAAATCTAGGTTAGCAGGCAAATATGGACCTATTTCTATGTTCAGTATCTTCTCAAAGGTGATAGCAACAAATGCCTAACCTGTAGATTATTAGACCCACATAATGTTGCACTGTGTTCCACTTAGGATGGAGCTCATCCCAGGTATATTGTGACCACACCAATCTTGAATCTGAATAATATCTGCACAGCACTGTAGATCACAGACTTCTTAAAACGGTCTGTCCTCTCAGTATCCCATTAGGATATAAACTCAGTAGGCACTTGTCTGCTTTGAGAAAACATGCAAATATAAACCTCACAGAGGGGCTTTTATACTAGGTCTAAAGTTACCTGTCTGCACAACTGTCTTATGTCAGGGACCAGGATTCTCTTTTTTCCCAAGCAAGCATTACAGCATTTTTTTCCTGCACTTTGTATGAAACCCCTTATCATTTATGTCACTAGTCTTTGATAAGTAACTTACTTGGAGCATTCTTGAACCCACACCTCCACTATTTGCATGTAATATAGTTTTCTAAAGTCTAACTGCTCTTCTAAAGATCTGAAATGAACATTGTAGATTCATCTCATCAGTGTCTAGCCTTTGATATAGATTAAATGCTTTGTGTCCTGTATCTCAAACCCTGTCCTTTAATGCAAATAAAAAGGTTCTAGTATGATAAAATTATGAAAAATTGTAGTGTATGAAGTCTTGTCTGTAATGGCATCTGCAGTATGTTTAAACAATGTAATTTTCTATGCCTGGTATTTTGGTTACTGGCTAAGACTCTTGCCACCCCTTAGTACCTTTTTTAGGCAATGTTACAAGAAGAAAATGCAACTAAAAATACTGTCTAAAAAACAACCTCAAGGTTATGCTGCTATATACTAGGAGTCTAAACCTGAAACTGTACTCACTGGAAGCAGCCCTCACCTTGGAAGATGCTGACATTTGTGCAGTCACAGAGACCTGGTTTAAAGTGGCGGAGAGCACCCCAGACATACCAGTTTACATTTCCTTCCACACATTCAGAACACAAACTTAAGGCATGAGAACTAAAGGAGGTGGTATATCATTATTCATCAAAGATCAATACACCGCTTGATTGGTTATACAGCATGATTCCCCAGAATTACTTCGGGTGCAATTGACTGTTGGTAAGACCCCTATTCAAGTCATTGCTCGCTATAGGATGCCCCCCATGAAATAGGACATCTACTCAGCCTACCTGGATCTACTTGAATTAATCAAGATGCAACCAAACACCCCACGTTTCACCATTTTAATTACCCTTGCATTGACTGGGATTGAAGTGCTTGTAGAGATCAAAGTGTGATACAGTGTAGGTCAGGAGAGAATGGATAGGTGTATGCATTTTGGTGTATATTTGGTTTGGGGTGAGAGAGAGTGAGAGAGAGAAGGTATGCATGGAATGTGGTTAGGTTGGTAAGATGGATTAGGGGAAGTAGTATTAGGAGTTAAAATAATGAACATAGAGAACAAAAGAGATCACTGAATGGATGTGTGTGGTATGACAAAAGTGTGGGAAATGTGAAAGGTTTTGTGAGACATGAGGATTTATACAGGTTTTGTTTGAGTTAAGATTTCACTCTTTGCTATGGAAGATGCTTTCTGATGAGTGATGGTGTGGAGCAAAGGTTCTATGAGAAGAGGGAGAGCTGTGCTTGTTACTGATTGTGCCAGGAAGAGGGGTAGGGTAAATAAGTGTAAAGGAGGTATGGTAACTAAGGGGAATTCAGGTGATGGTAAGGGGTAATAGGGTGGCAATACATTTAAGTAATTATGTATGAGTATATTAATGAATGAATAGTATGTGGCAGACAAAAAGTTGAGAAAGCTTGCTTGTACAAGTTTTTGTGGATGAGGCAAGGAAAAAGATGTGATGTAGTACAGATGTAAAAGGAGAGGTGCAAATGAGAAATGTGAAACAATTTGTCTATCACATGCTATTGGGTAATGGGGTAATATGTTAATATTTAGAAAGTTATGTGTGATTGGGTGGGTTGAAGGTAGGAAATGATGTGTAAGAAGTGGGAGGAGATGTGTTGAGTAAGTAATGTTTATAAAGTGGTGGAGACAGAAAAGAAATAATCCAGTACTTAGTTGTGTATGCAGAACATAGGAATGCTGATGGTGTGTATTTTATTGGGTGGAGTTTTGGTGTGGAGTTTAATATGTTTAAAAGTAGTGTAAGTGGGGGTTAGTGGCACTCACTGTAGGCTAGGAGAGTGACGTGAGACTGAGTATAACAAGGGTGATGGGATCACGATGCAATAGGTTGGGCATTTTGTGAATTCAGAAACATTCTGTGAAAGTAGACCTGAGAGGGGAAATCACCAGGTAAGTGGAAGAAATAATTGCCATTTTGCTTAGTTATGCTACTTGCGGAAATAAGTTCTACAGAGGGGAGAAATATATAAGAGCAGCCTACGTAATTTGCTTAGACAAGATGTAAAAGAGTTGATTAATATTTTTACAAATTAAAAGGGGGGGTTAATAGTATAGCATGCAGAGTGAGTTATTGTGTCAGAATGATTGTAACAAGAACTATAAATGAGCTTAAAATATTAACCTGACCTATTGATGGGTAATTTTGGAGATGTGACTAGGAGTTACCATCAGGCACTAGCTTGTTTATATTGTATGGTCTGTGGAGTCATTTTGTTGGTAAAACCACAAACTTATCTCAGTGGACTTTAACATTTTATATCATCACCACTAATAATATGCACAATACTATCATTGATTTAATCACATCCACCAAAATTGTTTATTCCAGGCTTTAAGTATATCATCATCATCATTATCATCATAATCATCAGGGATTAAAGCACCAAGTGTCTATGAATTGGCTTTTTTCTCTGGTTCTGAAGACTTGTAAAAGCTGTCTCCACAAAACACAGTATCTAGAGCATGTTGACTTTGCTTATGCACTTACCCAATAGCTGCAAGCTTAATTTGGTCATGGATAAGCCACTTTTGATATTCTCTCTTTTTTTCTCGATCTTTCTCATTCTCTTTCTTTCTTCACCACCCCCCACCACATAATCTTCTGGTCAATAGACAAAAGTACTTGTCCTGTAGAAAGGCATGTAAATATCTCTAGGAATCTGCTTAAGCCACTTACATTATTCAAAAACTCCAATTTGTGTTCCTCATTAATAATGCAAGATTTGCATAGAGTTTATTGAAGATAGCAAAAAATGATATTCAATATAGGATTTTATAATCTGGTGACATATCTGTATTAGAAGATTGTCATAACTGGAGACTGGCCATGGAGAATTTAAGAAGTAATAACAGTATAGCTGTGATGGCATATGCAGTAATAGTTATATAGAGAAATTCACAATTCTGAAAACTTAGTGAATCAAAGAGTCATTACTGGGAAGAAAGGTTGCTTGAGTTCATATTTGTGGCATCAGCCCAATTTAAATGATGATCCCGTTTCATAATTCCACACTGACAGATTGAACATATTTTTCTAGTTGATATTAAGGTAATTGAGAATAAAAATGTGTATCCTCAAAGGAGCTAATAGGTTGGAATTTACACTGGTTATTATAAGACTGGAAAGAGATGTTTTAGGTGTCAAAGAGCAAACAATTGAGAATTTTCATGAAAAACATAGCTCGTTATAATTAGAAATGCAAAAAGTAGAATATATATACATAAACAGTTGTCTTTTATTGGTTAAATAGAAATGCATACAATGTATTCAATTTCCAGTATTATATGCACTACAAATTATTCAAACACAGTCTTCTGCAGATAGATTTCCTTTATGTCCAACATAGCTTGTATCCGTTCACCATGATCTCACAGTATATATATTGTTTGTTATACTAAGTACAGATTAGCAAAAAAGATTCATTTATATAATAGCATATTGCAGAAACAATTTACCCATTTCATACATTACATATCTCATATACAAATAATTATATGAAGTCAGAGCACTAGCCAGAAACTATTGTAATTTTCCTCCATAATTTTTACCTGACCTGTGCAGTTCACATGTTCTCTAACGTTGTTCTTTTCCTTTACTGTTATATTGTATTTCTGAGCAGGGATAACTGAGTGCAGTCCATTCATTATTTTATGGGCGGGGGGGGTTATCACATTTGTGCAAGCACATATATACATATATATGTATACACGTCTTGAGCTCTAAGTAATGCATATGGTAATAGGGAATTCACAGTGTAACTCAGTTGTCACAAACTTTAACCACAATACAGAGAATTTCAAAACTCCAGTTAAAGAATCTGCTCTTAACAATTGCAGTGGTGTTACAGAGTGTTTCTTTTCAGTAGCTATACCTTAACTAAATCAGAAAACAACAGCAGATGAAAACTCCAGTAATGTTTCCAAACCTATCTAGCAAAGAAATTTAAATTATTAGTATATTTAAACTATCTAAGAGTCACAATCTATCAGTAAGTTTTTTTCAGAAACCTTCATTTCATGTCTACTGAGTATTAATTTTATGTCAGGATATAGCAATAAGATAATTTGATAACCATGGAGTGAAGCCTTAAAATTTACTCAAAATTATTATTAATAATATTATTAATAATAATGTCACTATTCTGAATTGCTGCTGCTAGGAAATATGATTCTTTTGTACATCATAGTTACACATCATTAAAATTGCTCAAATTTTTTCAAACATGACAACCTGTCATTTATCAAGGAATAGATTACATGGAAGGCAAAACTGATGACAGCAACAGCTATTGACACAATATGGTGGAAACTTTTTTTTGTACCCCTTGTCCCATATTGGGGAAATGTTGGAGAGAATATATGGTCAAATGTATGTAGTAAGTTCATAGTGGATGCAGTATCTTTTTGACTCATTTGGGTGAAGTATGATTTGTTTTCATTACAGACAAGAGATTGTATTCTCTAAATTCACAGATCTGTTCCAATGGCAGGATTTATTTCTAAAGCTACTTGGAACATTTTGGGCAAGTGGATTTCCACATTTTCTTTCTTTCCATATTTGTTTATCTATCAGTTTAGTTTTAATGGGTAATAAGATTTTTTTCACAATTAGTTATGAGATTTATGCATGGAATGTGGTTAGGTTGGTAAGATGGATTAGGGGAAGTAGTATTAGGAGTTAAAAGAATGAACATAGAGAACAAAAGAGATCACTGAATGGATGTGTGTGGTATGACAAAAGTGTGGGAAATGTGAAAGTTTTTGTGAGACATGAGGATTTATACAGGTTTTGTTTGAGTTAAGATTTCACTCTTTGCTATGGAAGATGCTTTCTGATGAGTGATGGTGTGGAGCAAAGGTTCTATGAGAAGAGGGAGAGCTGTGCTTGTTACTGATTGTGCCAGGAAGAGGGGTAGGGTAAATAAGTGTAAAGGAGGTACGGTAACTAAGGGGAATTCAGGTGATGGTAAGGGGTAATAGGGTGGCAATACATTTAAGTAATTATGTATGAGTATATTAATGAATGAATAGTATGTGGCAGACAAAAAGTTGAGAAAGCTTGCTTGTACAAGTTTTTGTGGATGAGGCAAGGAAAAAGATGTGATGTAGTACAGATGTAAAAGGAGAGGTGCAAATGAGAAATGTGAAACAATTTGTCTATCACATGCTATTGGGTAATGGGGTAATATGTTAATATTTAGAAAGTTATGTGTGATTGGGTGGGTTGAAGGTAGGAAATGATGTGTAAGAAGTGGGAGGAGATGTGTTGAGTAAGTAATGTTTATAAAGTGGTGGAGACAGAAAATAAATAATCCAGTACTTAGTTGTGTATGCAGAACATAGGAATGCTGATGGTGTGTATTTTATTGGGTGGAGTTTTGGTGTGGAGTTTAATATGTTTAAAAGTAGTGTAAGTGGGGTTAGTGGCACTCACTGTAGGCTAGGAGAGTGACGGAGACTGAGTATAACAAGGGTGATGGGATCACGATGCAATAGGTTGGGCATTTTGTGAATTCAGAAACATTCTGTGAAAGTAGACCTGAGAGGGGAAATCACCAGGTAAGTGGAAGAAATAATTGCCATTTTGCTTAGTTATGCTACTTGCGGAAATAAGTTCTACAGAGGGGAGAAATATATAAGAGCAGCCTACGTAATTTGCTTAGACAAGATGTAAAAGAGTTGATTAATATTTTTACAAATTAAAAGGGGGGGTTAATAGTATAGCATGCAGAGTGAGTTATTGTGTCAGAATGATTGTAACAAGAACTGTAAATGAGCTTAAAATATTAACCTGACCTACTGATGGGTAATTTTGGAGATGTGACTAGGAGTTACCATCAGGCACTAGCTTGTTTATATTGTATGCTCTGTGGAGTCATTTTGTTGGTAAAACCACAAACTTATCTCAGTGGACTTTAACATTTTATATCATCACCACTAATAATATGCACAATACTATCATTGATTTAATCACATCCACCAAAATTGTTTATTCCAGGCTTTAAGTATATCATCATCATCATCATCATCATCATAATCATCAGGGATTAAAGCACCAAGTGTCTATGAATTGGCTTTTTTCTCTGGTTCTGAAGACTTGTAAAAGCTGTCTCCACAAAACACAGTATCTAGAGCATGGTGACTTTGCTTATGCACTTACCCAATAGCTGCAAGCTTAATTTGGTCATGGATAAGCCACTTTTGATATTCTCTCTTTTTTTCTCGATCTGTCTCATTCTCTTTGTTTCTTCACCACCCCCCACCACATAATCTTCTGGTCAATAGACAAAAGTACTTGTCCTGTAGAAAGGCATGTAAATATCTCTAGGAATCTGCTTAAGCCACTTACATTATTCAAAAACTCCAATTTGTGTTCCTCATTAATAATGCAAGATTTGCATAGAGTTTATTGAAGATAGCAAAAAATGATATTCAATATAGGATTTTATAATCTGGTGACATATCTGTATTAGAAGATTGTCATAACTGGAGACTGGCCATGGAGAATTTAAGAAGTAATAACAGTATAGCTGTGATGGCATATGCAGTAATAGTTATATAGAGAAATTCACAATTCTGAAAACTTAGTGAATCAAAGAGTCACTACTGGGAAGAAAGGTTGCTTGAGTTCATATTTGTGGCATCAGCCCAAGTTAAATGATGATCCCGTTTCATAATTCCACACTGACAGATTGAACATATTTTTCTAGTTGATATTAAGGTAATTGAGAATAAAAATGTGTATCCTCAAAGGAGCTAATAGGTTGGAATTTACACTGGTTATTATAAGACTGGAAAGAGATGTTTTAGGTGTCAAAGAGCAAACAATTGAGAATTTTCATGAAAAACATAGCTCGTTATAATTAGAAATGCAAAATGTAGAATATATATACATAAACAGTTGTCTTTTATTGGTTAAATAGAAATGCATACAATGTATTCAATTTCCAGTATTATATGCACTACAAATTATTCAAACACAGTCTTCTGCAGATAGATTTCCTTTATGTCCAACATAGCTTGTATCCGTTCACCATGATCTCACAGTATATATATATTGTTTGTTATACTAAGTACAGATTAGCAGAAAAGATTCATTTATATAATAGCATATTGCAGAAACAATTTACCCATTTCATACATTACATATCTCATATACAAATAATTATATGAAGTCAGAGCACTAGCCAGAAACTGTTGTAATTTTCCTCCATAATTTTTACCTGACCTGTGCAGTTCACATGTTCTCTAACGTTGTTCTTTTCCTTTACTGTTATATTGTATTTCTGAGTAGGGATAACTGAGTGCAGTCCATTCATTATTTTATGGGGGGGGGGGTTATCACATTTGTGCAAGCACATATACACATATATATGTATACACGTCTTGAGCTCTAAGTAATGCATATGGTAATAGGGAATTCACAGTGTAACTCAGTTGTCACAAACTTTAACCACAATACATAGAATTTCAAAACTCCAGTTAAAGAATCTGCTCTTAACAATTGCAGTTGTGTTACAGAGTGTTTCTTTTCAGTAGCTATACCTTAACTAAATCAGAAAACAACAGCAGATGAAAACTCCAGTAATGTTTCCAAACCTATCTAGCAAAGAAATTTAAATTATTAGTATATTTAAACTATCTAAGAGTCACAATCTATCAGTAAGTTTTTTTCAGAAACCTTCATTTCATGTCTACTGAGTATTAATTTTATGTCAGGGTATAGCAATAAGATAATTTGATAGCCTTAAAATTTACTCAAAATTATTATTAATAATACTGTCACTATTCTGAATTGCTGCTGCTAGGAAATATGATTCTTTTGTACATCATAGTTACACATCATTAAAATTGCTCAATTTTTTTCAAACATGACAACCTGTCATTTATCAAGGAATAGATTACATGGAAGGCAAAACTGATGACAGCAACAGCTATTGACACAATATGGTGGAAACTTTTTTTTGTACCCCTTGTCCCATATTGGGGAAATGTTGGAGAGAATATATGGTCAAATGTATGTAGTAAGTTCATAGTGGATGCAGTATCTTTTTGACTCATTTGGGTGAAGTATGATGTGTTTTCATTACAGACAAGAGATTGTATTCTCTAAATTCACAGATCTGTTCCAATGGCAGGATTTATTTCTAAAGCTACTTGGAACATTTTGGGCAAGTGGATTTCCACATTTTCTTTCTTTCCATATTTGTTTATCTATCAGTTTAGTTTTAATGGGTAATAAGATTTTTTCTGCAATTTTCTACCACTGAATCCTATAATGTTATTAATACAGTTGTAATAAGATATATCTAAAATTGGGTCTATATCATATGAGCGAATCGCACAAATTCCGAACTCTCATAATATCAAACATACCGGACCTCGAACTTCCTATTTTGGGGGGCTGCACCCCCCACACACCACGCTAAATATATATTCCAACTCCGAGATCACACTACAGTGAGGAAAGGGCAAATATCACATTCTTCACTGTACCATGATCTCAGAAAAAGCGCTTTGAGGTCCGGTACTTTCGATATTATGAGCGTTTTCAATTTGTGTGCTTTGCTCATATGAT
This sequence comes from Protopterus annectens, assembly GCF_019279795.1. Taxonomy (NCBI): domain Eukaryota; kingdom Metazoa; phylum Chordata; order Ceratodontiformes; family Protopteridae; genus Protopterus; species Protopterus annectens. Next base: position 1,034,261,428 of record NC_056728.1, read on the forward strand.
ATAAACCCCTAAAATCAGGTCTGTGGCATTTAATAAAAATTTCAGGCATAATGACTGAGATTTAGGGAACTGACTATTTGCAAGTGAACTGTGTTAAAATGGAATATTTTGTACAGTCTGAAAAATAAAACAATGGCCAGTATTCATAGTCAGTTCTGCAAAGGCGTTAAGGTTATCAGGGCCATGCAGGACTGTGCACATCTGAGCTGTAATTCATAGATGCCATTTACACCACTATGCAGTGACCTCGAATGTACTTATGCAAAATGGGCAGATAATGGGATGTAAGTGTGTGGTGGAAGCCTTTTTATGCTGTTAAAGACTATTTTGCATCATTTGTAATTCATATCAATTTTTCACGCTTTTCCGCTCTGGTCACAGATGTACTATAAAAAAGAAGCTTTGCCAAATCTATCAGAGTTACAATTTTAAAGTATTCTATCTCTTGCAGTGAGTTTTGTTATTTTCTAGGATGGAGATGCTTGTCTTGCCAGGGCCAAAGTCACTTGCACTCAGAGGCGCTCAACCACCAAAAAAGTGAAAATATAAGCAAATAATTGCTCATTATAACTTTGATAATCAAGAAATCCTTGATAGGTTTAGAGTGGAAATGAATATTATAAGGTTCTTAGCAGAGGAATGCATGGACTTTCTATTCCTGTGTACACCAAAGTACAGTATGTATAGCCCTCACTGTACTTGCTATGGGGACCTTCCAGAGTCAGACTGGGGACACACTGGGAATCTCACAGGCTTCCCACTTAAGGATACTGAAACAGATCCTAGATGTAGTCTTGGCACGTGTGGATCAGTACATCTGTTTCCCAGTATCACCTTAGAACAAAGCCAGGACTGGGTCTATATTATATGTTCAAAGAGACATTTCTTCGAACATATAATCATCAAAACCTAAAGATTGAACAAACTCTCTAAAGCACGAACGGCCACATCCTCGATTTTTTCCTTGGGAAAAAATTCATGGGGCCATACACAAAAAACACAAACTTCAAAACTCTAATCAAGTGGGGGGCTTCATCCCTCACACCCCCTTATTAAATATACCAACTCTAAGATTGCTCTACGTTGGGGAAAAAGCCAATTCCCGATAGCCAACTGAATTTTTTCCCTGAGGAAAAAATTAATGGACATGGCCATTTGCAATTTAGAGCGTTCGCTCTATAGGTGTCAATGATTATATGTTCAAAGAAAAGTCTCTTCAAGCATATAATATAGACCCAGCAGGATTATGTGTGCCTTTTATGGACTGGCACATTTCCCTGAGTACTTGGTGCAATAGATTGCACTCATGTTGCAATTAGGGTCCCTCCTGTTCCACAGTTGAGTGGTACTGCAATAGGAAGGGGTACCATTCCATCAACTGCTATGTAGTGTGTGTGATGCATGAGGTTGCATCATGAATGGCTCTGTCCAGCATCCTGACAATGAATGTGATTCCCATATCTGGCACATTAGCTGACTCTACCACCTCTTCCTCCATGGTAGGATGCCTAGTGGTAATCTTGTTGACAAGTTAAATTTATTTTTATTTATTTTTTTAATTAAATGCTGCTCTCATCCACTTTATTTCACTGCTCTCATCAGAACCCTGCTCTCTAATCTGAAACCTTGCTCAGTTTCAGCTGACAACATCCCATCATACTTTCTCCAAATAGCTGCACATTCATTAGCTGTGCCCATCTCTATCATTATAAATCGATCTATCTCAATCAAAAGTACCATCTATCTGGAAACAGTTCTATACCCTATCTATACATAAAGGAGGTAACTCCAGTGAAATCACAAATTTTAGATCTATAGTGATCCACTCTTCTCTGTCTAAGATACTAAAAAAATGCATGCATATACAAGTCATGCAACATCTCTCTCAGGAAAACCTACTAACTCCTACTCAACATGGCTTTAGACCAAAACACAGCACATATACTGCTCTCCTGTCCTTTCTCAATACTATTTCACTGGCCAGAGATGACCACAAACTTATTTCCTGTCTCTTCCTGGATCTCTCAAGGCCTTTGATACTGTCTCCCACCCTCTACTACTAAACAAACTGTCTAACGTGAATTTCTCCCCAGCTTCAATAGCATGGTTTGATAGCTATCTAACTGATAAGACTCCAGTCAGTGAAATGGGATACTGCTCTATCCTCTCCTCTTCCAATAAAAATGTGAGTCTCTCAAGGATCCATCCTATTGCCATTACTTTTTAACATTTTCATCAACTTACTACATACCTCCTGCCCACACTCATCTATTATCCAATATGCAGATGACTCAACAGTGATAACAATAGCTAACTCACCCTCTGAACTCTTATCCACTACCCAGTCTTCCTTTAATTCAGTGGAAACATGGCTCTCAAACAATCAACTTATCCTCAACCCAAAAAAATAGAACAAAAAAAAAAAAAGCAAAACTGCTACTTTTACTCCCAAAAACACTCAATCACATGAGGTCCTCCTTTTCTATCCTTTTGCTCAACAATACCCCTATAGAAGAAGTAGGGTCTAGTACAAACCTCCTTGCTGTAACAATAGATGATCAATTAAAATTTGATCTTCACATAAATAATTGTATTAGTAAAACTCACCACAAGCTAGGTTTATTATACAGAAACAAAACATTTCTCACATAATAAGCCAGAGTTGCTCTTGCTCATGCTTTCCTTCTTCCCTGCTTAACGTACTGCTCACAAATCCTCAATAACCTTAACTCATCTCTTCTCACAAGACTAGAGTCTACTTACCACAAAATATCTAGATTTGCTACTCAACAATCCTACAAATCCCACCACTGTCTCGCTCTAAAGTGCTGGTACTGGCTTGAACTGCCTCACCTCCTGCTCCTTTCTCAGCTCCAAACCATACACTCTGTTCTCTATCAGTCCTCTTATTGCCCAGCCTTACACTCTGTTACCTCCCATTATGCTCTAACAAGAAACCTATGCAGCTCCTCCCAAAACTTATTAAGTGTGTATAAGCCCAAGTCTAAAGCAGGGTGTCGCCTATACAGCTACCACCTCACTATCGCATGGAACAGACTCCCCCTAGAAATTCGAACACTCACACATCCCAAACAATTTAAACTAACCTTAAAAGAATATTTTAAAGGACAATGGATCTGCCATTGCTCCAACCCTCCTTGATACACAACTTCCCCTTCACTTGGACCCCCACTACTATCCTTTACTAAATTGTTTAAATTTTCTCTGTTGTTTATGATTTGTATTCCTGCATTACCTGTAAAAATGTTGTTTAACTAAAAAACTAAGTATTTTTTGCTGCTATATATTTGTTTATACATGTATCATTACTTTTTGTAATATTGCATATAATAATAATATTAACTGTAAAAACTGGAGCTTTTCTCACCGGGCCTTTGCTGAAAAAGGGCTTCGGCTCAGTCAGACATTCACGGTCAACAAATTTAAAATAAATAAATAAAGTAAATAAATAAATAGTTATTCATGCTAAAATTTATTGCTGTTTATTTTCCTGTTTTTTTTTTTTACCCTTCACTTTCTCTCTCTCACTCTCTCTCTCTTTTTTTAACAGGATGACATATATCCACTGGAGCCATGACTCATAACTCCAGTGAGAAATCCTTCTGGAAATGTGATGGAGATATATAACACATCATTATCCCAAACCTGTATTGTCATTGAGAGGGTGTTTGGCCTCCTGAAGAGCCATTTCAGTTGGCTGGATGAGTCTGTGGTGCCCTTCAGTATGACCCAGCTACTGTGTGCAGGATGTTTATTGCCTGGTGCATTCTGCATAATATGATCAGGTACCAGTCTGATGGTGAAGTGACCCATGCTGTCACTGCAGCTCCTAGTTCTAGTCCCACTTTGGCTAATAAAGACCAGCCAGCAGCTGTAACAAGGGACCTCATGCGGCAGGCTCATACATGGCATGCAACTGCACAGGTTAAGAGATAGCATCTAGTCCAGAATTATGGACCAGGACATTCAGGTTAGTGTTTCTTCTTTTTTTTTTCTTTTTTTAATTTTTGCAAAAAACACATGAATATAATTGATGCATAGAGTGATATGTGTGGGCTGTGCTGTGTGGTGCATGGTTTGTTGTCACTATTCATATGACATTCTGTTCCATCTTAAAATAGTTTTGTATTAACACCTATTTGCCTGATTGCTCATTGATTACTGTTCAGTAATGCTAAAAGGTATCAAATAAATAAATAAATCAACAATTGCACCTGCTATACTGAATAACTTTTAAAAATCTTATGCAAAACAGTCTGGCTACACAAAACGGGTAATAAGTTGTCCTAGTAACATTCAGGTAACCCCAGATACTGGAATTAAATTAGATTATATTGAAAAAGAACTGTACAAACTGGATCCAAACAATGCACAGGGAGGAGACAGAATTAGCAAAAATGACCTGAGAACACTGCAACAAGAATTTACAGTACCATTATATTTATTATTCACTGGGTCATATAAATATGGGGAGATTCCTCAAGATTGGAGACATGCATTTATTAAACCTGTCTTCAAGGGAAAGGGGACTAGGACAAACCCAGAATTATATAGCTCCTTAAGTCTACTTTCATGCTGTGGAAAATAATGGAGAATGTAATATTGTATAAGTTATTGTCAGAACTGGATAGGTTGGGACTTGAAACCATATATATGCATGCATATGTTGAAAACAGATCTATTACATGATGTTCTATAACAATATAATAACAGCTATGAATGAAACATTGTGCTGTGGTGTAATTTATATTGATCTAACCAGCATTTGACAGGGTCATACACAAAACACTGATCAATAAATTAGTACAACTAGGTATTGATGTACTGTTGATAAGATGGATAGCTACATGGCTTATAAATAGGACATGGCAAGTATCATACAGCAAATGTACAAGTGGAATCCTTGGTTACAGTCTGGGTGTCCCACAGAGCTCTGTCCTAGGCCCTTACTTGTTTAGATTTTATCTTTCAAACCTAACTTTTTCATCTGAAGTGTTCTATTATCTATATGCAGATAACCTGAAATTTGGTAAACTGATTGCATATGTTACAGATAAGGCATGTCTGCAAAACAACTTGACTAAATTGACCATCTGGACAAAGGAGAATAATATGCTGATAAATACATAAAAAACTAAGCATATGAGATTTGGGAGACATACATTGAAAGGTGAATATTTGATTGAAACTGTAGACTCATTTAAAAACCTGAGTATATGGGTAGAGTCAGCTATGAGTTTTTTTTTAATCATATCAACCAATTGGTTAATCAGAGTTATAGAACTATAGGTTGTATAGAAAGATTTATAAAGTCTAGGAAATCAAAAGCAATGAAGTCATTGTTTGTTCGTTACATTAGATCCAAACTTGAGTATAGAATAGCAATATGGGAACCCTATAGGCAAACAAGCATGAATAAACTGGATGTGAAAATTTAAGTTACTATGAAAGACTAAAATATATGAACTTGTACAGTCTCTTACAGATATCTAAGAGGAGGTATTATTCAAGTACATAGGGCATTTAAAGACAACTACCTCTGGGAATGTTTGGGGTTATCATAAAGTAGTAGTGAATCATCAGGCAACCTATGTAGAAGATTCTATAGGAATGAGAAGTGTTCTAATTGGTTATCTGACACAGTAGCTGATGCATAGAACAGACTACCAAATTACATTAAAGCACGTACTAGTTTAGATATTTTTAAGAACAGCCTGGACACTTATTATGAGAACAATTGTTGTGGTATATTGGTAAGCTAGAATGACTTTTATTGCCCATGCTTGAAATATTTGTATGCATGTAGGTATGCATTCATGTATCATCATTTGTTGCCCACTGTTCATTTATGTACGCAATGTATGTACATAAACTACCCTCTTCCCCACAATCCAATTCCAATTAAACAGTAAGTTAGGGAAATTATTCAAATTCAGAGTATGGTGTAACTAATAGCTGTAATGGGAATAACTGAATAAATATCCAACCCTTACTCCACCACCAACAAAACCTCATTTCAACCAAATAGAAAGATGTGTTAATGAATGCAATTCTCAGTAATGCTAGATCATATGATTCATACACATCTATTAATAAGCCTGGTGATAGAGCAGCTGATTTGGAAGATGGGCTACCATGAGAACTGTAAGGTGAGTTAGTTTGATGGTGTGATCTACTGGAGGAAGGTGATCCTGCTGTCAGTGACCTGACTCTGCTGCATGACTGTTATCATGACCTGGAAAGTCAGGTCATCCTAGGTGTAGATGACTGTTGACATTGCTTGTGAGAAATATGTTAACATTGTTCACTGAGAGTACTGACATTACTGTCATGAGAACCAGTGGTCGTATCATATAATCTCCCACTTCATGTCCGAACTGTATCCTGTCCCTTGCCCATCATAAGACTGAGTCCAGCTTGAGTCTATGTCCTAACCAGTGTACATATGGAGGCTGTAACTGATGCATGATGTGCCACCATATTATGCATCAGTGATACCATAGCATTGTACCTGCTCTCTGTTCATTCAAAGTAGTGTTGGTAATCATCACACATACCCTGTAGGACTTTGAGCATTTCCATCTGACTCTCTTTTGCAGTGGTTTGACCCCTAACAAGGGTACAGCACATTTCTCGTTGGGCAACCAATGTTTTCACTGTTTCCTGAGGTAGTTTCAAACAACTCCTGTGTCTAGTGTTTCTTTATAATGGTATTACTATGGACAGTGTGACCTCCAAATGTCTTCCATAATCCTCAAAGTGTTGTTCTATGTGTGGGGAAACTAGTGTTGAAGTGCATGTTTTTTTTCTGTTGTACATGCATGAGTGGAATACCAACTTGTGTTTGACTGTGTTTCTGTAGCGTTACTAAGATGTTGTGAGGTGACAGAACCTGCCATTAAATGTGGAGACTGCCTGCCACTTCCCTCAGGCTGCCTCATAAGTATAACTATATTATCAGCAGCAGCACCCATTCTGCTACTGACTTCATCCATAGTTATCAGTACAGTTGAACAGCTGCTTCTGATGCTGACTGTAAAAGAAACAATTACAAAACATTAACAAGATTGTAACAGCATATTGTATAGTATGCTTACAAAGGGATACCTACCATGCACTCTGCCTTCATTTTCATTAGTTGCTGATTTACAAGGCTCACCCAATAATAATGAGTTGTAACTTGTTTAATTACAGCAGTGCTTGTCAACATTCAATTTTAACTATAAAAGATGAACATTTTAAATCAACCTTCAAGAGATGAGGAACGTAAATGTTGTTGCAGATTTTGGTTTGATGGAACAGTGTCCACGCCACTTCTAATTATTCCAGTTCTTCCATCTTCTGTATCAAAGTCATCCCACTCATGGACAGAAAGTATTTATCATCTGGTGTTTACTTGATAAGATTCAGAGCCCCTCCCCCCACAGGGGTCCTGGAAATTGCATTCAGCCTGGCCAAGTTTCTAGCACATACTGCTATATTATTTGCCCTTTTCTTGCATTGTGCCAATGATCTGTTTCTGTGTCCAACTGCATTGATTTCAACAACTATTTGTCTCCAGGCTTTTCTCTTCTCAGCTTGTATGGGCTGCCCTTTACTACAAAAAAGTCTCCTATATATCCCAAGTGCTGCAATGAATACATGTTGTTCTCACAGCTAAGCTATCGTGCCTATGCCTTGATCCCTTATTTTCCATCAGTACTAAACAACGGAAAAAGATAAAAGGGCTGCAGTCAGACACTTGCCACACTATCATTTGGATGACATCAGCTGTTAAAGTAGAAACCACTGGCCTGCTATTCCTGACATCCACATTAGATAAATAAACAAACAAATAAATAAGCAAACAGAAATGTTGTCTAAACTATACAGCAGTTTATTCAGTAATTACAATAGTTACACCAAAACATTAACCTTTGCAGGTCCACATAGTCCAGGTGACAACAAAAACAATCTGCACTACTATCTACCATTGTCATGTATTTTTCCCTCACTGTCAGTAGCAGAGCATCCCATTTATCAACATGTCTATTCCTCTCAACTGCACACTGAAATTTGTCAAGTACAATAAGCATTTCCCATGTATGCACCATCTCTACATTATACTAACTTCTTCAATGAAATAATGATCATTTACTAAATTAATGTGCTACACATGTCAGGCAACTTCAACAAATTGACTAGAATTACCAGTTAGGCAATGGTATTAATACATGCACACTGCATATCAAAATGTACTGAAGGTGTGTTGTAAATCAATATTACAGTAACCATTAAAGTGTCTCTTACTAAAAAATATTTATTTTATACAGTTGTCCTTACTTTGAAATGTTTGTGGTAGCCTAAGACATTTGACATCTATCTTTGCTATTTGTGAATTGATATGTCAATGCTCAACCTGCTGCATATATTCAGACTGATTAACACATTTGTTATGCAAATTAGGTTAATTTATATGCATGCCTATGAACTGTAGTATTATGTAAACATGTCTGAAGTATATTGGAGTATTTCAATATTTCTTCAATTGCTGCAGACTACTGTTAACTCCGCAGCAGTCTGCGGCAATGCCAAGCTGTCCACAGAGGTACGCGGATTGCCTTAAGCTAATTAAAATTAAAATATAGCTGCAAAATTTAAAATGGAGTCTTTTAAATGTCAGGTTGAATACAGTCTGAAGGTTAATTCTTGGCCATCCAATAGTGTATGACACTCCCTAAGAACTGATACATATAAAGTCATAAAAATAATTTTTCACATTACTATTCACATTACTATTCACATTTATTTTCCCCCACCTTAGTTAAAAAAAACTATACTACATAACACATACTTCTATTTTACTGTAAAACATGCTTTTATCAATACGCATTAATAATTACAGTTATTATCCATAAAATTAAAAATAATTTAAGACACAAGGAAAAGACAGCTCAAGTAAAAACCAAGAAACTCGTACCAGCGAAGCAATAAAGCCACAGGGTATTCCAACGCAGTTAATAGAAAACGCAGTTTATTACCACAACCAAGGAAAATAAAAACATAAACGTATTCAGCACTTCGTTTTCATTTCACTTACTTCATAAGATGTGGGCCAACTTCAAAACAACTCAATAAATAATATGCAATAGTAACATCATAGGCCAATTAACCAATAATCAATTTAAAACCAGAAGTATTTAAAGCTATGACATGAATATTAAAATAGCAACATAAATATTACATCCAAGATAAAATGTCCTAAAATATAGGTTGAAATGTGTGTGGAATTACTGTACATTAGATAAAAATTTAAAACATAAATAACTTAAAATTCATTTTTAAAAATGATAATTCCAAGCCCGCTAGCTGTACAATAAAGGGTATTTAAAATTAGTTTCTATACATCTAATATATATATATATATATATATATATATATATATATATATATATAAAACAGCACAATAGAATGCAATGTAATTATGTTTTAATGGCAAGTGGATTAGAACATTGAATTTCTACAGCTTAGCTGCCCTTAATTTTAAAAGTGGAGCAAGTGACACATATACATTTAACCCTGGCCTTTTATTGGCTTCAAGAGTAACTTGCCACCACAGTTCTCTGCAAGTTGATTCCTCCCACATTTTGTCCTTGTTGATTTTTTCAATTACATAAAACCTGAAAATTGCTTCTTTACATTCCAGGGTGTGTTTATACAAAGCATTGTTGTCTTTCCTAGTCTGTATGTCATATGTGTGCTCATAAATCCTCTTCTTAAGCTTTTGTTCAGTTTTCCCTACATAGAACGACTAGCATACTTGGCATAAAGCTAAGTAAACCAAACCACTAGATTCACAGTTGTGATAATTTTTACTTTTTAAGATTTTATTTCTACTTTCCAGAAAAATACTATCTTTATTGATTACAAATTCATGCTGTGAACATCTACCACACTTGAATGTTCCACATCTCCTGTTGTTGTTGCCTTCTTTACCATAATTATTTCTTTGTAAATAATTTTTCAAATTTCTTCCGTTACTATATACCACGTTTACATTTTCCTTACTAATCATATCTAAATCAGTAAGGGCAAGGAACTTATTCCATTCCTGTTAAAAATAATTTTCACCATTCTCGAACCACCATTATATTCAAGTATTAAAGCCTTATTAAAACTTTCTGTCTTGTAACTGTCTTGCAATAATATTACATCAATATCTTGACCTAAAATAGGTCTGTATCTCCCCCCGCTCTCCCTAATGACCTCCACTTCTACTTTCATCAAAAGGCTATCAGGATAACCTCTTTCTTTAAACATCTGTTTGAGGAAGACTAGTTCATCTAAATAATCTTGATCTTTTGAAGTCATACGACAAGATCTAATAAACTGGCCTTTTACTATATTTTCCTTATAATGGAAAGGATGGGCACTATTGAAATGTAGGAATGAATTACAATATGTATTTTTCCTATAAATTCTAAAATAATAAACATTATTTTCATTATAGATTTCAACATCTAAATACTGTAACATATCGGGAGTAATTGAATGTAAATTTTAAAAATCAGTACTCATATTTAAAAGTCCAATAAGGCAAGCACATCCTTTTCTAACCCAGTCCACAAGATACATATGTCATCAAAGAATCTTTTATAAAGACTCCAACAGTGTTTATACTGAGAACATAAGACATACTTTTCGTCCCATTTGGCTAAAACCAAATTCACGTATGTAGGTGTGCATATTGCCCTTTTATTTGATGGAATATTCTCCATTAAAATAAATATAATTATACCTTAAAACTAATTCAACCAACTGTAAAATTAAAGAACATTCATCATTTGACAAAGTCCCATCCTCATAAATAATTTCTTCTAATATGTTAAACCTTGTTTTTGGGGTATACAAGAAAATACATCTATAATATCAATAGTCAAAAACCCATGGTTCACATCAAATAATTTCTGTTTGAGGCTTCTTAACAGGTCCCACAAATCCCTTAGGATAGTTTGTCTCTTTAGCCACAAAGGTTTAAGTTTAGTGTCAACTTTTTGGCTAGAGGCATAGTTTTTGAACCATCAGCTGAGACTATTAACCTTAATGGTGGATCCTTCTCATTCTTATGTATTTTTGGGATGCCAAAGATGGTAGGAATTTTTGGCTTCTCAACTTTTAAAAATGTTCAGGTTTTCTGATCAATAAGGCCTTCGATTGCCAGGTCTTCCAAGGCCATGTTTATCTTACTATAGGAAATTTTACCTCATTCCTAGATACACATACATAGTTATCAATGTCCCTTAACATTTCATTCATCTTGGCCTCATAAATCAATGTGTCCATTAGAACAGATCCCCCCACCCTTGTCAGGTTTCATTACTCTTATGGTTGGGTCATTCCTTAGTTCTTGTATAATGTTCCTGTCCTCTAAAGCCATGTTCTGTCTATATTTAACGTTGACATAATTATTCCTTATTTCCTTTTCTATCACATTTTCTAAATTTTTAATTTGGGGGTGGAGTGGAGGGTTACATTTGCTTTTCCTTGATAAAATCGGGTTATTTTGTGTTTTAAACTGATTAAAAAATACTTGAAAATTAACTTTCCTCATGAACATTTTTATGTTCATTAATGTTTTTGCCAGGTCTCCCCTTCTGTTTGTAATAAATGTAATACCCTTTGATAAAAGGGAAAAGTGTTCCTTTCTTAAAACCACATTACTAAAATGATATATAGTAAAACCAGCCCTTGTGTATTTAAAAGGATTAAGAACATCCTGCCTAATAATATTAGTGTCTAAGTCGGGGTGGGTAGGTTTATCATTCATTAATGCCTCCCCCTTCTTTCCATCCACTGAAAAATGTGAATTTTGATACTGATATTGTTCCTCTCTATTTCTGATCCTTTCGGATCTTCGTAGGGGTGGGTACTCTGTTGCATCTAAATCAGTAACTTCTTCACCTATTCGGGCATGTTCACCATAATTCATATTATTATTATTATTCATAGCTCCTCTTTCTTCTTTATCCCCCTGCTTCCAAGACCTAATACTATTCTTGGGTGGTGGATAACTTATATCATTCTTATAGTCATTAAGATCCCTTTCTAATTTTTTAATTTTTCTTTTGACTAATTCATCACACTACCCATCAATTTCATTAGTGATATTGTCATGTTTTTCCCTTTCTGAAGGGATAGTAAAAATTAAATTGTCCTTTAAACTTTTATTCAGCATCTCAATGTCCCTTAATAATTCATCTTTCAATCTCGCATTTTAATTTATAATGCATTTAAGAATTTCTAGCCGACATCTATTGAAGACATCTACCAAACTTTTGTGAAATGTGCTACCTGCAATAACATTATTGGGATATTTATACAATCTCAATCCTTTAGGCACAATGCCCTCACTAATACACTCTTTTAAGTAAGTATTCTCTATGTCCAAGGTCTTGAATTTAAACAGCAATTTCTGTAACTGTATTAATTTATTATTGTAAGACACTCCAATGGGGCCAGGTTTCACTGCTTTGTCCTTAAAGTTTTTCGAAAAACTGACCTGTACCCAGTCATTCAACGATTAGTAAGGAAAATGTAAAGGTGGCATATAGCAACAGAAGAAATTTAAAAGATTATTTACAAAGGAATAATTATGGTAAAGAAGGCAACAACAACAGGAGATGTGGAACATTCAAGTATGGTAGATGTTCATAGTGTGAATTTTTAATAAATAAAGATAGTATTTTTCTGGAAGTAGAAATAAAACCTTAAAGAGTAAAAATTGTCACAACTGTGAAACTAGTGGTTTGGTTTACCTAGCTTTATGCCAAGTGTGCTAGTCGTTCTATGTAGGGAAAACTGAACAAAAGCTTAAGAAGAGGATTTATGAGCACACATATGGCATATAGACTAGGAAAGACAACAATGCCTTGTATAAACACACCTGGAATGTAAAGAAGCAATTTTCAGGTTTTATGTGATTGAAAAAATCAACAAGGACAAAAGAGGGGGCATGTGGGAGGAATCAATTGAATATAGAGAATTGTGATGGCAATTTACTCTTGAAGCCAATAAAAGGCCAGGGTTAAATGAATATGTGTCACTTGCTCCACTTTTAAAATTAAGGGCAGCTAGCTTTAAATAATTCTGGTTTTAAATTAATTATTGGTTAATTGGCTTATGATGTCACTATTTCACATTATTTATTGAGTTGTTTTGAAGTTGGCCCACATCTGATGAAGTAAGTGAAATGAAAACAAAGTGCTAAATACATTTATGTTTTTATTTTCCTTGGTTGTAGTAATAAACTGTGCTTTCTTTTAACTGTGTTGGAATACCCTGTGGCTTTATTGCTTCTCTGGTACGAGTTTCTTGGTTTTTACATGGAAAAGACAGTTAAGTGTTTTCTTTTAAGAAAAATCAGTAAGTGTCAAAGCAGTTTTGGTTACAACAAACCTGTCAATAATATCAATACCAGCTCTAATGAGCATGCTAGCAAAAAACGGTTTGGTCAAGTTGATGTCACATCCAGCAAGGAGTGGTTTCAACCCTGGTTAATACATCCCTCACTATAGTGTCATCATTATGGATATGGCTTTTTGAATGATGGCAGTGTGTGTAAAGGGACAAGGCCACTCTCCTAGCTGTTCTGAGAAAGAGACATTAATAATGCTGTACTGTATGCATGACTCACACCTGGAGAAGATCTAGGTGTGCATGTCTCATACTACATGAAAAGACATTGAAATCAGACAGAAGTTTAGTGACCACCTGTCATCCTTGACAGGTATAACTTGCTGCAAAACCAGTAAACCAAGAACCAAGAAAAACAAATGGTTGCAGCACATGAACCTTCCAAGACCACTTTATTGAACCAAAAGTAAGCAGTCAAGCGCTTTTGACTTCCCACACAAGACTTCTTCAGAACTGCTATTCACTTCAACTCATTTCAACCATTTGTTTTTCATATAACGTTATGCAGTCAGCAGTGCCATTACAGGTATGATGATTTGCAGAAGTGCTGACCAGCTGGCCAAGTGGGTTAACCGGTTTACAGCAAGGAGGACAAAGTTCTTTAGTAATTAAAATTCCTTTCTTAGTTCATACAAACACACACAAACACACACACACACATGTATGTATGTATATATATATATATATATATATATATATATATATATATATATATATATATCTCAAAAATAAAAAATGGGGTTAAAAACTGGATAACAAAATTTACTTCCAGACTGTACCTGAAAATATTTACTTGTACTGATATTATAGGTTCATAGGATCATAGGAGATTACTAGGCTAACAGCCAAATGCCTTTACAAGCCTAGCCATATTTAACTCGAGTTTCCCAATTTTAAGTAGCTAGGTAAATGACGTCCACAAAGGTATGAATCTATACTATGGTATCGAATACCAAGTGCATCTGTCCATGACTGACATGGGTGCCACCTCAAGAATAAATTTATAACTACTCTTTGATTGATCTAGGCTGCACTTGAAGAGGATCAGGGAAAAGCTTTGTTTCACATGAATGGGAAGCTTGTTCCAGAGATGAGGTAGTCTCTGTGAGATGTATTTATCTCTACAACATGATTTAGGGCCATGTGTATATTAGTGAATGCTGTCCTTTTGAGGTGGGAATTGAAAAAAACTCTTTAAAATCCCTCTTTTCAGTAAGTGTGTTGGTTATTTCAGGTACCTTGATGACTTACTGATTATTTAGCAAAGCAACATGGATGAGCTGGATGATTTTATTTGCCAACTTCAAGCCAGTACTTCCTTTCTTCAGTTTACCTATCTATCCAAGCTTGACAGAATTAATTCTCTTGATGTTGACATCATCTAACATCTACAAGAAGACAACTTATTACAATACATTTCTTTTCTTTACCAGCTGCCACCCCCTCCATCAGAAGGGTGCGGTCATCATAAGGGGTTTCTGTTTGATGTCAGAAGACACAGAGTGGCTGGAACAATTTGAGAAGTTGCAATCCATGTTTTTGGATGATGGATGGGCTGAGGGATAGCACACATACGTTCTAATTATCAGAAGTGCATTAAGTCATGCAGTAAGAAAGGGCAATTATTTTGATGGCGAAGGTCATAGCAACATGGTCCTGTACTTTACATTGGATGTCAAGGACACTGAGGAGATTTTACATAAGAAATGGTGGTCCTTGTTGCAAAGTGGCAAAAGCACCAAAAAACATTTTTCCTACATTTTTATCTTTTACATACAAAAACAAACAGAAAATAAAATGCCTTTTAGAGAAGCCTCTTGACCACCATGCTGGACATTCATCCACTAAGAAATGTGGGCAATGCCATCAATGCCCTTACATTAATACACTCAGCAACAACCCTTTACTAAGGCAATTTGATATGGATGGGCATGGTGGGAAGTTCAATTGTTCTTCCCAGAGAGTTATTTACATTGCTACCTGTGCATTGTGCCCTGATTTTTAAGTGGGTAAAACTAAAAACACTTTAAACAAGTGTATTTACCAACCTCTTTACAGTATACAATGTAAAGATGGTAAAAGTGGCTTAGCCAGGTATGCCATGGTGTTTACTGGTTTCACGAGGTTTACTTTCTCAGTTTTGGAACAAATAAACATTTCTTTTTTTTGTAGGTGATTGACAGGACAAGCTGCTTCTCCAGGAAATGTACTGGCAATTCAGGCTGGATGCTACAAACTATACTGGTTTAAATGAAAATATTTAAATCAGTAGTGACTTTAAAACAAGAGCAAGTAAATGATGTTGAGGTGCCTTAATTTTTAGGGACATTGTTGGTATTTCAGTGACATTTATTTGTAAAGCATTGCATAAATTTTTTCAAAGACCTTTGTTAGCATTTTTCGGTGGGGCTAACATTAAGAAAAAGTTGTTTTCTTTGTGTGCATGGGATACTTACACAACTCAACTGAGTCTGTGTTCACTTTAACATTTTTTCTTTTTCCTTTACAGATTACATCACTAATGTGTGATGATTGGTTTGTTTTAGAGGTGTGTGTGTACTTGCATCATTTTAAAATGGAGCTAGTTTGAGTTGCATTCAGAGTTCTGATCATGTTTTGGTAATAAAAACAATAAAAGCACTTCACTGTGGATGCTTTTAATGTTTTTCTATTAAACATGTCCTACAATTGTTTTGGCTATTGACAGTTTGGTGGGTTTTGCTGTTCTTAGTTTGTGTTTCTACCAACACCAGAATTCACCCTTGTTCTTGATTGATATTCTCTAAAATATTTGCCTCCTTGATAAATTGTTGCTTCTTAGGGGTCATTCATGCACTATAATGAAATGGCCACTCACAAGATTTCTCTTATAATATGGAAGGTGAAAACTATTAAAATAAAGATAAGCATTAGGAAAAAGTGTGTTTTATTTATTTATTTGTTTGTTTGTTTGTTTGTTTATTGTAAGCTCTATTCAAGTTTTCTTGATGATATGTTTATCCTTTGGATGGGTTCAGTGGATCTTATACACGAATTTATTGAATACATTAACAGTGCTACTGATTTTTTTTAATTTACTCATACTTATCATACTGATCAGGTTAATTATTTAGACACGACTATCCTTACTGATAATGGAAAGTTTGAGCCTGTGATTTATGGGAAGTCTACTTTCTCTAAAGTTTATCTTTATTTTGATAGTTTTCACCCTCCACATTATAAGAGAAATCTTATGAGGGGCCAATTCATTAGAGTGGCAAGAATGACTTCTAAGAAGTAACAAATTATCAAGGAGGCAAATATGTTAGGCATGAGGCCAATTAAAATAGAGGTGGTTCAAGGGTGTGGCAAAATGTATGTCTCTTTTAGGATGTCCTATTGATACTGGGACTTTGAATGTGGACATTAACATCTCAAATACTAATAATTTTGAAAGAACATTTGTTCTCCCATATAGTGTTGGTATGGAAATATAACTGAGAAGAATTGGATTATTTTTAGGACTAATGTGGTGATGCGGTACATGTTCTGTATGAAATATTGTTCAATTTTAAAGCCATCTTAGAAAGGGCATGGAATAGTTTTCCTAATGATATGAAAGGTACAGGAAAATATGGATCATGAGGGTAATGTAAGTTTATGTTGGAAGATCTACAAATGCAATTAAATGGTGTAGTGAGACACAATTTGGTTTTAAAACATGGCAATTGTAACAGTAGAGGTCTCAGCTATATAGAAACATGCATTATATGTCCTCCTTTTTATGCTGGGAAGACAGAGGGACCACTAAAGAAATGCGTATATGAACACCCTTACAATACAGAAAACAAGAACACCAGTAATACCTTGTATAAACATTTCATTTCTTGCAATGGTTTTACATCATTTTTTAAAACACCTTTATTGAATTATCACTTGTGGCATAGGCACATTTACATTTATATAAAAGTAATCAAATATTAACAAGTTAAAATTAACAAACATTGTGTGGTATTTTGGATGTTATTCCTTGGAATCCTTGGGGAGCCTTGGAAACCAATATTGAGTTTAAGGAGTTACAGTAGCAATTGAAGCAGAATTCTTCTACAGCCCTGGGATCAACGATAGAACCTCCATTGACCTAGTTTTGAAATGAAGATCAGTAAAGCTATGATTTTTTTCATTTACTAGTTAGGCTGTGTTTTTATAATGTATTTTATTGTCAGTATTTTTAGGTATCTAAACTTGCATGTTAAACATCTTTAACATTTTATCATATGTTATAGTTATGTACTTTATTTTATATTATTTCAGTGATATTTTAAACATATATAAATACTATATGCAGTGACATATATTTTCTTTCCACTTGCTTTTGTTGTTTGATAGTATGGTGATTTTTAACCTGCTCATTATTTGTAGTCATGTGGTTTAAAAATCATGTGATTTAATTTATCTTGATTAATTTATTTATATTATTTAATTTACATATTTTTGATTTATTTTTGATTAAATTAACATGCCTTCTGAATAATGTAATTTAGGTTCTGATGAAGTCCCTTTTTGGTTGGGACGAAAGCACATTTATTTTTCATTTATGCGTGCTTAACTTCATTCATTTTTATTTGTGTGCTGTTGGTGGTGATTAGAGCTGTTTTTTTTTAACCTTCATTGGTGGAATTTTGTTTATCAGAGTGAACTAGTATTCAATTATTTTGCTGTTTGACTATTACATTCTTGCTAAAGGAGATAGTGACTTTATTTTTAAAACAATAAATGCAAAGTTGAATAAGCACGTTCATCTGTTAAAATGTCAGACTTTTTCAGAACAATAATAAAAAAAATCTGTTTATATCCTATATCCTATCAAGCAACAAACATCCAATCATGGATGTTAATTAAGACCCTAGGAGACTTAATACAAAATATTAATGCAATAACTAAGTCAAACTAAAAAAGTTTGATAAAATAAAAACAAATGTACAATATTGATAAAAATACCCAGCTGAGAAAATGTAAACTTGAGTAACTCAAAAAATATAAAATGCAGATATAGATATCAATATAAATATAAATATAATTGTGCATATCCATCTAAAATACAATTGTCATCAAGACTTCTTAAATAGTTTAACATTTTATGAAATATTACAAAATATTGAATGTCAAACATTATAAAAATATATTTTATAATGTTTGACATTCAATATTTTATAATATTTTATAATATTTCATAATAATATATACTATATAACAAGTATCCCAGGGTCTCAATTGTGATATATATTTTTAAATATGCAAATGATTTTAATTTAGGAATGTCCATGATTGGCTTTTTGTGGTTTGATAGGATATAAATGGACTGGCTGTTTTTTTTTTTTTTATTATTATTGTTCTGAAGACGCCTGGCATTTTAACAGCTAAGCTCTTAACCAACTTTACATTATTGTTTTAAAAATAAAGTCACAATCTCATTTAACCTGGTGCAGTTGGCCTTTCCTTTTTGTTTCTGGTTTTACAGTAGTGACATTTTGGTTTATTGACTATTACATTCTTCCCAAGTACAGAAGCACATCCCAAATCACTACCCCTAACTGTAACCATAAGCACTTACCATACACAAATTCTACTTCAATAAGACTTTTTAATGGAGCATTTCATTATTGTGTTGCTAAATTGCATTAAAACAGTATTGTGCGGATTTATTTCACTTTTTGTGTTTTGTCTCTTCCCACATTTTATTCTTATTTTACTAATGCATTTCTTTCTCCTTTTTGTTTTGCTTCTCTTCCAATTTTTTTTTTTTTTATACAGGTTCAAATCCCTCACAAGCAGACCGGGCACATACCTCCCAGGTCCAGGGATGTCATCACAAGGTCAGAGTGGAGATGCCAGTCCTACAGGTACATCAACATGTGCAAGGATAGCAATCCTCACAAAAAGGGGTTTTCAGAGTTTGGTTGAGAATGTACTAGAAGAGGTAGTGAACAGTATAATTCAGCCAGTTGAAGCCTTTCTTCATCATGTAGATGACACAGTCTGCCAGTTGGTGCCAACCAGTATACCAACACAGGCCCCTACCTTCTCAATATCGGGGTCCTCAAATACAGTACCAATTAGCAGCGGACATGTATGAGGTTCTGATGGTTGGGAATCCAGTTGGCACTTCCTCAGCCCTTCTTCTCCTACTGTTTCTCCTCACCTTCCTCCCTATTTCCAACCCACTCTAACCTATTATAAAAAAAAAAATGAAAAAATAGTGGATCTGTCCCCTGACAAAAACATAATGCCATCCTCTCCCACCTCCTCCAGCACAAACCATCTTGAAGCTTCACTTGTGTGTTCATCTCCTTGTTTTGTATCCCCATTTTTTCTATCTGTCCTATAATGCCCTTTCTATTGTTTAATTTGTGTAATGAAAATATCAAGATATCCAGAAAAGGATGCCCCTAGTACAACTGCTTTTATGTATTTATTTATTTTTAAATCCTCTTAGCTGCTGCACAGTCCATGGATTTTCTAAAATACTTTGAAAGTGATTGCCCTCAGCCACACTTGCCCATGATATGGCATGGCTTATACAACTTACAACTCACAACTTTTTTCATGAAGTAATTCACAATCTTGAAATGACAAACTATACTATTTACTCTTTCACAAAAATTGAGTGTGTTTTTTAGGAACTGGTTTGCTTTTCCATATTCATTGCAAATGCATTTCTTTGTCCTTATTTGCATATCTGTGTAGCGACTCTTGTCACACATGACTGTAACACACTTGCAAAGTCATGGACTATGAATATAAGTCAATATCTGGAAATCAAATATGAAATCTAGGGTCATACCATTATCTCTTTTTACTGGACAAGGCAAACTCCAAGTATGACTTAGCATCTTTAATGTTAAACAGTAGAGCAAATACTTCTATGGTATGATATTCAAAAATATACTAAGCTAGGAGGAACTTCTAGTGATGACTGGTGTCTAATATCTCACTCTGAGGGAAAGAGTAGCAAGTTAGCAAAAAATGTAAGGATAAGTTAGCTTTTTAACATAAAATCAGTGATAGAGGTGATAGCAAGACTGAATGCTCACTGACAAACAAGTGAATAAAAACAGATGTAAACAACAAGGTAGGAAACATGCTGGTAGGAGAGAGAACTCCATGGATATACCTGTTGCAGAATAATCTCTTGCTCAAATAATGGGGAAGTTACAACAGATTGATCACAAGTTTGATAAACATGTGACATGAAATGAGCAGATGTTTTTGGAGATCAAGGGGGATCTATAGCAGCAATTGGAGTAAGTCACTGAGATTAAGAGGGATTTAAAGAAGAAGAAATACAATGTTACAGTTGATAATCAAGCAAAGATAGAACAGCAAATACAAATCTTAGTGGAAATTGAAGATAAGGCACAATGAAAAAGTTTGAGGTTGGTTAGGATTCTTAAGAAGACTGACAGGGATGAAACCAATGCTCTTAATCTGTAAACTGCTAGTAGAATTTGCAGGTCTCCCACCAGCAGAGATAAAGATATAAAGGGCACATCTACGTTTTGCACATAATTAATTATCTGCAAGATTTGCTCAGGAATTTATTGTAAGATTTAATACTTATGCACTGAAAAAGGGTTTGCTGACTGAGCTCTGGAAACCAGGGTTAAAACTCTTCTATGTGATTGGTAGAGTGTATGTGAGGTAAGGTTTCAGTCCAGAAAAAGGATGATCAAGGTTTTGGTTGTACAAGCTATGCAACTGTGCTGGATAAAAAGACTGAAGTTTAAATGTGTGTAACCAGCCTATCTTTTTATTAAATATTTTTCATTAAGTTTCAAGTAACAAATGCCAAAAACACAAGTATCAGCAAGGCACATGTAACACTGAGCATCTCGAAAACTTCATAACAAAATATTTACGTTATTTACACTATTCACACAGCTCACTTACTAACATAAGATTACACATCATTGGTTTCTTTGCTGCCAGTAGATGAAGAAATTATATTACTGTCTCTGCAGTTGATATCTAATTAAACACAGTGCTTTTTCCATTCAAGAGGTATCCCCCTAAGAGGTCCTTTGTCTTTAAATGACAGTAAGAGATGTCTAATTTGTATCAAAATACTGTTGTGAAAGTTAAAAAAGGTATTGTGTATTGAAGTCTAGCAACTTTTTGCCAGACATTTTTATAAAGCCCACTTTTCACGTTTTTATTTGCTTGCCCATTCATAGACATTATACCTAATAGCTAAAACATTCAGCCTAGATCTTACTTTCTAGAAAAAGTCTATTTAAAAGTCTAACGGGCTATCCCACCTCCCTTTTGTCACTAGACAATTCCAAAATATGTGTTTTAAGCCTGCCTTCTCACTTTCACATCTCCAACAGTTTCAATGTTGCTTTTTAGCCTCTTTGTA
This sequence comes from Protopterus annectens, assembly GCF_019279795.1. NCBI lineage: Eukaryota > Metazoa > Chordata > Ceratodontiformes > Protopteridae > Protopterus > Protopterus annectens. The sequence goes on from NC_056728.1 coordinate 1,034,283,299, forward strand.
TTGCTGTTTGGGAAGAATTCTAATATGTTTTCTTTTAATTGTGACCACTTCCTTGCTGTAAGTGCTACCAATATGGTTAAGCTGCTCCAGTGTGAACTGATCCTCTCTGGTGGATGATATTCCTTACATAGCATGTCAAAATATCTTGTAGATTTCCCCATCAATTTAACAATCAATAGTAAGTGACCATTTTGCAATCCCTAAACTCTCCCATACAATTTTCACCCTTGTTGCAGTCATGCAACATACTTCCTCATTGTCCCATACGTCACCTCTAGACCCAAGTCCTCAACACAGTTCCCCTGTTATTTTGAGGCCATCGTCCGATGACAGCAGCCTTTCCCATATTATTCTTTTCCTTCTCAACTGGAATTGCTGTCTGTGTCTTATAATTTTATTTGGTGCTGTCCACATCTAAACTAGCTGGGCAAGTTTACAGGATAGCTTATAGTTATGAATATCTGGAAGCCCACAACCACCATTCGTTGTAGACATTTGTGATCTTATGGCAGATAATCTCTTTTCTGTAGTTCATAGTACAACTTAATTTAACAAAGACTGCAGTTCTATTAAATTTGAATGAAGTATTAGAACTGGCAGATTTCACACAGTAAACCCTATTTGTGGGAGCACCATCCACTTGATAGTCTTTATTTTCCCTAAAATGGTCTAAAATGTTATATTTTTTTCCCCAGTTCTTCTTAAATCACTCCAGCAGAAGGGACAAATTCCTACACGTTTCCATCCAAGTCCTGCTTAAAAAAATCCTTAAGTATTTTGGAAGATCCCTTCAGTTTAATAAATCTGTGAGCATTATATTGAAATCCAGAGTGCATTCCAAATTACTGGACTCTGACCAATGTCTCTTCTGATACACCACCTATATCACTATTATTCAATAAATAATCATGTGAATGAATAAATAAAAAGCATGTTGGGGACTTGCATTTCCTATCTTTTATCTGAGGAAATCCCTTATCGTACTTGCCAACTCTTCCGTAATTAAAAAGAACTGTTCTGAAGACAATAGACAGTCCTGTCTAGACCTCATTGTTGTTTTCTTTTCTAAGAAACACCCTTTATTCCTACTCTCAAAAGTGATCTTTGTGTAATGCCATTTTACTTATTTGAGGTACATATCCCTAAAGTTTCTTTCTTTTTGTACTCTAAACAGAAAGTTCTAGCTGACAAAATCAAATGCATTTTATTATCAAACAAAACTATTCCTGTCCCATTTCCCACTAGGATCCTCTTCACCCTTTTAGTAAGCACTTCTGTCAGAATTTTAAACTCAACAGTATTCAGTCAAACTGGTCTGAAATTATTGGTTTGTGAGCAAATGTCTGTAGTTTTTTTGGCAGTTATCACTATCACTATCACTTCAATAATGCTGGGCATAATTCCCCACCATCGGCAACATTATAGTAAATGCCTGTTGAAAGGGGTGATACATGCTTTTCTGCCTGTTTATAGAATTCTCCTGGAAAGTCATCTGCTCCTGCTACCTTGTATGGTCTCAGACTTGGTATTGCCTTTCTGCTGCCTCGCTTTGATATTTCCTTATCCTTTATATCAATGCTTCTGTAAGCCTTGTGCAAGCTGCATCTTACTCCCATCTCTTCTCTAAGTCACCTCAACCTAAGTACAGTTCAACATAATATTTACGTAAGATCTCCCCATTGTCAAAGACACCTGTTATTGTTATTATTATTATTATTGTTGTTATTAGTCCTCTCTTTACCCTGAACCCCATACACAGCTTTATCAGTGATCCTTATCTCAAAGTTTGCATGCATTTGAGTGACCACATTTTCAGTAAAGCATAGTCAGTTCAAAGTAAATAAGAGGTTGATCATATTTCTGAAATGCATAGGGTGGCAGTCATTAGAAAATTGTCCCATAAGTATACAACAGATTCATCATTCATCTGTACTTCTATCCAGCCTGTCTAAGCTTCAAGATGGCAAGCAATGCTTGTGACCAGTGTCAGAAGAGTCAGGGAAAATCTCTGACAAGGTTTTTTGTCTTCATCTACTAGATTTTACTGAAGAAGTTCTTGAATTAATTCTGGTGTCAGCATGGCCTTTTCAATATCCCTGGTTAGTCCATGTCCTGTATTTGACTTCCCCTTTTGAAATCTTTTCACTCATCACATGTCACTCCATTTTCTTCTTGGCTCCTTGGTCCTCTTTTTGTGAGATTTGCAAGCCATCCTTTTTTACATTGAAGTCATTATGAATGGGACTATTATTGCTAGAAACAAAATATCATTCTTTCTTCACACTCTCTTGTACATTTTTGTGCACTTTTCCCTTCAGATTCACCATTTTCTTGTGGTATAATTAATTTTGTTTTTGAAGGTGGTTGTTCTGTCTGTCTCTATTGTCATGGTCACTGTTTCTTGGCTTTCTCACTTTATCTCTAGCTCTGAAAATATTTCTTCAAAGTCTCCTTCTTCTGTTGTTAATTTTAAGTGTTTTGGGCTCCTTGCCGAAAATCCAGATCTTCTACTCACAGCAAAGTAAATTTGTCCCCATCTGTGTCCATTTGCAAGAAAGATGGATATTTCAAATGAACTGTATACATGAGTTGTAGCATTTTTTTCCATATTCTCATTTGTTGTCTCAGAGAATACAGTCTGGATGAATAATCTGCTGAAGGATAAATATGGAATATTGGGACATTCCACCCTGATGTTCACTGCTTCTCACAAGCCGTTCTGTAGTGCTTGCAGAGCTTATTGCAATTAACAGGATTAGCACTGTGTTTTGACCATTCTGCCCTTTTTCCCCTATACTATATAATCTTTCAGATGATGAGTTTAAATAGGAAGGAATTTGTATTACCTCCTTAAATATGTTTTCCTTTATTGATCTTAATTCTTTCTCTGGGATGTTTTCAGGTATTCCCTTTATTCTGAGTTTCACTCAATGAGAGGGGTTTTCTAGATAATCTATTTTATCTATTTGTTTTCTGCATTCCTTATCAGTTCATTTATTTACTTACTTATTTACATTTTTGACTGCTTTAAGCATTTCCATAGCATTTCTATAACACTTTGTATATCACTCATCTTTTTTTTAGCTGAGTTATTGCATAGGCCACCATTTCTCCAGCCACTACATATATTTTGTCAGAGAGAGAGAGAATAAGCATTCTCTTTTTCTGTTGATGCTGTTTTAAAACTTTCTAGCAGGCTTTCTTGATCTCCACCCACCTTTACCCATTCTATTACAAAGGAAAAAATAAATGCTTTGTGTCAGCAGTTAATAGAAATTAATGAATTAGGCACTCACAGCACTGGACCTCTATAAATATGCAAACATCTTCCACTCAGGCAGACCTTGCTCCACACCTGGCATATTTTAATGTGTTTTTTCTGGATGAAGTTAAGACTTTTTTTGATGACGAAGATGTAGAGAGAGTTTACAAGGAGGGTTTCCGGAAATGAAAGTCAACAGCAAGAACTGTGGGGATGACATGCCCACAGAACAGGAAGTGTTATTAGGAAGGATCCAGAGGTCTTCCTATTGTTTAAGCTTAAAGTATAGCAAAGGGACAAAACCAGAGAACTGAATAAACTGAAATAATGACAGATGGCTAGAAATCTGAAATGCAAAGGTAAAGTATTACACATGTAAATGTAATATGAAAAATGTACAGTGATAATAAAGGGGATTAGACTGATAAGTATTGCAGTTTTGGAGGAAAGTAGTAGAAGTGTGGAAGAAACAATGTAAGAGAAGAATGTTGGGGGGAGGGGTGGGCATAAACAAAAAGGACAATAACATATTCTGAGGATTGTCCCCACAATGAAAAGAATGCTTTGAACCTTGCATGTATTGATGTTTGAAGAGCCATGGAAGAAAGAACTTTGATCAACAGAATATATATAATTATAATAACAACTTTGTTTAATATTCTAAAAAAATGATAATTAGTGTTATAACATTACTGATCCTGAATAGACCATTATAATGGAAGACCTTTACAGCCGACAGAGGATGGTGAATATAAGAAGGTGTGCCTTGAAATTACAAGTGTTATACCCAGTGTATTCAGTAGGTTAAATACCCATGTAAAAGAGAAAAGATAATGAAACATATTAGAAAGGCATTTTCTCCAGGAAACACATTTGACATACATAGAACATATTAATTTGGTTAAATTTTAATATCAGATGGTGGCACCAGTTTACAGGGATACCAAGAAAAGTGGAGGCTGTGAAGTTGATTATCAGAGTACTCAAACAAAAAACATTAGACACTTGATGGTTGATGAAGGAAAATTAATTGCATTAAAACTGAGGGAGGATAGGGTTGCCACCTTTTCAAATGCCCAAAGTGGGTCAATTGTGGTACAAACATCAGATTTTGCAGGTCAAAACATACCCATGGCCAGTACAAAGGGTAGAACTTCACTTTTTTGTCAAAATAAAAGCTTATTCTTGTAGCATTTTAGTTGCTTATTCTGTTTCTTGTAACATTTAGGTGTTTCAGATGCAGAATAACTGCTTTATGCAACTATTACATAAAATATAGGAAATAATTTTGCTCTAAAATCTCAGGACATTTGCCATTTTTACAATTTTTTTGCAGGACATAACTGCCCAAAGAGGGACTGTCCCTCGCGAAGTGGGACAGGTGGTAACCCTAAGGGAGGATGAGGAGGAAATGCTCATATTAGCATGTTATACAGACCCCCAAATTGGTTTATCTGAGCTGAAAGATAATATAACGAGTTACAAAAAAAAAGAATTTAGCTTCATACATTGAGTTCACCTACCCATAAAAATTGCATCATAACAGAAATAAGGAGAACTTGTGAATGACCCTCAAAACAGCAGTCACACAACAGACACCGAAAATTAAAACAGTAAAAAAATCTTAATTCACTGTAGTACTAATAAAGCATTTTGCAGAGAAAGATACATCCCTTGTCATATTTACACCTGCTGTGTGTGTGTGTGTGTGTGTGTGTGTGTGTGTGTGTGTGTGTGTGTGTGTGTGTGTGTGTGTGTGTGTGTGTGTGTGTGTGTGTGTGTGTGTGTGTGTGTGTGTGTGTGTGTGTGCGTGTGTGTGCGTGTGTGTGCGTGTGTGTGTGTTTGTGTGTGTGTATGTGTGTGTGGGTGTGTGAGCTCAGTGTATCAGAGGAAGTGGACTCCTTTGTAATGCTGCATACATGCTACAGGATCATAAGATCATATCAATCTTAAAAAATGTTAAGCTAACAGACCTGTGGCTTGTCAGTCCTCACCCTCATGATATACCTCTCACATCAGCAAAGTCAAAGCAGGTCAGGCCACAAAGGAATTTGTGGATTTCCATCCAGTCATCAAGGTTTATATTGAAGGAACTGGGAGCATCACTCTGTTTTACATGCAGGGGCAGTTGTTTTGCAGAAATGGGGTAAACTTTGGGAAATACATCTAGCATGTTTTACTTAGATGTAGATAGAGATTTACATGCTTAGTCTGACAGTTGTTAGAGCTGTGTGTCTTACACGGATGCAAGAAATGAAGAAGGGATTGCTGTTCTTTGATGGAGCACCAAGGCGGCTTTTATTTATTTATTTTTTTACATTTTCCATTATATTTGATTTTAGTGATGACTTGTACAATTTATATAAAGGAGTAATCTCTATTTTATAAGCAAATGCTGAGGCTACATGGACACTAGTGACATTATAAATATTAAACAGAATTTAATTAAATTTGAAAGTTTAAATTCCTTAAAATTACTTTTAAAGGTGCCTGAGACTTTTACACTGAAGATGGACAGATTTAACCAGGATGTAGATACTATAGTAATGGTACAGATAGAGACTATGCAGATAAGTGTAATGTCACCCCCCCCCATGGAGTGGTTCACTATTTGTTCTAGGTAATCAGCGTTATTAAGTACAAAGATATATGGCATAACCACCATTGGAGGTATAGGTACACTAATATTTTTAGAGATAAATGAAATCATTCACTGTGTTGTCCCACTTCAGATCTATCCATTAATACACAATCTAACGTTCACAACTCTTTCGCCATATCCAGTAATTTCTGTAATGTTATTTATATCCACCTATCCAAACAGAAATATCAACATGTGAAGTCCATACTTACAAGGTTTTACATTGAAAACAAACTAAAATCTAAGCTAAGTTACCTGAACACTCATATGTATATCCTTACAGACATCTTGATATTCAGTCTAACCTTGGCCCAGCTTGGGTCAGCATATGTACTAACTTCACATCCAAATTCCTCCCCACCAATAACCAGCAATACTATTGACTCAGGACTCAAAAACTTCAATATTTACTTAAGGAGGGTAAGAAATAAACTATCTGACATTCGTTCCATTTTAGCCCTTTACGAATCAGACATTATTATACTCAGTCATACTTGGCCTGAACCTGAAATTAAACATGAATACATTTTTCTACCCAGTTCTAACATTCTTAGATCAGAAAAACTAAAACAGATGGTGGGGTTGCCATCTTATATCAATGAAACCTACAACTATGTCACAAAATCCCCAGTTTAAAAATGCTGAGATACTTGTATCATTCCTAAAGTTGCATAGTCACAAGAGTTTCTGCATGATAGCACTCTATATTTCTCCTGGAAACAACATATATACCACAGAAGACATACTCTCTTGGACTTCCTCACACATCTCTGATTAAAGCCTTAATTTAGGTTGCTTAAATACTCTCTTGCAAAATGCAAACTGTGATAGCCCATGTCCTTTTAATACTGTATTCCATTTTGCTCAATTTATCAACTTGCTAATCAGATACAGATACAGATACAGTAAACCCACAAACCTACTTTTATTCTTGACTAAGCTCTCACTCTAATAACATAGCAAAAACTGGCGTCCTTCCAGATATCTTTTGAAATCACAATCTTGTTTTCACAGTTAGACTATAAACTCACTCCCCCAACCACCATCATTTGTCTGTACAAATTCTAACAAATTTCAAAAATGACAGTCATCTCCACCTTAAATCTCATTAACTGAAATTTCTTAATACTTCTCACACTGGAAGAAGCTAAAATGGAACTTAATGCAATCTTCCTAACATACTCAATGACAAAGCCCTATTAAGAACTAAAAAGGTTGAACCCAACTCTGCTTTATGACTGCTAATGAAAAATAAAAATAAATAAAACTTAAAAGCATTGGGTTAAAATGAAAACCCACAAATGTGCTAGCAATATGAACACTTAATCTTAGAAAAACCCTTGTAAATTTGGAATAATATCACATTTATATCAACCTACAAGAAACTCAACATCAGCATCCAAGACAGCTTTTGAGCAAGAATAATCTAAAACCTGTCATAATATTACAGTCTAAGCTATCTCAAATAATAATGAAACTATAGCCTCTGAATTTAACTCACGTCATACAAGCAGCAAAACCTCTAACCAAAGATGAGTCCTCCTACTCTCTTCAATCTCCCCTCTTCAACATAGCCTCAACAGCAATTTTTCTTAAACCATTGCCAGATTCAGCTATCAAAAAATATTTTGTCAAGCTAAAACCAACAGTTCTAGTGTTTGATAGCCTATCAAATTAACACATTAAACTTACTGCCAGTACCCTAACATATCCTGCTTCTAGCCTAATAAATGAATCCATACAGGAACCTTATGTCCCACACATATGGGAACCATCCTACATTCTCTACCTGTACAAAGAAGGCTGCTTCACTCCACTAATCAAGTGTAAGTCAATCGCCATTCTTTCTCCTCTGTCAAAAATTCTCAGAAAATGTATGTATGTACAACTTATCCAGCATCTCTTAGATAAACACATTTTCTCTGAAACTCTATCCTAATACAGCATAAGCACTTCTACTTAACTTCTCTAATACCATTAACCACTACAGAAATTGTTGTAACCTGGTCTGTCCTTTGTTTCTAGACCTAGCTAAAGCATTTGATGCTGTCTCCCATTATAAACTACTACATACACTCTCAAAGTTTTGGCGTCTTTACTACCAGTATTGCTTGGTTCCAGAGCTAACTAACAGATATCAGTCAGTGAAATGGTACTAACATCTATGCTTACTGTTTACATTATTTCGCTGTAGACATACCTCATGGTTCTATACCTGGCACACTTCTGTTTAGCATATTTATAAATGACCTCCCAAGTGCTTCCAAGCAATCTTTTTTTAATCCAATATTCCAATGATTCCACCCTGATCTGCTCCTCCCCTAGCCTACCTAAACTACAACCAATGATTCAAAGATCTTTTACCACCACTGAATCTTGGGAGCACAATACAAAGCTACTATGGAATCTTAGAAAAAAAGATCATATTCACTCCTAGGACTTTCCAAAAACATTTCATCATTACATAAGCCAATGACACTAAGATAGAGTTAGTCACCTCTACCTAACTACAAGGTGTTAGCATAGATACAAATCTAAAAGTTGGCATTCACTTTCAAACAAACATTAACAAACACTAAGAACTAGGGCTATTATGCAGAAAAAACTTTCTTCACTCACAGTGGGAGGAAATCTGCAGCCTATACCTGTTTGGTTTCAAGTCTCATCTATAACCTTTCCAATGTTTACAGTCTTGCAAGCCTCCTGGATCAAAGCTCTCAACCTCCTAGCACAAACAAATCTGGGCAAAACCAAAAATAATGAGGGGACAAAGCTTCAAAAATAGGTACACATTTTCAATACTGCTCTTATTAACTTAGAAAGTTTCTAGAATAAAAGTCCTTGCGTTACCATGCGTTTTCTGAAGAATATAAATTCTGACACTCAAATAACTGTCATTATTTAGTGAATTCAAACCTCACTGATTTACCACAAAAATCCAGAAAATCACAAATTATATGAGGAACAGGCCAAAAATATGGACATTCTGTGAAAATCTCTGCAGTTGAGAGGTATGAGATATCAAGGCTTGGAGAGTGATACAACAAAACAGGAAACTTTGCAGCCAATACAGCAAACAAATCACATCAGTGCAGAGTCTTAACACTTTTTAACTAGGTGGAACTACTCAACTGCCTTACCTGCTGCCAGGTAAAAGGAGCGACAACATGCAGTATCAACCTGAAAAGGGTTCTTCTCTAATAAAGGATCTCTAGCGGCATTGTCCTAACTGAACACCAGTGACAAAGGCTTTGTTTCTACTAACAAGTTTCACAATTCTGCTTGAGATGCCTGGCATACTAAATGTAATATGACACCAGTAACACTCAGATGGCTGAAGACGTACACACTTTTAAATCAGAACTGACTTCACATTTTAAAATCACATGGTTTTGCTCATGCTAATCTGGCCCTGGATAATCCTACAAAGAGATAAACAACCATTTTCTTTACCTATTTTCATTTCAACACTAACGATGTCTGCTACTACTTCACCTCCCTTAAACTAGCTACTTCATTCTTCTCTACCTCAGTTCCATCACCACTATCTCTCCCTAACCTCTTCAATTCTCACCTATTGCAGCCCACTTCTTATTTTCCTTTGTACCTCATTTTTTCTACCACTTTTTATTCTTTTTAATGCAATATAAGCATGGCTTTAGACCATCCCACAGCACCACCACAGCATTACTATCATTTACAGATATAGTTAACCACAAGAGAAACAAGGGACTATTTGTATCTTCCATTTTCTTAGACATATCTGAAGCCTTTGACATGGTAGACCATAGCATTCTTCTCCAAACTTTATCTACCCTAAGCCTCAGCCCCTCCACTATATCATGGTTTACTATCTGCTTAGCTGGTCAACAGCAGGTAGTCCTATGGCATGACCAGCTGTCCCCCCTGCTACCAGTATCCATAGGTGTCCCTCAAGGATCCATCCTTGGACCACTATTCTTCTCACTATTCACCAACCAAATCAATTCCTCCTCACTCACAGCATCAGTAGTACAATACACAGATGACACCACACTTATAAGTGCCACCCCCACATTAAAGGAACTGCAAATCCTCACCCAAAACACTTTTACTATAGCCGAAACATGGTTCACAAACATCAAACTTATTCTTAACCCCAAAAAAACTAAATTAATTATTTTTGGCCCAGATCATGCTCTCCCCATCAACAACACTTTCACCAGTCACTCCAAAAATAACATTCAAATCACTCCAACTGCACATACTAAACTGTTATGTGTAGAAATAGACAATAACCTCAAATTTGGCATCCATATAGCACAAACCATTAAGAAAGTTAATAAAAGACTAGGACTACCCTATAGAAACAAATACTTTATAATGAAACAAACCAA